>NC_073349.2:25977500-26350000 GCF_027580225.2 Misgurnus anguillicaudatus
AGATAGATGAGCATAGAGATAGATAGATAGATAGATAGATAGATAGATAGATAGATAGATAGATAGATAGATAGATAGATAGATAGATAGATAGATAGATAGATAGATAGATAGATAGATAGATAGATAGATAGATAGATAGATAGGCCAACAGAGCTACAGACAGACAGACAGACAGACAGAGAGACAGCAGGCAGGCAGATAGTTAGACAGGTGGGCAGACAGAGAAAGTGAGAGAAGGAGAGATAGATAGATGAATGGATGGATGGACAGAAAGATAGACAGAATGACCAATAGACAGTTCCTTGGATATATAGGTGCTTAGGTTGATATTTAGGTGGATGAATACATGTATACATGCATACTGCATCTAATTGTAAGAATTGCGTTCATAGTGCATCATACTGTAGTTTTACTGTAGTTCTGTAGATTTGTAAAGGCAGTTTGTAAACAGCGCTTTCCCTCTTACTCAAAGTACTTCTGCTGTTTCGCGGTGAGTGTGTGGAGCAGCTGCGCGTGCGGGGCGCTCTGTGCAAGCCAAGGCTTCATGTGGATCTCTTCCGTGCCGGCGTCCAGAAGCCGTTATCAGTTGATCCCTGTCATTATCGGAGCTCTTCAAACAAACAGTTGAAAGCCTATTACCAGTACTTACCATGAGATAGCATCTCGACTGAGCCCTCAAACACTCCTGAAACCTTTTACCAATCAGAGGAGAAGGCCGTCGAGCTCCGAGCAGCCAAACGGGATGTTTTAAAAGGCTCTTCGGTCATTTCCTTTAACCAGACTGAAACCGTGCGGCTCTGATCTAATAGGCCTGCTATGGCTTTGCACAGCATAACCCTCTCCTCTCTCTTTCTCTCTTTTCTCCTGCAGCACATATCAATGATATTAGTTCCCCTTTGGCATGCGAGCATAAGCCTTTATTGTTGTGACTGGGGCAAAGCTGGTATTGTATGAAAAAGAACAGAGTGCTTGTTTGAGCTTGTCCTCCAGAAAGAAACAAACATTTTGTCGTTCACTGCCCCCACAGGAATGAATCGGTATAGTCGCACACAAACACAAATAGAAATGTATGCACAGCCCAGCAACATAAGACCCCATATGCCGTCATGTTGTGCATTCGTGCACGTTTTTATAATTTGGTGACACATCAAAGCTCTGGAAGATATTAAAATACTACATTTAGTGGTTAATCTTGTAGAAGAAACGATTCTTTAAAAGATATTGGTGACATAAAGTTTTACATTTTATCAAAATGTTTTTTACAGAAAAACTTTACTTCCTCCACAAATGACGCATTTTTGTGCAAGAATTGCGAATAAGATTGAAAAAAAGCGAGCATATGTCTGGAACATTTCTCTGCGTCCTCAAAGATTTCATCGTCTTTCATCTCCACCTCTGCTTTTCTGCCTGGTTCCTCTTCAGTTTCTCACTCTTCACCTTCAGGAGTAACTCACCCAGTTCTGGTGGATGAGTCAGTTATCAGAAGCTCTTAAAATTCTTACTGTGTCTTAGCCAGTCTGTTGTTTTTGTTGTTCGATTGTTTACACAGAGAGGTTCAGCAGGAAGCAGATGAATTTGGCTGTGATAGGTGATGGTATTTTATCAGATATCACTGTCATCTAGGCTAGTGTCTCTAAAACCGGTTTTGCTTTATGACCCAGAGTTCATTAGGTTTGTATTATTTGCATAGCTTTTGTATGTAGTTTCCAAGAATTCGTGTCATGCGAGTTGGAGACTAATTTGGCAGTAGAAATAATTTAGAAGTGACATCACAATTCAGTAGAAGTGACAGGAATTTGCACAATACTATATTTGTTGACATGAAATGAGGAAATGCTTTCTCCCTCTTTTTGTAGTTTTTGCGGTAACACTTCACAGTAAGGTGGTTTTTGTTATCATTAGTAAATGCATTAGCTAACATGAACTAACAGTGAGCAATATGATTTTTTTAAAATCTTAGTTATATCATGATTTTTTTTAAATCTTAGTTATATCATGAAAATCAGACTTTTTCCATGTTTAAGTGCTATAATTGAGTCCCAAGTGCTTCTATCAACCTAGAAAATGTGAAAAAGATCAACCCAGTAACTTAGTTTTGGTAAACCATTCTCTGCAAGCATATGAAAAAAATAGGTAATTGAAATTTGGTTCCCCTTGTGATGTCAGCAGGGGATAATACCGCCCCTTAATCTGCACTATCCAACCACGACACTGCCATTTAGAGGCTGTTTACACTTGGCATTAACATGCGTTTTCATCGATCGGATCACAAGTGGACGACGCTAATGCCAGGTGTAAACGGTGTTCAAAACGTTTTGAGTTCGTCCACTTTCGACCACTTTCAACCACATCCAGAGGTAGTCGAAACCACTTTCGATCGGATCGCTTTTGTAGTTGCGGAACGCACATGTGGTTGAATGTGTTCGAACAGCCACACGCGACCGCCTTCTATCCGCCCATTTATCTAATCTGAGGTACTAAACACAAGTTTTACGTCTTTTCTGACTTCTGGCGTGAACAGACTGTGAACAGTGCTATTTTTAGCCTTTCATTGATAAAACTAAAACGTTTGATCTCCGTAGTTTCGTTTTGAAAGCGTGTAAAGGTGGGCGATCCTATTTTATCAATTGCGCTGAAAATTCAGAGAAAGCTCTTACATATACACATACAAAACTTGCTAAACAAGCAGCGGACTCCGACATAGTATTAGTTCGCGTCCATGTAAACTCATTATTACTCCCGCTCGCGTTTGAATGACAGCAGAGAGACTCGTCCACCGTCTCACAGCTCACCACCCCCTCACAGTATTCAGGACAGAAGTGGTCGAATGTGGACAAAAGAGACGGATTTAAATACCAGGCGTAAACGTAATGTGTCTCTCTCGTCCACTGGTGATCCGATCGATGAAAACACATCTTAATACCAAGTGGAAACAGCCCTTTAGTGCAGAGATCAGCTCATTTGCATTATAGGACACACCCAAAACGGCAAATTTTTGATCGCACCTACAAAGTGGCAATTTTAACATGTCGTCGCTGCCCGATGAAACTCGCGTATGTCCAAAACAGTTACTTTTCAGGAAGTGAAAAAAACACCGTATTTCAAAAGCAGTTGAATGTAGCGTTTTCATACTTGGTACAGCATCTTTACATGTAACCATATTCTTGCCAGTGTAATGATATAATCCACATTTGACCAAAATTGAGTTTAAATGGACAAACGTGCATATTTTACAGTAACGGTGGTTGATACGCGTTCTTCCGATCATTAATTCGAATGGCCAAGTCGCGTTTCATATTGACAGATGAATACGCTCAGTTTATTAAATAGCCTACGTCTTAGTTAAATACGCTTAGTTTATTTAATATTAATTATACATTTATTAAATGTCTCTTGCAAACTATGAAGGGACAATGAATCAATACACTGATATGGTAATGCTAGACAGATACTTTGTTTGCACAGTCCTACCGTAATTTTGTCACTCCTAAACGTACGTCTGGCGTCGGGGGGAAACATTTACCTCGATGAAGGAAAGTCAGGCTATGTTTATTTGGCTATCCAGTGCTGAGCTTCGATGAAACTTCACGAGACCGGGGAGATGCTTCCACAGGGCGGGAGATACGCAGCGTGATTGACAGCTTTGACACCAAATGGATATAAGTGAAAATCAGATGACATGTTTTTACAACTTTTCATTGGCCATTTAGATATGTGAAGCGTACTGTATACGGAAATGAACCTGGACATTCAATCTGTCGAAAAATCTCAAAACAGCGACGATATTATAATAATAAGAAATTATCTGTGTGGAATTTTGAGTTAAAACTTCACGTAAATACTCTGGGGACACCAAAGATTTATTTTTTACATCTTCAAAAAGTTTTGGTTTAAAAAATGTATTTGTAAATGCTAAACTTTACTCAAATTGAAATGAATAAATGCTGTATTGTTTGTGGTTAGTTCATGTTAACTAGTGCATTAACAGTTATTGTAAACAAACAATTTGCGATTATATAATCGGTTACATTTAGCAATTTATAGAACTGAGGATTTTTCCACGACAAACGCTTTATGTACGCTTTCTATCCTAGATGATTTGTCTGGTATTATTTTCTAGTGTGCCGTCTGTAATCGCATATCCAACCCGAGCCTTTAGTCCATTGTGTAAAAGGGAATTCATAAAGTCTTTGTTAATATTTTGGCTACAGCTGACTCCCACATTTGTCTGTTTTTTGGAGAGCTGGCGTAACCGCGGTCCGATAGGGAGACAGTCAGAAGTGGAATTCTCCCGTTGCCAAGTCATTAAGAGCTCAGTTCGGGAATTTTGCAAATTGTTCACAAATGGAATCTCGGCTCTACCGCCTCAATCCCTGAAATCCGGTGGATTACTTTCCTCCCCTGTAACCCTTCTATTTTCCTCCTCTTCTGTGTGGATTTCCTTTCTTGATCCCACCATTCCATAGAGACGAGGTGAGAGACAAGAGGAGTAAAGGAGGAAGAGGCTGTGAGTGCGAGAGTGGGTTGATATTGAAAGGTTGAATGTACTGTCATTTTAACACCATGACATATGAAGATAAAGAGCCAGCGTTGAGAGGGGGCGGAGCTTCACCGACAGGACCGGGCACGTGCAGTATGAAGATTCTACCATGGCGACCGGAGTGGGAGGGGCTTCTTAATAGAAATGGGGAGGGAACTTGTTCAAAGGGGCGTGGCTTCATACTGAGAAACTTTGCCAGTCAAGATCACAAAACATGTGTGCTCCAGTTTTGAATAACTTGTGTCAAAAGTCATGAGAATACTAAGAAAGCAAGAACATGGCATGCCAAATGAGGGAAGGAGACAGAGAGAGAGAGAGAGAGAGAGAGAAAGAAAACAGTCACAGATAGAGTGCAGGCTGGTTTGACAGATGGCCAAGTTTGATAAAATTGTCAAAAGTTTCATTTGTGTGCACAAGGAGGACTGGAACAGCTCGTCTTCTTTCTATGTTCACCTCTTCGGCCGTCGTCTAGTGACACTTCCAGACTCTCGAGGAGATGTATTGTGTGTACGAATAAGATGACAGGATAAGGGCTCAGTCACACCAAAAGCGTTTATGGCAGTTGCAGGCGCCTTTTTTGAATGATATTCTATGGGCAGGGCGCGTTTGCGCGCTGTTTATGCGCGCCGAGCGCCTTGCGGTTTTCTGCCGCCTGCCGCGCACGCGTTTTTGAAGGAGCGCTGAGAGCGGAGGAGCGCCTGACGTCATTCGCGTCTTCCATTGTCCAATCGAATGAGGGGAGAGGCGGGCCTTACGTTGTGGCGAGGGAAGTTTACAGTTGCTTTGAAGAACCGGACTCCACTCGCTCACTCTCTCCTGCGTGTTTGTGCTCCTCTTATCCTCAAACAAGGTCAGAGCAAGCGCCCTCTTTTTTAAGTTTCTGCTAATATGACAGTTAACAGCAAAAGAGCGCTCACGCGTCAATATTTGATTGACAAGACAGCTTACTCGGTGGTTGCTTAGCAATATGAAAAGCCGCGCTGCACTGCTCTTTTTTAAAAAAGGCAGTGCGTCGCGCCTTGCGTTTGCAAGCGTTTAAAGCGCTTTTGGTGTGACTGAGCCCTTAGATTACATGTCTTTTCAGAGCAGAACATGTGTATGATTTCGCTGGAGGTGGACGCTCTGATGAATGTACGAGCGAACGTGGACGTTTAGGATGGGGGTTTAAAGCGGGTGTTAATGGCCACGATCGGTCATTTGAGCCCCGCACTCGGGGAACTCTGGAATGTGTCAATGTGTTGAAACATGTATAATTCAGCACAGGATATTTTGTTGAGATCAAGTGTTGCACAGCAGTGTTTTTTTTTTTTTTTTTGGTCTTGCTGACCCCCCACTGCCTGATCAGCGAGCCTGAATAATTAGCGATATAAGTATTATTAATGATGCAATTATTAATTTATTTTTAATTAAAAATAAATGTCTAGACAAGGTACTTGACTGTTCAGAATACTTGATTCTGATTGGTCAAATGCCTAACTGTCACTGTCCCACAGGTGGGACGTTTGGCATTACATATTTAAAACAATAATTACATAGTCTAAACCTACACCAATCTTGACAAACTATATGCTGTTTGAAAGCTCTAAGAATGTAGTTTTAATATATCAACACCATTTTGAAAAATAAATTATGTAGTAAGAGTCATTTTCTAAAATGTGTTAATAAATATTTATTTGTAAATATCCTATTAACCTGAAATAACCTCGACAAACTATATATTGTCGGAAAGCTCAGGGAATGTAGTTTTAATATTTCAAGGCCATTTGATGATAGAATTTGTATAGTGACAGTTATTTGTTAAATGTCACTCACCCCATAGGAATACATATGAATGATTATGTATTTATAACACTAATACCCAATAATCTTGAAATAATCTTGACAAACTATATATTGTTGGAAAGCTCTAGGAATCTACTTTTCATATTTCAAGGTCATTTGATGATGGAAATTTAGTAGTGACAGTCATTTCGTTAATTGTCACTGACCCCATAGGAGTCCATATGAATTCGTATATATTCATAATTCTAATATTCTTCAAAATGAATATATGAATCTTCAAAAATCTTGACAACCTATATATTGTTGGAAAGCTCTAAGAATGTAGTTTTCATATTTCAAAACCTTTTTGCATTAAAAACAATGCAGAGACAGTAATTTATTAACTTGTGACAAGATAATGCAACTAACAGTTGACACCTACTGTAGTGGCCTTGGTTGGTAAAACCACTAAAAGTGTGACAGAAACTAAATTTTTTGTTATTTTCACTTTAAAATTTGGTTCAGAACTAGTTAAGACTTGTGTCTTTATTGTTGTGGTGTTTTGAGAGTAAAACATTTAAATTTTTATATACATTTGATTAGAGAGTATATACTTTATTGCATTATTTTTATAATTTCAAATAAATTTAAACGGGTATAACTATTTTGTCATTTAATATCCACAACTTCAAACACTTCAGTGTAAAACTATAAATTGTCCTCTTTAAAAAGAGGCCAAGATTTTGCTTCTAGACCAAAGAATCCTTTTTACCCCTTTTTTTACTCATTTACTCACTCTCAAGTTGTTTCAAACTCACATTATTTTCTTTGTTCTGATGAACACAAAGGAAGATATTTTAAGAAACGTTTGTAACCACAACGTTCGTGGACCCCATTTACTTCCATAGTATTATTTTTTCCTACTGAATGGGGTCCACGAACGGTTTGGTTACAAACATTCCTCAAAATATCTTCCTTTGTGTTCATCAGAACAAAGAAATGTATGCGAGTTTGTAACAACATGAGAGTGAGTAAATGATGACAGAAGTTTCATTTTTGGGTGAACCATCCCTTTAATGAATAAATTAACCCTTTTTGAGTTATACAATACCCCATCACTCAGCATCAGGGGTCCTGATCACCCTGTCTGGGCGTATTTTGCATGACAAAAGTCATATATTTAGTAGATAACGGGGTGGTTTCCCAAACAGGGTTTAGGTTAATCCAGGACTAGGCCTTATTAATATTAGGTAATTTAAGAAGTTTTCACAAACATACCTTACAAAAAACACTACAGGTGTGCATCTTAAGATAAAACAATGTCAATGAAATATGTTAAAATTAAACAGGGCAAGGTGTTTTTAAATGAAAGCAGCTCAAACATGCATTTTAGTCTGGGACTAGGATAAATCCTGTCCGGGAAACTGCCCCATAGGGGCGGTTTACTGGACAGGGATTAGACTAGTCCTAGACTAAAATGAATTTAAGAGCAGTCCAAACTGAAAACAACTTGCACTGACATATCTTAAAATACATGAGTGCTTTTTGTTTTGCCGCAAGTAATGTTTAGTAAGGCATGTTTGTTAAAGGAACACATCCACATTTTTGGAATTTAGCTTATTCACCATATCCCCCAGAGTTAGATAAGTCCATACATACCTTAGGGCGGTCACAATGATTAAATAATCGTCTCATCGCTATTGTTTGACATCATCGCAAGGATTTCAGATCACCGCAATAATTGCACATCTCTTTAAAAAACACAAGGGGGAGCTGCAGCGCCTGTATAAACGAGAATGTATCAGGTGGCGCTCCTTAACAGACATGTGGTCCAGTACTAATATATCAAAAGTAGGATTGGCTACCATTTAAGGCCTGTTCTGGTATAGTCAGTTTAGTTTTATTGCAATTTTATTTTTAGTTATTTTTCAGACACTTTATTGTGTTTATTTCTTATGAAGAATTTTCAGGTTTTGAAAGAAATTTTCATTAAACAATTACTTTTAAGTATGTGTATTAGTATTTACTGCCAGGTGAACAAAAGATTTCATTTTTTTCAAATTTAAAATTAAAAGTATATATATTTAAAATATTTTGGGGGAAAAATTCATAAACAAAAATGTATGAGAATTAAATGTCAAAGCAATAAAACAGACAATTAATCGTCAAAATTTATTAGGCAATAAACCATCAGCCAAATTTCATAATCGTGACAGCCCTAACATACCTTTCTCGTCTCTGTGCATGCTGTAACTCTGTCTGACACGGCCCCCGCTAGCTTAGCTTAGCACAAAGACTGGAAGTGAATGGTTTTAGCTAGCATACTGCTCCCAATAAGTGACAAAATGGCTGTGTCTCATAGGACCTTGTTATGTGTACACGGTGTGACTATACAAATCACAACACATAAATAGGAAAATGTTCGCAATATTTTGTCACAGTATTGGGAGCAGTTTGCTAGCTGGAGCCATTCACTTCCAGTCTTTCTGCTAAGCTAAGCTAGCGGGGGCTGTGTCAGGCAGAGTTACAGCATGCACGGAGATG
This sequence comes from Misgurnus anguillicaudatus, assembly GCF_027580225.2. Taxonomy (NCBI): domain Eukaryota; kingdom Metazoa; phylum Chordata; class Actinopteri; order Cypriniformes; family Cobitidae; genus Misgurnus; species Misgurnus anguillicaudatus. The sequence continues at coordinate 25,986,349 of NC_073349.2, forward strand.
AGAAAGGTATGTATGGACTTATCTAACTCTGGGGGACACGGTGAATAAGCTAAATTCCCAAAATACGGGCGTGTTCCTTTAAAACTAGTTATATTTCATAATTAAACTAAGGTCTAGTCCTGGCTTAAGCTAATCTCTGTTAAACCACCCCATAGTACATAACCTTGATATCTTCAATATAGAGTAAGATTGAAATTGATGTGAAATCAAACTTTGATGCTCTTAATCTCATAAACAGATTTTTTATTTGTAAAATCTTTCTTTTTTTAACTCTTAAGTGATTTCTGTTTTAGTGGTTTATCAAAAGTTAATTCTGGATTCTGCTTAAGTACCCCAGGGATATGTGAACCCCATGTCTGGAAATCGCTAGTGATTGTGTGTGTCGAAGGTGTGTGTTACATGGTATGTGTGTTTGTGTCGATGTCTGAGTGTTTCCTGATGGAGCTGCATAGACTAGTTTTGGTAATCTGAGCCGTGTGTGTGCAGACAGAGCTGAAATGAAGTGGTGTTCTGTGTCTCTGTCATCACTGGCAATCTGTCTACACACACACAGAAAAGCATGACCCTCTTGCTTACACTCAACATATGCACAAACATCCTGTGCTATATAACACCATACACATATAAAACCCTAGAAGAGTAGATGGTGTATGCACAAGAAATCATATAAACAATAAAACAAGTTTTATTGCTCAGAGGTTGCTCCTTCATTGGTCAGGATACATAATGGAGTTCTCGATTATGTTTAATTCAAGTATCGACTTTTTAAAGTTATTTTTTTTGGCCATTTTTTGCCTTTATTTAAACAGTGATAGCGGAGAGGACAGGAAAGTACAGGGAGAAGAGAGGGGTATGGGACTGGCAAATGACCACGAGTCAGGAATCAAACTCTGGTAGCCGAAAGTGCGAAAGCACCACATGTCGGAGCGCTGCCCAATACACCATCAGCTCCGACTAGTATTGACTTTTTAAACTTTGTCTAAGATTTGCCCTCAGTTATGTTTCTTAAAAGTTTCAAGTAGATGCTATTCCTCAAGATATATAAAAATAAAAATATACACTACGGGGATAATTGGCTTTGGCAACACTTAAAGGGATAGTTCACCCAAAAATGAAATTTCTGTCATCGTTTGCTCACTCTCATGTTGTTGCAAACCTGTATAAATATCTTTGATCTGATAAACACCAAGGAAGATATTTCGAGAAATGTTTGTAACCATTCGTGGACCCCATTTACTTCCATTCTATAATTTTTTTCTAAGAAATGTGTGCGGGTTTGTGGCGACATGATAGTGAGTAAATGATGACAGAAATTTCATTTTTGGGCGAACTATCTCTTTAACAATAAGGTTGTATTTGGTAATATTAGTTCATGCATTAGTTACCATGAACTATGAACAATACTTCAACAGCATTTATTAATCTTAGTTCATGTTAATTTTTAGCATTTATTAATCAATTTTAATAATCATTAGTTAATGCACAATAAAATAACATGAACAATTGTATCGACATGAACTAACATCAACAAAGTTTAAAGGGATAGTTCACCCAAAAAATTTTCACCCTTACGTTTTTCCAAATAAATTTCTTTGTTCTTCTATAAAAAAAGGAAGATATTTTGAACAGTGTTTGTAAACCAAACAGTTTTGAAGCACCATTGACTTTCATACTATTTTTCAGACTATGGAAGTCAATAGTGCCCCAAAACTGTTTGTTTACAAACATTGCTCAAAATATCTTCCTTTGTGTTTTAGCAGAAAAATAAATTCAAACAGGTTTGGAACAACTTGAGGGTGACAGAATTTTCATTTTTGGATGAGCTATCCCATTAATAAAAGATGAATAACTAACTATTGTTCATTGTTAGTTCAGATTTGCTAATGCAATTAATAATGATTGATTAAGTGAATGTGAATTAGATAACATCATTTGGAGTTGCAATAAAATTTATTTTTATTTTTATTGCAACTCCAAATAAAAGTTTGGATTGCTATCTCTTGATATGTAACAATACTTTGGTCTATTTTCATTCCATTTAATCACAGTGCTGTATAAAAGAAACAACTGAGATATTTGATATGTGATTTTGCTCTTTTGTAGGACCACACACAGGCAAAAACAGTGCCGAGAGTCCTGTTAAATGTCTTTTAATGCATAATGTCTGATATCTACAATCAGCATCTGTGAGTCACGCAGCAGTTAAACTTAACATCGCTGCCTGAGATCGACTCCTCTTGTGCGGCTCGTCTGGTCTGGAAAGTAAAGATGACATAGAGCCAGCTAAGTGAGATGGATTTCCAGCAGTTCTGGGTCTGTTTGTCATCTGAGTTTTGTCACATGAGAGGAAGGAGGGATTTGAGAGAGTGAAGTCTTAAAGAGTCAGGCCTTTAAGGCAAGCGAAAACAAAACTGTCTTTAAAGATGTTGCTCCGTGGTGGTTTAAAAAGTGCAGCAGGGTTGAACGAGTGTAACTTTGAAAACAGAAGGAAAAGGAGGGAGTTAGGCAGAGGTGGTGGAGAGTGATGGAGAATAGCTTGAGCTCCAGAGAGAGAGAGAGAGAGAAATAAAGGGAGGGAGAACAGGATAAGTTGGGGGAAAGTTAGTGGCCCAGTGGGGATTTCTTCTGGAGTTCAACCTTCTTGGCTGGGGAAGGGGAGGGGGGAGGAACTTGGGTCAGCACTATGAAGTTGGATTAAATGTCCAAGTCAACTCTTTTTTTTCCGACTGCACAGAACAGTTTCAAACAAAAGATTTTCAGCAGGAGAGAAGAGTTTTGTAAAGTCGTTTTTGTGTCGAAATGAGAGTTTTTTGGGGCTTTACCACATTTATGATTAATCTGTTACAAGATGATTTTTGTTCAAAATGAAAATGAATACAAGCAAAAGTTTACGCAATTTATTTGAACAATAATACCAGCAATACCACAATAATGCATTTTGGGAATAAACCAGAGAAGTAATTATCAGCCCAGTCTCACAGAGCTTTGTTATATAGTCATGTAATTTATTAATTATTTTTTCGTGATATTATCACGAATTTCTGCATTTTTCCGGGATTGTATAACGAATTCCTGTTTTCGTGTAATTATCACGTATTGGTAACTTAACTGTTTTGTCCTATTTTCTTACAATTGTTGCTTTGGTTTAGGGTTAGATTTACATAAAATGACATCCCTACCAAAACCCTAAAAATAAATCAGAAAAAAACAATATATAAAGTGACAATCTAATGCAAGCAACAAATCTAACCCTAAACGAAGCGACAATGGTTTAAAAATAGGAAAAAGCAGTTGAGTAGCCAATACGTGATAATCACACGAAACAGGAATTCGTTATACAATCACGAAAAACACGGAAATTCGTGATATCACGAAAAAAGAATCAAAAAATGACGTGACTATATCAGGAAACCTCGTGAGACTAGGTAGCAGCTATAGTTGCTAAAGTTGCATAATCTAATTGTGAGATTTAGATTGTCAAAGTAGTCATAACAATAAAAATGACACAAATATGCGATTTGTGATTATTGCGGTAAATTACAGATTAAATAATAATCCTTCGATATATAGAGTAGTTAAACTTTTATTTATAACATGAAAAATACTACAATTAATGATCTTATTGACACTACGCTTTGTTATTCTGTGCAAAAATATCTGAACTTTGCTTGCCAAAACATTGACTTTGACCATCTCTGTGTTCACTTTAGGCACAGAAACACATTGTGATTCTTATATCATTAGTTTCAGGAACCTCATTAGAAAGTGAAAACAGACCATAATATTAAATTGCATGAGTGACACTCGGGTCCAGTGCAGGGAAAGGCAATGCATAAATATTGCGAATTTAGCCGGTTTGTATTTCAATATTTTTCATGTTATGTTCGAAATTCCATAAACAGCATTTTTGTTTTGTAGCTCAACTTCTGACAAGATAATCACCTTGTTTTAAATTTTAAAGCTGCTATGTGTCAAAAAACAAAGTTTATGGATGCCGAATTCCAAGTCTAAATATGACACGCAACACCTGAAGCGCATATTCAGCGAGCAACCCGATACAAGGATTTTAAATGTTTTTCTGCTTTTTGGACATGTACAACATATAAGTAAACCTGTTTAACAAGACTTTTAGAATGTGTCATATATTACTGAAAACAGGAGAAAATCAGCTTTCACGTGTTATATGATCTATAGAGAGGCAAGTTATGGTTCAATTGTGATACAGCGTTAAATGCAAGCTTGTTTTAAAATTGGAAATCTTCAAAAAATTTATTTTCTGAGAACGAAATTCATTAAGGGCCAAATTTTGTAAAAGCTTATTTTTTTATGGTTTTAAAACCACAACTTTGTCATAAAAATAACGACTGTCGGTATTTACTAAAGATGCGCAGTGGATTATTTTTGCGAATGACTTTATTGCATATGCATTTCTAGGAGTTACCCTTTCAGACGCAAAATTTTTGGGAGGAGATTATTTAAATGATTCACGCAATGCGATATATTAATGTTTGCGCGTGTTATGACTGGTATTTGCGCCCTTATTTAACGCAGAAATAAAGCATGTCTTAAAGTACTTTACGCTTAAAATGGCTGCATTTATTGCTAAAAACATAGTGGCATCACAGACAGCAGAGAATGTGTGATACAATGCAGAGGATTGTTTTAACTTGTAACAGTTAATTTGGAATGCCAGAGGAGTAAATTATTCAAAAACATTGTTTGCCAAACCATGTTTTTTTTTATTTGCTGAAGTAAATAAAATAGGAGTCACTAGGAGAAGTCACACAATACGAGACGTTTCCAAACTTCTTATAAATTTGAATTTTTTGTCCTCCAGTTATTTTCAGTGTACTATGGCTTCGTCAGCTGGGATTTCAGACTTCAAATTTTCCATTGCAATGGCTTTGGTCAAGATCAGCTCTGCTTATTTGCGACCCTGAACTAATTTACGCTGCGCTTAGTAGATTGTGTTGGTCATTATGGAAAATGACTGTTGCGCCTGTGTTATTTAATTTGCACTTTTTTAGTAAATAACCCGCAGATATTACCACTCCCGTCAGCGTTTTTTTGGAATTGCGCTCTCATGCTAATTTCCCCCGTTTAGTAAATCTAGGCCTAAATCTTTGAAATGGCCTTACTTAGTCAGTATTAAAGATATCAAGGTGATATTTTTGCCAAATGATCTCTACTTTATATAGAATGTTTTTATGCAGTGGCGCCTCGTGATTGCTCATCCAAGGGGCGCAAATTCAAAATTTGTTTTCGAAGTGTGTTGCTCGTGTTTTCAAAATAAGTGTTTGGAGTGTCATGTGAACCATGTTCATCACGTCTTTTGTCAAAATAAGTGCCTGCTGCACACACGTCAAAACTGTTTATGATAAAAGAGACGCTCAGGTTCACAAAATACACGCAAGACACTCCCTTAACAGTAAACTCTGATTACGCGTGAGATTATGCGAGTATCTGGCAAACGCGAGCGTCTCTTTTATCATAAACCCTTTAAACGCGTCTGCAGCAGGCTCTTATTTTGACAAGACACGTGATGCACATTAGCTAACATGAAATAACAATGAGCAATAAAGTCATTATTTATTAGTCTTTGTTAATGTTAGTTAATGGGATAGTTCACCAAAAAATGGAAATTCTGTGCTAATTTACCCGCAAATTGTTACAGACATATATACATTTCTGTTCTGCTTAACAGAAAAAATTAAGGAATTTATTTTAATTTTTATTTTATTTATTTTTTTCAAATTTTAAGGAATGTTTTTGTCGCACCATTGACTTCCATAGTATTAACCTTTCTTACTATGGAAGTCAATGGTGCTCTTGTTTCCTGGTTTATTACAGATATCTTCTTTCGTGTTCAGCAGAATAAATAAATTTAAACAAGTTTGTAACAGCTTGAGGGTGAGTTAATTGGGTGAACTATCCAAAATACAATGGTTTGTGTTAGTTTATTGTACATTAACTAATCTAAACAGTTAAGAACTTTTAATTTGTATTAGTAAATGCTGAAATGAATACGAGGTAAGAATAATAAATGTATAATAATAAATGTGTAAAAGTGCATAATAAAAGTGCAACCAAAAACGTATAAAATCAAAATAATTTAAACATCATTCGTCAACTTATGTTGTATAATGGAATAGTCAAACTTTTTAAACTTTTAACACTGACTTTTTGAAACTTTGAAATTGAACATTGAACTACAAGCTCAACCTCTAACAGCTTTTGTTAAAGATAGATTTTATTTGACTTCACTGCTTTCTTCGTCAACCATTATACTTTGATCAGTTCTTTTGTTTGTTCTTTTGTTACTTTTTCTTTTATGACGCAACAATTACATGCTGTACCTCAGCATCACAATTGATGTACTTTACTGTCCACTCAAACAAAAGGGCCATTAAAAAGCTTTATCTCCCCCGCTCATTCTCTCTCTCTCTTTCTCTCCCTCTCTTTCTCTCTCTCTCTCTTTTCTTTCTCACTCTTCCTCTCTGACTTTGAGGGTCACCTAAGGAAAATAAATGAGAACCATAACAAAGTCAAGAGCCACAAGATCAATAAACAGCTTAATGAATGCCATTCTCAGCGCAAGCCCCGACGTGCTCGGAGAACTGCGCTTTGTTTCTTTTCGCAAGTGTGAAAAAGGAAAGGGGAAAATAAAAAGCAGAATGCGGCGAGCGAGCGGGAGATTGAGAATGTGTTTGTAAGGGAGGGCAGTGTGTGTTTATAGAGAACCCAACCAGCAGCGCAGATTGACAGGAAATGGTGTCTTTTCTTAGGCGACTGGGCCGTACCACTAGCAGCAAGTTGACGGGGGTGAGGGGGATGAGGGAGGGGGGCTGCTGAAGATGGATGAGGCAAGGCACCTCTGTTGCTCCTAGCATTGTGTTCAGCTGTTTGCTTGACTTGAACCCTGGTATGGCTCCATCCACTCCCCAGCTGTTCACTCATTGAAAGCCATTGGCACTGAAACTGGCAGAGCTATTTATTTCCTAGTGTTTCATTCCCAGGTCGTGTAGTGGCTGATTGCTTGTGTGTGGTGGATGTATATGTAGTAGATTTATTGGGGGTTGGGGGCGTAATTTAGGGCAGGGGTGGACGTAGGCAAGAGGGTTGACTGGCATGAATATGTTGAATTAGCTGGTAATCTACTACTAATGGTGTGTTTACTTTTAGGCATGCATTTATCCAAAGTTACTTACAGTGCATTAAAGATATGCTTTTTTATTATTAGTGCAATACTATTTTTTAAAAAGGACATTTTTATTTTGATAACAATGAAAAGGAAATGATTTCCCTGTACTTCTCTTTTCTGCATTTACTTTAATGCAATGCAAAATTGTGAAAAGTGCTATAGCAATGAATTGAATATAAAGGTGCAGTGTGTAATTTTTAGAAGGATCTCTTGACATAAATGCAAAATATTATACAAAACTATATGATCAGGGGTGTATAAAGACCTTTCATAATGACCCGTTATGTTTTTATTACCTTAGAACGAGATGTGTTTATCAACATACACCGAGGGTCCCCTTACATAGAAGTCGCCATTTTGTGGCGCCATGTTTTTACAGAATCCCCTAACGGACAAACTTTTTTTACTAAATTGTCTCCGACGATGACGTGTTTGTCCGGTGGCGGCTGACGTAGCTTCTCTATGCGTTTCAAAAGCAAGGGGTGAGCTAACACAGTCTCACCCCATGTCGTCAATATTTGACGACACTTGACCATTCGTCAATATGTGACGCGGAGGGTATACCTTTCGCGTAATTTTTTGACGAACTGGGGACTTCAATACTATTACGTCCGTTGCATTCTCTTCTCCTATTTTCTTACCATTTTCGCGTCGGTTTAGGGTTAGATTATGCAAAATTAAACAGTGTATGCGAAATTAAACAGTGTACGCGAAATTAAACAGTGTACGCGAAATTAAACAGTTGTCACCTGGCGTTGGGGTTAGAGTTAGGTTTGGGTAGGGATGTCATTATGTAAATCTAACCCTAAACCGACGCGAAAATGGTAAGAAAATAGGAGAAGACAATGCAACGGACGTAATAGTATTGAAGTCCCCAGTTCGTCAAAAAATGACGCGAAAGGTATACCCTCCGCGTCACATATTGACGAATGGTCAAGTGTCGTCAAATATTGACGACATGGGGTGAGACTGGGTTGGGTGGGCAGTGGACTGAGCCGTTGATTGCAATACGCAACCTCACCACTAGATGCTGCAAAAATGTACACACTGCACCTTTAACTGAGCTGGACCAAAATCAGTCGAAGCAAATTGAAATGAATAAAACATAATTGAAGTGAGGCTGTAAGGTTTGCAACTACAGTAAATTTAGGAATTTGTTCCTGTAGCTCACTTTGCATTGCAGTGCAGTGAAACAAAAGACACTTTCGAAAGTCGTCAGCCAAATGCATAAATGTATATGTAAATGTCTTAAAGGGATAGTTCACCCAAAAAAAATATTCTGTCATCATTTACTCACTTTCATGTTGTTACAAACCTGTATAAATGTCTTTGTTCTGAAGAACACAAAGAAAGATATTTCAAGGAATGTTTGTAACCAAGAGCCCCATTTATTTCCATAGTAGGAAAAAGGAATACTATGGAAGTGAATGGGGCTCAACATAAATGATTTGTTTACAAACATTCCTCAAAGTATATTCCTTCGTGTTCATCAGAACAAAGACATTTATACAAGTTTGTAACAACATGAGAGTGATAAAATTATTACATAATTTTCATTTTTGGGTGAACTATCCCTTTAACGGTCAGTATCATGTTCATGCCCAAATCTGTGCACAACTCGCTGCAGAATACCACTGAATTCTTATCAGTCCTGTGTTTGTTTATTTAATATTTCGGCTAATTCAATTCCGCTGTCAGCTGTGCTAAGAGTTCAATGCTCTCATTAACACGAATTAGCCCAGATTTCCCCGAAAATCAGTGCACAAAAATGCCGATAGATTCCTCCCAGGCCTGGTCACGTGTAATTCATGTTTTCCAGCGTTTTTTTGTCCAACATTTCGGTCAGCAGGACATCAGCTTTAATAAACACAACAGTACAGCGCATTAAACAAACTGTACGTCTATCCCTCACAGACTGGCGTTCATTCATGTCAAGTTAAATAATGCATCTACTCTCGCTAAGGTCCACGGGAAGGGAGTCAGATCCATCATTTCTACATAGCACGTCTGAAGGCAAGCCGTGACATTCCATTCCAAGTTCATCTTCCTGTTGGTCTCCTGCCTGGCGTCCTCCAGCTCTTGGATTCTCCGTGTGAACTGAATAAAAGTTCCTCTTCTTGTGCTCCTACGAGGGCCAGAGGGGGCTTTGAATATTCGCCACATACTTAATGAGGTATAGACAGCAGTGACCATCAGTCATTTACCCTGTTTTTGTGGAGACAAAAGGGCGAATTTTGCCCTGGCATCTGCTGCTTGCACAATGCTCTCTCTCTCACTCACTCACTCACTCCCTCTCTCTCACTTGCTCGCTCGCTCTGGACTTTAATGTGGTTATGATTAGAGACGGGATGGGTCGGTGGGGGGGTGTTCTCATATTTACTGCAAGGAAAAGGGGGAGGTGCAGTATCAGAGAGAGAGAGAGAGATTGTGTGTGTGTGTGTGTGTTTGTGCGTGGTGCTGAAATATGAATTACAAAAACGAGGCCAGCACGAATCGAATAAAAGTTTGTCCTCTAAACAGATCAAGCTTGCACACAAACACACATACACACACTGTGGCCCCTCCCTGTGGCCCTCTCAATTTCTCTCCACCCTCTCTCTCACCCCCCCACCCCTCTCTCTCTCTCTCTCTCTCTCTCCACCCCCCTCCGGGTGCTCAGAGCCGAAGCAGTTGGTTCGCTCCGCTGTGTCTGAGAGGCGCGAGTGTTGTGTGTGCCTGTTATTTAGGTCTGTTACAGCACGCTAGGAGCAGCTCACCCGAGCGCAGAGACGCAGCCTAGCCAGCCAGCGACCGGTGCCGCAGTTCAGCCAGAAAGGGAAACAGAAACAAGCAGCGTGAGCGAGGGACATAGTCACGGAGAGAAAAACACACAGAGTGAGAGAGGAAACGCTTACAAGCTGAAAAACAGCAGGATCAGGCGGCACGTATATATATCCAGACTAAAGGAATTCCAGCGGGGGATTTAGTGCCGTAGCTGCGGGTGTTTTGTTTTTGTTGGTGACGTGAACGGTATCGAGAAGCAGGAACAGGACTGACACTCGTTTTAGTTTGGAGGTAGGGTGGTACGGGCAAAATGTTCGACTGCATGGAGGCTCTGGGCATGGGTCCCCGCCAACTCTACGATGTGACCAACCGTGGCGCATGCATGCTTCGAAAGGCAAGCCCCTTCTATGCCGGATTGGACCCTTTTGCTTGGACTGGGACGGCCAGCGTACGCTGTAAGTGTTGCATTTGTCTCACTCGTTCTGTCACTTTGTCATGACACTGCATTGCTTCGAGAGCCAACGAGGCCTCCGGTCTCTAACTAACCACAGGAAAAGGACCCTTCGTGTCAAGCCGACCATTAGTTAGAGCCTTCAAGCTGCTTCCATGCATGCACCATGCTGGGTTTGTGTGTTTTAGAGATGGGGAAAGAGAGAGAGAGAGATCGCATGCTTCTAGGTTTGATAGAGTCTGGTTTCGCCAGCAGTGTGGGTAACCTGATTTCTGACCTGGTCTGTTGATGAAAAGTTAAACAGAAAGAAAGTAATGCGATAGGAAAAGATGAAAGAGAGAGTGTGTTGGAGAAAGAGAGGTAGGTGGGGGGGAACCTGACACTGTGCTATAATTTCAGTCATGCATATTGCATTTGTCTTCCTCACTTCACAATTGTGCCTGACAGCTCTGGTATCCCAGCATGCCTGCCACGGCTCAGCCCACACAACAGCATCAAACAAGCATTAAAAGTGGGTTTGAACTGGGACATTTTTTAAACATGTGTCAGAGATGAAATTCTCAGATTTGGAATTGGAAGTGCTGGAAACTTAATACGATAGACGTAAACGGTGACATAAATAATTGCGAATTGATAGATGTGGAATGTTCAGGCTTCAGCAAAGCTTTGCTCTCTGTTTTAATCGTCGTATTTTTCCTGCCTCTCTTCCAGACTTTAGACAGCCTTTGGCTCTGAAAACAACCTTACTTCAACAATAAAATCTGGGGTCCATTTTCATAGGGGACCAGGGGGACTAGTCTGAGAAAGAATGTGTTTTAAAGAGAAAAAAGTACATGAAACTATCTGTATAACTTTTTTTATCCTTACCGTCTCATATTAACATGCAAGTGGTCACACAAACAGTGATGAATGATAAGAACCAAGACAAAACCTCGAATGTCCAGTTGAGCAAACAGCGCTGTTAGCCTTTCCACACCTCGCGGCCTCAACCTTTTTCAAAAATGCACGCCGCTCTCGCTGTTTTCCATTTGTATTTGTTGAACCTTCTGCTTTTTGTTCCCTCTTCTCTGCCTCTAAGCACGAGTCATCTGTCTTCATTAATCGTGAAGACACCAACGTTTCAGTGGCTGTCAGCCACACTGGGTCCTCTTTAATGAAGACAGATGCCCTGTCTGGGCTCGACCCAGAGGGGAAGGGGGGAGTCCATAATGCCTCTTCTCCTCGGCCAGGGCCTTGACGATAACAAGATAAAAATCTGTTTATTTAATCAGTCATGTCTCACCAGCGCTACACGAGCACACGGGGCTCGTGTTGGAAAACGAGACCTCCGATTCGGCCCTGCGTCTCGAGTTCTGTTGCTCTTCTGGTTCCAGGAAATAGGAGAGGCGGTCGGACAGATCCAGCTGCCCTCGGGGAAGAGCGGGATTGGTGTACTGTTACAGGCCTGTGTGCCCAGTAACCTCTGTAAACAGGGCCGGCCTATTGGAGCGTAGGACCGGGACAGCTTCTTTTCATTGTCCACTTCTACTAGACAGATGAATTGATGTTTTAGCCTAATATCTCATTAAGGGTAGGCCAGCTGCAGTGCATGGTGGGTAAACTCCATTGGCTATTCAAGCAGATGCAAAGCCAGAATGTCTTTATCTCTTCAACTTTTATTCAATTAGAGAGCGCCATAACATAAACTCGAACCCATGTGAGCTCTGTGAGGTGATAAAAACTTGTGGTCTGTAAGACGGAAGTTCCTTTTCTCAAGAATCTATTTTTGTGTGTGGTCCTTGTTTTATGTGGTGGGCAACCTTTAGGTTGTTATCATTACATATGTGCCTCTCTTCTTGTAAGTAATGTCAGCCAGGAAACTTGAACCATGCAATATACCAAGTTGACAATGAAAGGTCTACACTTGCACTTCTGCTACCCCCGCTGCCTGTGAGAGGTGAAGAGCAAGATTATCTCAGACCAATGACAGTGTAGACGGCCTTTCCTGTTTTCATGTGCTGCAGTTCAAGACCTTTGTATATTTATTTTTTTAAATTCAGTCTCAGAGGTTATGGAGAGGCTGCGCGCAAGATAATGTCGGCTCTCACGATGATGTGTGGTTCTGTTATATTCGTTCAATCTTTGAAAGAGAAGAGCAATGAAGAGGTTTGATTGCGTAATCTGTTTTGAAGAGAGACACTGGTCTGTATTGAGCCACATGGTGAAAGGAAATGCGCAGGTGATTTGCTAATCTGTACGTTAGAAAGATAGCATCAGACTTCTGTGAAATGTAGACTTCATTTTCCATTTTATTTGCTTATGATCAGTGTGGCCAACTGAAATGTCGCACACAGCTTGGTTAGACAGAAGGGTATTGTAATAATCTAAATGTTTTCTATCACACTTAACACTTAGCAAGCACATGTTTAGTAGGGCTTTCTCTTTGCCTGTAAAAAAAACTAAAACTAGTTCACTTTGTAAGAATTTAAGGTTTTATTTTGATTTAAAGATTGTATGCCTACACTGTTAAAATGACCAAACGGCCAAAATATTCCCCCCAGCGGTCACTGGGCCAGTTCTCTTTAAAAAAAGTCCTAATATGCATTATTAGGTACAGATATGTATACACCTAATATACCTAATATGACATCTTTAGGTGCAAAGCTGTACTTTTTGAAAGGGTATATTTTTCCCTGACTGTGTAGTGTGTATGATTTTGTGCTATATCGGTTTCAACGCTAGGTTGTTGGTTAAAACATCACTGACGAATTCTGACACTTTCACTGATCACTGTCATACAGCATTCTGTTGTGGGTGTGTTTTAAGGGGAAATTGTACAGTAACACTGGAATGATAGAAAAACTGTTAACGCTTTCCAGTAATGTTGGTTAACATTAGTAAACACATTAGCTAGCATGAACTAACAGTGAGCAATATAGATTTTAATAATAAAGGATTTAATAATCTTGTGGTTAGTTAATGTCAACACATGCAATTGTTTATGTTCATTGTGCATTAACTAATATTAACAACTTTTGATTTTAAAAATGTATAAGAAATGAAAATTAACTAAGATTAATAAGTGATGTAGAAGTATTGTTCATTGTTAGTTCATGTCTACAAATACAGTAAAGGAATAGTCTCCTCAATTTCAATATTAAAATATGTTATTACCTTACCTGCACATAAGCGCTGGAGCGCGCTGCGACACTTCGATAGCATTTAGCTTAGCCCCATTCATTCAATGGTACCAATCAGAGATAAAGTTAGAAGTGACCAAACACATCAACGTTTTTCCTATTTAAGACGAGTAGTTATACGAGCAAGTTTGGTGGTACAAAATAAAACGTAGCGCTTTTCTAAGCGGATTTAAAAGAGGAACTATATTTTATGGCGTAATAGCACTTTTGGGAGTACTTCGACTCGCCTGAAAAGTCCGCTCCCCTTCTCCCTCTCATAATGGGAGAGGGAGGGTGTTACTGCGCCGAGTCGAAGTACTCCCATAAGTGCTATTACGCCTTACAATATAGTTCCTCTTTTAAATCCGTTTAGAAAAGCGCTACGTTTTATTTTGTACCTCCAAACTTCCACGTATAACTACTCGTCTTAAATAGGAAAAACGTTGATGTGTTTGGTCACTTCTAACTTTATCTCTGATTGGTACCATTGAATGAATGGGGCTAAGCTAAATGCTATCGAAGCGTCGCAGCGCGCTCCAGCGCTTACGTGCACGCACACAGATGATAGAGGGATGTATCAACAATTCTTAGTTAAAGTAATAACATATTTTAATATTGAAAATGAGTAGACTATTCCTTTAACAAATGCAACCTTATGGTAAAGTGTTACCGAAAAACTATTAATTTTAATTCCAGTGGACTTTTGCTTAAAAAAAAATGACTTCTTAAATGACCAAACGTGTGGTTTTTATATTAGGATTAGATGGTTGGTGTTTGGTTTGGTTGTCTTAAAATGGAGAGCCGTTTTTAAAGTTCATGGCTAGAATCTTCCTGATCTCTCGAGCTCATACATGCATGCCATTGTTTTCTGTGTGCTGTCCACATCAGAGTCCGATAAGCTCTCTGAAACAGAGCTGTATGTGAAAGACAGGGAAATGAGGTCTTCCTGTGTCCGCCGTCACACGCTGCCTCTCATTTTTCTTGTTAATGGAGGTCTTCAATTATTTCATTATAATTATAAAAAGATTCAATTAAAAGATTAGAGTGCCAGAGGAGACAGGGGAATAAAATATGGCTGATGGCTGTGTGTGTTTGTTTGTGTGTGTGTGTGCGTGTGTGTGTGTGTGTGTGTGAGAGAGAGAGAGAGAAAGAGAAAGAGAGAGATTTCTGTGTGTCGAAGAAAACAGGAAAAAGTGGTTGGCCGTGAGTGGTTTTACACACTGATCACATCCCTGTCCAACAATAGAGATGTGTGTTGTTGGTATTAAAACACTGCATAGATAATGTTTTATACTGAACCTGTTTTATATAATCCTGTAGGTTTCGAGCTAAATAATAGCACTTCATTGTTTTGTATCAAGGTATTGTTTTTTGTATCTTTTGTGACTCCACACAGATGTTCATTGTCTGGTTAAAATATTGCAACTTTTTAGATGTGACATTACATAAGTTGTGGTTGCAGTAAAGTATCTGCATTAGCAGCTTTTAACACTTTCACAACTTCAGTGTGATAAAAAACGCCCTGCGTTTATGCATTATGTATGTGGTGTATGTGACTGTTATGATGTTTTAAATGTGCATGGTTGTTGAAGTCTGTTTAAGAGTAAGTTGAAGTTAAACGCGGGAGAGGAGGCTGTAAGTTGCCACTAAGATTTCACAGTAAGTCAACGAAATTCATTTTCTGCTGTAAAGGCAGTTTATAATACCACAGCGGTGTCAAGGAACTGTCAATATGAAAAATCAGCTTTTTATAGTTCAGCTTGGGACGATGTGAATTTTAGACCGACTGCGAAATGTTCGGACAGTGTAATGGATCAAACCAAAACATCCGTGCGGCTGAAGGTTTGTCCGCCAACTTGGTGTTGGTTTGTATTTGGGGCGAGTTCCTTACACCTTGTTGCAGATTTCAGTACCATATTGAGAGGCCAGCGGAAAGACTCATTGGCCTAAGCGGATTTGTCCGAAGTTAATTAGCTGCCTTTCTTTTTTAGCTTTCGTAGGTCTCTGATAAAGACAACAAGGCAAAGCATTACAGGATTGAAAACTCTGGGTGAGGCTCATTGGCTGTCATAGTTTGGTTATCACTTTCCTTTTGTCCAGTGATTTAGTGGTTGTTTACTGAGCGCTCCGGTGTCTGGTTGGCGGTTTCTCTCCGGGGCCGAGGCGTTGGCAGGGTCTGTGTAAGTCTGAAACCATGTGTTAGCCCAGTGTGAAACGCAAAGTTCTGTTACTAGTGTGTTGTTGACTGACGGCTTGGCTCCATCGTTGCTAAGACTCACTGTTATGTGCGACCCGAAATATAGCTCAACTCCCTCCTCCTCCTCTGTGCAGTTGTGCATTGGAAACACTTAATGAATCATGCATTTTATCTAAAATGAAGATCGGGTTGTTGGGTTGCTGCAATGGTGATGAGGTCACGTTCCTTAGAAAACATTGGTTTTGAGATGTAATCTCGGTTTGCTAGGTCGATTAGCATAGGTACATTTCTATGTTGAAACATCTTATGTGTGATGTACTATATTGCAAAATATTAAACATGTGCAACTCCAGAGAATACAAACACCAGCCAGCTGTAACCTTGAAGGAAGTCACCTTTAGAGGCAAATCAACCCCATCGTTGAATATATACAGTATTTTCATTCTGGCAACCCACAGACTGGTTGATTTAAAAAATATGTAGTTGTGCACATCCCTATTACGTGCAGATAGAGGTGAGAGTGTGAGAAAAATTAATCCTAAATCAGCCATGAAAGATGAATGGATACAGGAGCCCGAGGATGCTTGTTAGGGCAGACCATCTGTACTTAACCCCCTACTCATCCATCTTTTTAAACGATCATCTGCCGTCTGAAAACGTCTTCAATACGAGCACGGATGAGACCGTCTGTCTGCTTGACAGGCCTGCGTCTCGGATGCTCTACGCTCCATTTAGAAAAGCTCTGTTGGCTCTAAATACGAACGTATTGTCGGCAACTCAAGGTGACTTTCTTCAAGGTTACGACCGGCTTTGTCTGTTATTCTCTAGGGACGTTGTGCGGTATTGCTATGAATCTTCACAGTTGATAGTTTCAACTAAGTGTGCCAGTCCACACCCTATCATCTTGGGTAGTCTCTGTAGGCGTGCTGCCACACTAAAGTGAGAAAATTCCACTCATGTAAGCATGCATCATATTGTAATTTCCCCTTTAGTCAAAGCAGAAGTTTCTCACAGACTAACTCGTATGCCATTAGAGAAAACAGAACCATGCCAGGCTGTTGGATTGACAGCGAAATGCTCAGTATTTACACACAAGAAAACCCACAACTACTGCTCGCCCTAACCACAAATCACGTAGACAGCAGGAAGCCGCAGTCTTTGTGTGAAACGAAGTTTAGTATGAGGTTTAAGACATAACTGCGTACGACCGCAACTAGAAAATCAATTGACTCTCCGATCAATGTTCGAGTCCAACGAACTTGCCGTTTACCCCAGCGTATTATGTGTAAGTTTAAGGTGTGAACCTTCGTAGTTCCTCTGTTCTTCTTTTGTGGTTTCTATTGTTTGGGGAAGGAAGCAATAAGGGCCAAACAAGGAGTTCCTCCGCCCAAGTCCTAAACAGAGAAACACTTCAGACACTGTAACACACTCCGAGTTCCCTGTTTTGAAGCAGGTGAGCGCAGACAGCTAGACAGATGGTGAGAGGAAGTCAGCGAGGACCAGAAGATCAAAGATAAATGCTAGATGAGGCTGCCTCGCTGCCTGTTGGCTTCTTCGTTGATCAATGGTTGTGTCCATGGAGGAGGCATCCAGCCATTGGAGTGGAGAGGAATTAGAGGAGACATTCACACTCAGGGGCTGACAGCACAGATGAAGCCTGGCAGGGGTTCGGGGGATTCAGTGGAGTTGCAAATTTGGATGTCTGAACCAGAAATCTGTCCGCTCTGAATCAGTCCGTCATTGTGTCCTGATTACCCCTCACTGTCTAGTTTGGATAGAGTCCTACCAGAGGAATAGGACAAACATTATTAAATAGGCTGTTTAGGATTAAAGATTTGGTTAAAGGAACATTCCACTTTTTTTAAATAAGCTAATTTTCCAGCTCCCCTAGAGTTAAGCATTTGATTCTTAGCGTTTTGGGATAGTTTACATCGTGTACTAAGACCGACAGAAAATTAAAAGTTGCGATTTTCTAGGCTGATATGGATAGGAACTATACTCTCATTCTGGCATAATAATCATGGACTTTGCTGCTGTGACATGGTTGATATTACACGTAGTGATATTACCCACGGGCCGAAAATAGTCCCCTAGGTTACTTTCAATAGCAGGGGACTTTTTTTGGGCAGTGCGTAATATCACTATGCCTTCTCTGTTGGTCTTAGTACACAACGTAACTACAGAAGAGTCAAGTTTTAAATAGGAAAAATATTGAAACTCTTTGGTTATTTTTTTGCGCGATGCTAATGGTCTAATCAGATTCAATGGATTGTGCTAAGAAGCTATGCTATGCTAAAAGTGCTAGCACCAGACCCGGAGATCACCTGAATGGATTACAAAACGGTAAGAATCAAATGTTTAACTCTGGGAGCTGAAAAATGAGCATATTTTCAAAAAAAGTGGAGTGTCTCTTTAATTCAAGTTCATTGTTCTTTTGAACTATCTTTAGCTTTATTTTCAAGCAGTGCGTGCCGTACAGCTCTTATAGATGTTACGGTGTACGCAAGTTCAGTGTTGAGGTCATTTCAGAAAATTGTTTCTAATAATGTATTAGAAATGTATTGCTGAAACACGATACAAAGACTGTGAACTATGCAGTACTGAATTTAACAGTTTTTCCACATTTCTGTGTTCAGGATTATTAAGGCGGGGCTAAAATGGTGGCTCGATGATGCACTGGAGCCACAGAGCATGGCCCCGCCCCTAACACAATCACGAGCATCCATTCAGATTGTAGCTGTATTTGAAAGTTGAGAGAGACAGAGAGATGCAAGTGGGCGTGGTTTCGACGCTGACAGTGGACACACCCCCAGCGTTTGAGAGCGAACGCTGAGAGAACGCTGCTTATTTTATTTACTTGGGGTCATTTTTTATCATTTCAATTTGGCTGGGGGTGGCCAATAACCCTTTTTTTTGGGGTGTGACAAACTCAGAACACATTTAATATCACTTTATTGACAAATGCATAGAAGGAATAGAAAATAAAATTGCGTGTGGAAGGGATACAATGCCTTTGTTAGTTTTAATTTATACTTTTGTTTATTTTTATAGTGTATAAGTAGTTTAGTAGATGTATTCTTTGTTTTATAATATTTTAACGCTTTGCTCGGGAACATAATATAACATTAATGCAGCCTATAGAAGATCCATTGGTTGTAACCCAAATGCAGTGGTAGCCGGTGACTTGTTTTTTTGAGGGCACTCGATGCGAAGTTCGTCACAACATGTATGTAGCCCGTCTTATGCATAATCAGAGTTTACTGTTAAGGGAGTGTCTTGCGTGTATTTTGTGAACGTGAGCGTCTCTTATCATAAACGGTTTTGACGCGTGTGCAGCAGGCACTTATTTTGACAATACACGTGATGCACATGGTTCACATGACGCAACAAACACATATTTTGAAAACGCAAGCAACACACATGACACTCAGAACACATATTTTAAATTTGCGCCCCTCGGATGAGCAGTCACGAGCCGCCACTGATAAAATGTATACCTTGTATTGCACTACAAGTTGCTTTTGATAAATGATGTGCCAAATGTGTAATTCTAAAAAGGTTAGATTACCTGCCTGGTCCTTAACCACTATACCACACCCCCTTTATAATTTTAGGAGTATAGATAAATAAAATGAAACTAAAGTCCTTCCTACTGGTGTGGAGGTTAGTATCTGTGCAAGTTATATTTGGATTGCTTATCAGTAGTACAGTACAGTGCAGTAGATGCTACATATGATTGATTGTGTTTGCTTACTGACACTGGTCACTGGTCGTGTTGCACAATATTGAGATGTTTATAAGTCATTGTTAAATATAGTTCAAGTTTGAAACTGTCCCAAAAAGCAAGGCTCCTCTTTACCTGCTGCCCTTTCTATCACCCTGTTTGAAGGTCTTGGCCTGCAGAAGACCTCGATTCTGGCCAGACTCCATGACGATGACTATATGAGAACGATAACTGTCTACATTAAGTCTGCCAGCCAGTGTGGGTGCATATGTGTTCATATATGTATTCATACCTGTATGCTGGTTATGACATAAGAGTGTAAATTTCTTGAGAAATTGACCAGTTTCTCACACTCTCTGTCTTTCTCTCAGAGCCATCTTTTGGATGGCAGCCCAGTTTTATCACAGGGCTTCCTTTCAGAAAGAGCCGTATTGAAACAGGAAGAGCTCCTCCTTTTACAGGCCCGGGATGGAGTACATGGGGCGAGGGTGGGGGTCTGGTGATGGGCTGTTTTGGGGGGATCAGGTAATGAGCTCACAGGCAGCTGTTGATAGCAACTGCTGCCGGTCAGCACCTTTAATGAAAGCACACGCACACCTCTCAGCTCTATAACTTACCGTTCCTTTTGTTCTGCGTCTGTGGTGCGCAGACACTAAACTCTTAAAAGTAAATGTGCTTTAACGGGCTGTATGGTGCCGTAAAGACCCTTTAACATCCACAGAACTATATAACTTCTATAAAAACGTAAGAACATTCTTCGGGGGACCAAATTGGTTCTTCTGTGGCATCACTGCGAAAAGTGTAGCTTTGTTTCAAATCCCAGCGATTTACCTATGAGCCTTTAACAGCAACCCTTTGTTCTGTATAACGTGGAAATTTGCAAGTGATTGATTTGAAACGCTCTACATAAGCAG
This sequence comes from Misgurnus anguillicaudatus, assembly GCF_027580225.2. Classification (NCBI taxonomy): domain Eukaryota; kingdom Metazoa; phylum Chordata; class Actinopteri; order Cypriniformes; family Cobitidae; genus Misgurnus; species Misgurnus anguillicaudatus. Next base: position 26,006,757 of record NC_073349.2, read on the forward strand.
CATGTTGATTTACATACAAGCAAAGCGAAAGGGAGTGATGTGGTGCATAAATACGCAAAGAGCAACCATATTTGTAATAAAGAAGTCAATGTAGAGTAATTGTAAAAGTAATTGTTAGTAATACATATAATTTATTTTATTTTAAATTTCAGTCATCTTTTTTAACTAAGCTCATTACACAGGGTTCCCACGGGTCCTTACGGGTATGTATATTTTAAAAAGTTTTTAAAAATAAACATACAAGTGATTGAAAGTGCTTGAATCTATTTTATCCAAGTTTTCTGGAAAAAATCCATATTGTTCCCTGTGTAGTTCCACGGGTTATGATTGTAACTGTTGTTCCCTGAGAAGGGAACGAGACGCTGCGTCTCCCTTGCCATACTTCCTGCGTCCCTGTAACGTTGTCTTTGGCGATATTTCAGATAGCGATATACTTTCTGGCTCCCGCGTCACACATGTCTTTGTCTTTAAGTCCACCATTGATTGAATTTGATATAAACATTCAGACGAACTTACCCCTGGAGGTGTCCCCAAAGTGTCACCGCAATGACGCAGCGCGAGTTCCCTCAAAAGGGAACTGTAACAATGTATTTTAAAAGGTAACACGATGTAACCTTGCTCTCACTTGAAATGTGTCCCCACATTTGAATTTGAGGGTATAAGACCTGGAAAGTCCTTGAAAGGTCCTTGAATTTGAAGTTAACTAAGGTGTGGGAACCCTGATTAAAATGCATTCTGTGATTCCATTGCCTTTGAATTATACAAGTGATGCTGCTTTAATTATAGGCAGAAAGATTAAGTATAGCAGCTTTATCTCTTAAAAATAAAAGTTTTTATTTGTGGCTTTCTGGTAAATGTTTCGAATGCAAGAAGCATTGTTTCTTAATTCACGAATGTCGAAAACAGTTTGCAGTAAGATAAAGCCAGTAATCAAAGAGAGTTACATACAGCGGAAAGACACCGTGATGCAGTTAAGAGGAAGGAAATGTGGTTGTGTTATATGAGGTGGTACAATGACAACAGCATGTGAGGAGGATCTGGGTGATGGCAGGAAGTCATGGGCAATGAGAAAGAAAGAGAGAGAGAGAGAGAGATAGAGCCACGGATGATTCCCCTAATCAGGAAGCTGGCAGTCATTGGAGGGCTATGTGTTTTCTCCCATCAGGCACTGCTGCCAGTCAGTCTATCAATCACCTCGCTTCACAAAACCTGGCTAATCGGTGGCCCGTCTGCCACACATGCAACAAAGCAGCATGTCCGTCCAAAACCGGCGATGCAATCTTAATAGAGACAAAGCAAAATCTGGTAACTTTCCGTGTAGGGAAGCAGGATTATGTTCTGAGAAACACAAAGCGAACAGCAAGCAAAAACACGCCCAACACGCTGAAATACTTATGAGGAATTGAGACGGAGAGAACTATATTTGCAAATCAAATGGGAGTCTTTAGAGACACTCGCTGGATGAGCGCCCATGCAGAACTGAGCACACACACACTAACTCACATGCCAAAACTAGATTTGGGAACAGTGTTCCACTAAAGATTCAATCACACCCACAGTCACGTACACAAAATCTGCTCCTCTATTGTGAAAGAATAGTTGTTCCACAGCCAGTGCGTCATACTGTATGCTGCAGAGCAAAATGTGATGTTGCAACACTTAAAACACATGAAACTGACACTTGTACTGGTTCTTTCTCTACTTTTTCAACCAAAATCAAGACATTTTTGGTCATCGCTCACTTCTGGTTATCCATGTTTTTGCACTAGTTGTTTAGTTCACTGGTTTGTCCAACCATTTTTGCTTCCTCAGTGGACCTTTTAGTTTCTTTAAAAACCTTTTTATTGTATGCAAAAACGTTTCCACCACAAAGAATCTTTTGTGCCACAGAAAGGTTCTGTGGAGGTTCTTTATGGAACAATACAGCCTTACAAAGAACCTTTCAGAAACACATTTTTAGGAGTGCCGCATGACCAATGAATTTGAACTTGGACTAAATTGTGTTTTTGCACCACAGTGGATGTGTTTATGTTCATTCACTTGCACTTCATTGGCAATACCTGCCCACTATATTTTACACACACATACCGGTAAGACGGTACACAACCGTATATATAAATATGCACACATGCATGTATAATTTTAAGAAAAATATATATTAAGTATTTATATTTATATATAATATAAATTATACTAAGGATGCACCGATATGGAAATTTTGGCCGATACCGATAAGCGATAACTCTTTATATTTGGGGGCCGATAACCGATATCTATAGGCCGATAAATATTCATATTATTTTCACAATGAAAAACTTGCAGACCGCGGACATCTTGTCTTTGCGCTAGATTAGCATACTATTCTTAAGCCCGTAACACGTGTCATCTTCATGCGATGTCACAGAAAGTACCAATCAAAACTCCACATGGCCAGCAATGAGCAAGTGAAGTGGTTCAACAAACCAAAATAATCCATCATTTATCGGCTTTCATTTATCGGCCTAATCTTGCTATCAGACCGATAACCGCTAATATTAAAAATAAGCAGTTATCGGCCGATAACGATATGTCGGGCGTTATATCGTGCATTCCTAAATTATACATAAAAATACAAATACACATGTATTTTTTTAAAATATATACATGCATGTGTGTGCATTTATCTATACAAAGTTATTATATACACATCAAAGTTATTATCACTCACATATATGATGTAAACAACAACTTTTATTCTGCTATAGATTAATCGCGATAAATTGTTATGCATCCCTAGTACCTAAAGGTGCATATTGGTACCTCAAATGTACACATTGGTACTTTAGAGCAGAGGTTTTCAAACTGTGGGTAGGGACCCACTTTGGGTTGCAAAATGGGATAAGTTGGGTCATACAAAGTGGATGAAGTTAGGGCTGTTACAATGAATAAATAATCGCCTTATCGCGATTGTTTGACCTCATCGCGAAAATTTCAGCTCACCGCAATGATTGCACATCTCTCTAAAAAACACAAGGGGGAGCTGCGGTGCCTGTATAAATGAGACATTATCAGATTACTTTAACTCTTTCGCCGCCATTGACGAGATATCTCGTCAATTAAGAGAAAACGCTTCCCTGCCAATGACGAGATTTTCCGTCTTTCCTCAATAATGCTATTATCCACCAGGTGGCGCACTTCCGCAACTTATACAACCTGGAAGTAGCGCCTCACATGAAAGAGAAAGAACTCTGTGTATGTTTTAAAGATCGCTCTGCATCTGATCTCTATCAAAATCCTTCGCAAAAATGGAATTATCTCAGCTTTTTGCTCAAAATTTGGTGTTTTTGAAGAAACCTACCCATGTTTGAGAGGTAATTACAAGAGAACTAATGAAGGTAGGATGAAACGGTTTTTTTTGTTTGAAAGCAGAGGGTCTGTTCTTTCATCTGATATATTGTTTGTTTATATATTTAAAGAAGAACATTTTCTGGAAGGCATTAAACTTTTGTGAAAATCATAAAAAATGCTGGCGCTGGCCGGCAACTTTTTTTAAAAATGCTGGCGGGGAAAGAGTTAAAATATGTTTTATGTGTATTAATATTTACTGCAAGGTAAACATTGCAAAATATTTAATTTAAATAATCACAAACTTGAAAATTATTTAATAAACAAACGTACAAACAAAAGTATGAGAATTAAATGTCAAAGCAATAAAACAGACAATTAATCGTCATAACCGCTACAATTGATAAGACAATTAACCATCAGCCAAATTTCATAACCATGACAGCCCTAGATGTAGTGGTTAATGACACAAAACAATTTAGCCCAAAACTAATGACACGCAATGACAATTATTTTGATATGATATCTACCATAATGTATTTTGCTATTGCAATTAAACTTACATTATATTAATACAATGACAAGGAAATAAAAACTAAATGTATGTTGGTGGGTCTCGTGATATCTTATACCTTATATATTATAAGTGGGTCACGAAATTATTTTGGGAGCCCCTGCTTTAGAGGTACATACTGGTACTTGAAAAACACATCTCTTTACCAAAATGATACATAGTAGGACCTTTTTATAAGGTACAATCCCAGTGACAACTTCTGTACTTTTTTTTCTGAGAGTGTAGATATATCCATGAATAGATTATATATAGATACAAATATAAACTAAACCTAGATGCTTTTTTTAGCAGTAGTCTCCAACATGGTGCCCGCGGGCACAAGGTTGCCCGCACATAATCTTTGAGTTGCCCGCCAAAGCACATTCTATTAATAGCCTCAATTTTTATATTAATTTATGAGATATTTTTATTTTATCATTTTAAACAATAACGTTTTAATGTTGAAAAGTTGAAAAAATAAACGTTTTGAGTAGACTATATAAAAAAAAATCCCTTTAGATACCCTTGTTCACAAAAAGGTTGGAGACTCTATACTGTCTGTACTGGTATACATGCATTTACTCTGTCCATTGTGCTTGTGGGTGTACATACGGACGTTTCCCTAGCGCCGGGTCGTCATTTTGTCTAGGTTGACAGTGGGATTAACACAGGATGGTCCACCTGGAATAGTTGTGTACAGAGAATACAGAGAGACCAGTATAGGGAGAAACACAATACCGGGCAGGAAACGAACGAAGTCTCCTGATAACCGCAGTCAGTCTCTACCTGTCACTTCATCACCAGCCATCCACCCTCTGCATTCACATTGTCATGCAAATCGAGTCCCTTGCTGGTGAGCTGATAAGAAGGCCTCTCGTTTCGGAACGCTTTGTTTCCCAAACAGAGGAGCGCTGAGTGCCGCCTCACAGAAAAGCCCATCCCATTGTGCGCCCTGGGAGAACTGTTGACTGATATTCGGGGTAGAAGCGTTTTAGAGGGAGGGAAAGCAACTGGGTTTTTACGGCAGGAACCGTCTCGGGTTGTTGAGAGATCCTGATGGATTTTTTCGTCTCACCCTCCCTTTTTTACTTTGCCACTCAGACGGTGTCAGTCAGTAGCCATTTTTACGCCACATGTGGTTTGTGATCCTTTTAAAGCACTTGTCGTTACCAACGTAATGCCATTTTTACCACATAAACAAATGAGTTTACACTTGCATTGATCCTGCATTCAACGTTTAGTTCAAAGAGCATTGGCATGGTTTGATGGCACACATGCTTGGTGTTTAACAAGATTTCTGTTTTGAGCACCTTTATATATCAGTTCTTATTTATGATGTAGTTGGTGTTTTCAACAAAGCCAAAAAACGTAACCTTTTCACTTACTTTCATTGCAATGCAAGGTCTTCTGTAGCGTTCCTCAAAACAGACAAGTAGGAAAACAAAAGTATTGCACAATGCAGTGCGTGTCACACGTATCACGCACATTGAAAACAGTTTGAATGCTCTTGTAATTCCCTGTAGACTTTAAGCTTATAAACTCTCGCTTGAAGAATAAGAGAGTTGTTTGTAACCATGGCCATGAACAGAGGGCTCTACTGTAGCTGAGCTTAACCTTAAAGAGAGCTCCATTCTCACCCCCTTTTTGCTGTTTTCTATCAAATTCCTAACTTTATGCCCCCTTTTCTTCTTTTGAAGTCTCCAAACTCTTGTAAAAGTCCAAGCTGGTGGTTTTTGCCAAACCCTTATGGAGGAAAAGAGGGTGGAGTCCTCGGTTCTCCATTGAAATTGGCTGAAGAAGGTGGAGCAGTAAAAGTTAGCATTTTAGAGCCACCCTGTTTTTTTATTTTTATGATCGGTCTTTTTTTACTAGCTAGGGCTACAGCTGGTGGTGTGAAAGGCCGCCTGAGGTGTCTGAGTCTTAATAAAGACCCTGCCAGCCGGGTTGGGGCCTCTGGTCCGGCCATGAGACCACCTTTATAGGCTTGGCTTACGAGCGTGGCCCCCTATTAAAACCTAGCAGGACTGCACTAAGGAATTTAGGGCCAGGAAACAAGAGAAAAATAGGGTTTGTGTGTCAAAAGATGGAAGGGTGAGATTGGGGGCTCGGGGTTTGTGGAAAGCCAAGGGTAAAAGGTGAAAGAACAGTTGTTTCAAGATTACCGTTTGGTTACGAAGATATATTACATGAATAAAATTTTGCGACTTCTCTTGAAGGGCTGCACGGTATTGAAGGGGAATGCGATATCTCGGTTTAAAAATACAGTATGCGATATGATCATGCTTTGCATTTGTAAAGTTGTAAAATCTGAAACCAACAAACATGTTTTACATTCTTTCTGATTGTTTATTACCTTCCACACATCTGATACAGTCTCGGTATGTACATACATATACATGGCCCTGGTTGCTGTCTACGGCATAAAAAATGTATGGAAAAAGTCAAATGTAACTCGCATGCTCTTTTAGATGTTTAATTTGGTGTTTTTATAGTAAGAGATGTTATATATAATGTCAGTACTAAAAATACCACAGGGTCATAGGTTAGACTCCCAGGAAACACAAACTCATAAAAGTATATACCTTAAATTTGGATAAAGCATCTGCTAAATGCATACATGTAAAGATGTCAAAGTCATGATTTATGGCAAGGCCTGACATCTCTGGTGTTAAGAATTAGCAAGACAGGAGAATGCTCGACTCGCGTCAGTCTGCTGTCCTGCGAGCGAGGCGCCAAATGCGGGGTGGGGTTTTGCCCCCAGGCTGTGTGACAAAGATGAGCTACCTGTCTTATCTTCAGCGCTCATCAGTCTCCGAGTGTTAAGCTGTTTGTGTTTTCTTTTCTTTCCGCTGTCAGTCACTTCAGTCTAATCCTCTGAAATACTGCCCTCCTTATGGGTGGGCCAGAGGGGGTGGTGAATACCACAGAGGTGCTAACTAGACCTGATTTAGGTAACTGGCAGCTGTTTAGCATATAATAATTTGAGTAAAAGTTTGCATCTTGTGCATTTCTGTTTCTGGGTTAACACGAAACCGTAATGGTTTTCAAAGTACTTGTGTGCCTTTGAAACCGGATAGGGTTTAAAAGGTTCATGGGAATCTTTTCTTCTCGGCATGTGGCGTTTAATATCTCACTCTCATTAAATCCTCCTGTGTTGTGTAAATACTGTGAAGTGATTTCATTAGGTCTGATGTGTTTTTTTTCTCTCTCTCTTTAGCGGTAGAGACCCAGAGCACCAGTTCAGAGGAGATGGTGCCCAGCTCCCCCTCTCCGCCACCTCCACCTCGTGTCTACAAACCTTGCTTCGTCTGCCAGGACAAGTCTTCCGGGTACCACTATGGTGTCAGTTCTTGCGAGGGGTGCAAGGTAAACATCTCGTCGCCTCCGGCCTGACAAATCTCATGTTCTTTCGTTAATCTGTTACAAACTCCTTATTGATGGTGTATGAGAACTTGCGTATAAAAAATGGGTTGTCTTTTGCATACTTTAAAGTGCACTTATTACCGTCAGCACCTTTAAACGATTAAACTGATTAAACTGATATAAACTTAAGCGCTATTAATATCCAGGTTTTATTATGAGATTTGGAGCATCAATTCACACTGATTTCAAGCAGTCAATATTAAAGATATCAAAGTTATATTTTCACAGAATGTTCTTCACATTATGTGAGATAATTTTAATAAACACTTAAAATGAGTTTAGTCATTTATTTTTTTATATGTTTGGCTGTACTATGTATTTGCTGCTTTAATGCAATGCAAAATTGTGAGATGCTATAAAAAAATTTATTAGAATTGAATAAACTTTAAAGCAGGGAGTAAAAAGTTTTACAAATATATAAAAGATAATTTTGTAAAAGAGACAGTTTCATGAGTCCATTGCGATTGATTTTTTATTTTTATTTATTTATTACAATTTAGCATGGTTAAGTGGTGTTAAGGGGCATACACACCAAATGTCAATTTAACGATTTGCGCGAGTAGATTACCTACAAAGTCAACGCAAAGACGTGAATAGATGCAAGCTTGCGCAGGGCGATGCAAATGACACAAATTGGGTGGCGCAATTGCTGCGAAAATATGTGCTATGCGCCTTAGTGTTGGCAATGATTAATCGAGATACATCGCATACAAAATAAAAGTGAGTTTGTGTGTAATTATTATGTATATTTAAACATGAAAACACACACATACATGTCAGAAATGTTTTACCTACATATAAGTTATTTAAATTTATATATAATATAGAATATATAAAATTGTAGTGCTGGGCAAAGATTAATCTCGATTAATCGCATACAAAATAAAAGTGATTTGTAACATAATATACAAGTGTGTTATGTGTGTAGTTATTATGTATATATAAATACACACACATTCATGTATGTATTTAAGAAAAGTATATATATATATATATATATATAATTTATTTATTTATTTTATATATTCTATATTATATATACATTTTAATAAATATATAATAAAAAATATTCTGAAATCTATACATGTATGTGTGTGTGTGTTTAAATATACATAATGATTGCACACACACATATATTATGCAAAAATGTACTTTTATTTTGTATGCAATTAATCACGATTAATTTTTGCCCAGCACATTAATATATATATATATATATATATATATATATATATATATATATATATATATATATATATATATATATATATATATAAATATATATTAATATATAAATTTAAATGTAAATATGTAAATGTTATATACACATGCAAATGTTTCTTAAATAAATACATGAATAGTAATTACACACATTCATGTATTGTGCAAAAACTCACTTTTATTTGTATATGCGATTAATTGTTGCCCACCACTACTTCGTGCAAATTGAAAATATTAGTCTCAAGGGAAAAATGTGCATGACAATAAGTTAAATCCCGCGAGGAAAGTTATGCTTCGCGTTTTGTGTGTACGCAGCATAAGGCATCCCACAAAGTGTGGTAAAATCATTGTTAAAAGGTCTCATATGTCTTGCTGATGTGACAAAAACTGTGACAGCACAAATATTCACAAATTAATAAACTTGTCTTATCTAGTTCATAAGGTTCATAACTTTGGTGGCCAGACAATAAAGAGTGTGTAACTCAGTTTTTTGTTATTGTGTTCACCGGCGTGCATACTGTCTATTTGCTATTTTACAAAAACACCCAAAAAAGCCATTAAAAAATTACATTCATTTCAAGACTAAAGATCTGTATCTTTAGACAACCCACACTTGTATGTTAGTAAGTACTGTAGTGATGTTTGCAATATACTCCTCAGTTGACCTAGTCTCTCTCTCCTGGATGTGGGTTACAGGGCTTCTTCCGTCGCAGTATTCAGAAGAACATGGTGTACACCTGCCACCGCGACAAGAACTGCCAGATCAACAAGGTCACACGCAACCGTTGCCAGTACTGCAGACTGCAGAAGTGCTTCGAGGTTGGCATGTCCAAGGAAGGTGAGGGTTCAGTGCTCCGTCAGGCACGCGGGCCCCGTGGCCCTCCGCCAAGACCCACACGCACACGGATGCAAATATAGAGACTGTTTAACAGGAGGGCAGACATGGAGGTGCTGATGTAGGCTCGGAGTTGTGAAAGAGACACACACCGCCCAGAGATCTGCAGACAAATTTAGAGCCTAGACTCTTGTGGGACACTGGCAAACGCACACGGTGGCTGGGATTTAAAAATACACACGTAAACACGCTGCAGACGAGACGCTTGTTGACTGCAGGTTCGAGATGCTCGAAAACACAAAGTATGACTAACACGGCAAACAAAGCATTGAAGGTTAAAGCTCAATTCGGGTTTCGTGACTGTAGTTTCACCCACATGAATCCATCACCAGGTGTGATTTCTTTGGTAGCCTTTCCTCTAGTCATTTTATGACTTGGTACTAACAGATTTGTGTTTAAGTAAGACAATAGCTCGCGTCTGGGGCCTGTGTTTGTTCGTTTGCCAGGGTCACGGGCGGTGATGTCAGAGGGAAAGTGGCACATTGGCCGTCTATGTGTCCGCTGGGACATGTATGTGTGTGTTTACATGTATGGGATGTGTGTAGGGACCGGGATCACATTGTGCTTTTGCTATTACTGGATATCCTGAGAGGAAGGAAAGAATGGGAGGGGGGCGTGAATAGAGATGGGGTGTAGGGTTGGCAGTGCTCTTCTCCCCTCGGTCACTTACCAAACACCCACAATGTCTGATCTGAGGTCAGTTTCAGTGTAATAGTGATAATGGTAGGGATTTGGCATTGGGTGACGTTGTGTCCCAACTAGGCATGACATGATGATACAGCATACAAGTTATAAATCTTGTGTGTGATGTGTTTTTGAGGGTGAATATCATAAAACAAAACCTGTAAAAAACAAATCATATTTTAACTCAATGCAATAAAAAATTACATTTAGTTTTAATAAAATGTTCAGCTCACCTGCCGAGAGATGCTTTGCTAGCTTATCACATTGTAGTTTCACTTGGTTGTACATCTAATCATTTGGGAGTGCGGGGGTTAACTTGACTCGCCGTCAAAATATTAAGCAGCTTCTCTTTGTGACTTTCAGCTGTGCGCAACGATCGAAATAAGAAAAAGAAGGACATTAAGGACGAGATCGTTCCTCCAGAGAGCTACGAGCTGAGCGGGGAACTGGAGGAGCTGGTTAACAAAGTGAGCAAAGCCCATCAAGAGACCTTTCCTTCACTTTGCCAGCTGGGAAAATATACTACAGTGAGTATTTTTTAATCTTTCAACAATTAAATCTTTCAGTAATAGAGTGGCAGTGCAAAACAACTAATGTAGGTGACAGCATCATTTAAAAATTGTGTCCAAATGTCCCCTTTGTAATTGCTCTCTTCTTCAGAACTCCAGCTCAGATCACCGAGTCCAGCTGGATCTGGGTCTATGGGACAAGTTCAGTGAGCTTTCCACCAAGTGCATCATTAAAATTGTGGAGTTTGCCAAACGCCTACCAGGCTTCACCACCCTCACCATCGCAGATCAGATCACCCTCCTTAAATCGGCCTGCTTGGATATTCTGGTACGAGCCCTCACCTTGACCGCCATGTGGCCGCTACATAACACTTGCATTTTCCGTAACCCCATGAACGTTTGTGTCTTACAGATGCTGCGAATCTGCACACGATATACACCAGAGCAAGACACAATGACTTTTTCGGATGGGTTGACCCTCAACCGGACTCAGATGCATAATGCTGGCTTTGGCCCACTCACAGATCTAGTGTTCGCTTTTGCCGGTCAGCTTCTGCCCCTCGAGATGGATGACACGGAGACCGGCCTACTCAGCGCCATCTGTCTCATTTGTGGAGGTATTACAGCATGCAGTCTGTGTATCTGTTGCCACCTAGTCGCAGCAAGCAGTCCGTAATGGATTTGCTGTAGATCAGCGGTTCCCAAGCAGGGGTCCGTGGTCCACTAGAGGGCATCAGCAAACTTAGAGGAGCTGCAAGTTACCTTAAAGGGATAGTAATTTTTTTCCAAACCTGTATGAGTTTCTTTCTTCTATTGTATGAAAAAAAAGATATTTTGAAAAATGAGGGTGGCCACATTATAACCATAGTATTTTGTTTTGTTTCCTACTATGGAAGTCAATAGGTGCTGTCAAATGTGTGGTTCCTATTATTTAAAAACAATCTTTTGGGTTCAACAGAAGAAATAAACTCACATTTATTTTGCGAACTGTCCCTTTAACATAATTTAAAAGTCTCATTGTGGTGAAAATTAAGTTTTTAATGTTGTTTATATGTCTTTGTTGTGTTTTTAATATGCTTTAAGAAAAACCATATGCAAATTCATCAGTCAACACCATTGCTGAGTATCTTCTTCTCACAACAGCAGTTTTCAAAAGACAAACGTAATATGAACCCACCCATTTTCAATGTCACAAGCATTTTGTAGCCAATCACATCACTGTGTTGTCCGAGCTTGTGTGATTGAGTGGAGGCGGGGACTCATTTGCATATTCATTAACTTATGTTTACTAAATTAAGCAAGGGTGTTACATTCAAGCTATTTTAAGACATGAAGTTATTTCACAGGAACATTGAGTCATTTTTATAATTTTAGATTTACGGGGGATTTTAGCTTTTTAAATTGTATAATGAAATTGAATTGAATGTAATAAATGCCCCCCCCCCAAAAAAAACACAAAAAAAACACAAAAAATCATGACATAAAAAATCATATTTTCCCTCCTCTCAAAATTTTAAGAAACACAACTCGTAAACTGTAGACTCAATAGGTTCATTTAAAAAGTATAACCTAAATTCACTTTAAGGGATAGTTGGCCCAAAAATGAAAATTCTCTCATTATTTGTTCACTCTCATGTTGTTACAAACCTGTATAAATGTTTTTTTGTGAGGAACACGAAGGAAGATATGAAGGGTTTGGTTCCAAAATGCGATAAATGGCATTTTTAAAACAAACGTGTTACCGCCAAACAGTATTGTACCAGGTCAGTATAAAAAATAAATTCTTAATTTTACGCAAAATCCAATATCCGCCATGCTATTCTGTCATCTTTTCTTACTTTTTCCCAAAACGCGATAAACGCCAGTCCTCCTTTTCTGCAGAATGCAATAAATCCGCTCAACCAATCACAGCGCACCATTCCATGTACTGTAAACAACAATGGCGGCACATTGAATGTACACAGAATCCTAGTTTTTCTCATCTACTTTGTACTTCGTGATCAACAAACAAACAAAAACCAAATAATACTTTTGATGGCATTGATAAACCTGTGGTTGTTTTCTGTGGGGGGAAAGAAACGTAAGCCATCAAATTCGAATAATTTACGCGAGAGGCACTCAGACGAAGAAAAAATAATGGCTGTTGCTTGTTCTCCCGACATCATCAAGCTTTTGTCATTCTAACACATAACACATCTTATTAAAAAACTTTCCATTATTTTACTCAAAGTCAACAAAAATCGAGCCGGACCAAAACATTTACAGCTGATCGTTGTCAAAAAAGTTCAGTGGCGACGTCCCAAGTATAATAGCAGCAATGACAGTGTTCTTAATATGATAAAGTAAGTGTTTTGATTAATGCCATTAATGTTTATTTTTTTAATCAATGTATACCACTAGTCAACTAAATGAATATAACATGGCAAAGATGAATGCACATTTAGATATTGAGTCAATAGATTTATAGCATTTTGAAAAATAAACTTAGAAACTTAGAAAATCAAATTATGGATTTCAATGTTTAATATTTTTATAACCTAAAGATGCTATGTGAAAGTTTGTAACAGAAAATAGTGGTTTTCATCTTGTCACTTTCTTGGTATAGAAAACACGTTTTTACAGAAATTAGTCAAAATGGATTTATTGCGTTTTCGAACCAAACTCTTCATATTTCCATTTGTGGGCTCCATTCACTTACATAGTAGGAAAAATAATACTATGGAAGTGAATGGGGCTCAAGAACGGCTTAATTACAAACAATCCTCAAAAACGAACAAAGAAATTTATACAGGTTTGTAACAACATGAGAGTGAGGTTTTGGGTGAATTATCCCTTTAATATCCAGAACTATTTAGAAAGTTGTATCTTTACATTACATCCAGCTTAATGTCTACTGATCTGAAGCTTAGCTTTACTCTCTCTCTCTCTCTCTTTCTCTAGACCGAATGGACCTTGAGGAGCCTGAGCGTGTAGATCGTCTGCAGGAACCCCTGCTCGAGGCTCTGAAGATCTACGCACGGCGCCGCCGACCCAACAAACCCCACATGTTCCCACGCATGTTGATGAAGATCACTGACCTGCGTGGCATCAGCACCAAGGGTCAGTTTACCAGACAAATAAGCACTTCAGCTTTACTACTACTGTGTTTCTTTTAAAACACTTTAAAGCACTTCAGGCCTTTAAGGATGTATCAAAATGACATAAGATTATATCATACTGTAAGCAGAGTATGAAATTCAACCTATAAAACTATAAAAATTTCACATTGTCCCTAAAGGAACTGTTTGTGTTGTATGCTACAGGCGCAGAAAGGGCTATAACTCTAAAGATGGAGATTCCAGGCCCAATGCCTCCTCTCATCCGAGAGATGCTGGAAAACCCAGAGGCCTTTGAAGACCAGACCGAGAGCAAAGAGAAGAAGCCCGAGCCCGAGCAGCCGGCCCCTCCTCCAGCTTTGGCCAATATGAAGAAAGAGCAGGAGGATGAAGATGATAGCTGGGCCACGGAGAACGGCAGCGAGCCTTCACCAGAGGAGGAAGACGACGACGACGATGACGGAGAGGAGGAGAGAGGTACGGACAGCGACGGAGAAGCCTGGGCCAGCCAGGAACCCAACGTGGAGGTGTCCAGAAAAAGTCACGGAGGAAGAGCTCAGTGAAAGAGCCACCAAGCACGCTTCTTCCAGCCTTACCTGTACAGACATTTCTAACTCAGGCCGCACGGTCAACGATGAGAGACATTAGTGAGTCGATTTGAGGCGACTCACGTAAAAACCTCTTCTCAGGACCTCTCACGCAGAACGAGAGGGCAGGCGAAAGACAAAACAACTGGCTTTTCAGAAAAAAATTGCTTTTTTTAAAAAAAACTTTTAAAAAGGAGAAGCCAAATGGACTTACACTATTAACAGCTGACTTTCAACGGGTTCAAAAAAAAAAGGTTCTTGCAAAAGAAAATACAGAATGGAAACTGAAAATAGAGTTGTTTTTCTGTTTCATTGATATCATTTTGACTTTTTTCAACATTGAGCTAGTTTGTTCTCTTTACATTTTATGAATAAGCCCATACATATCTATATATACCTTTATATATTTTTGTCTATTTTCTTAGTTATATTTCGTTTGGATAGCTTTTCTGGGCAGAAATACGGAAAGATAATCGGATTACTATAACTGGCAAACCTTTGCTGGGTCTTTATCCAACTGCTTGGTTGGGTTATTGGGCACTTTGGCTCAGCATTGAAGTCATTGATAATCAGATCAATGGCAGAGTATCTCCCATTGATCATTAGGATGAGCTGTGTTTTTAGGGGACTCCCGTTTCGTGTCTGTTTTTTATTGCGTCATACGATTCGCTGCCAATTGAATGGTGTGACTGTGCCAAAGTTTGCAGCTTGTAGGGTCAGGAGCCCAGCTCCAAACATCCACCTGTCCATTACACCCTTATGTCTATTACCCAAAAGTCATACTGCGTCGATGTCATACTCAGACGTTATGCAGTGCATAATGAGTCAAATGAAAATATGGCGAGCCCAGTGCTGTGTGCCATTACGCAATTTGACCTCATCGGGTTAGACACGATAACTACATCTGAACTCGTGTACCATAATGAAACACAGGAATGCATCCGATCTAACACACACATGCACACACACTCACTTGAAAAGCTCATTATATATGTATTCAAAGCTCTTGTTAAAATTCAGACTCAGGGCATTTCTGTAAGGACCAAACGCTTGCTGTCTGGGCAGCTTAGATACAGGCAATATTTATGTGTGTTGTAGAAATCCCGCTGTCTTACAATGAAACGAAAACGATCTGCGTATCCTACACGGCTATCGACGAACCCTCATCTTCTCTTTTCGTCGTAGTAATAGATTTGGCTGGTTTTACCTTTAACCTGGGTCCGTTTATTGCCAAAAACACACCGTATGCAATTTGGTGGTCGTGAGCCACTGAACATATTTCAGTTGTCTCAGTCAAGCAATATGACAATGACCAGAACTCAGATTTGTTTGTGTGTGTGTTTGTGTGTTGAATGTGAGTATGGCTGCACTCAATAAGCTGTAGTGTACTACGTTGTTCAATGAATGTTATCACAGTGGTGCTGTCAGAGAGTGTGTGAGCTGTCATACTGACCTCTTTCCTCTTCAGAATTGCACCACAGCCACACGTATAGCAAATGCGAAAGGAATGTTGAGATTACTTTGCTATAACTCTTCGTCATATTTTTTGTTCTCTCAACTTGGCTAATGTATTACCATTACTATTTTGTTTGTGTTCAACAAATTCTGTTACATAAAAAGCCATATAAACAATAAGAGGCACAATAAACATTTTTTTCGAGAAACCCTCTGTGTCATTCAATTTATTTTAAGATATATTTCAACCAATATGAACATTATGATCACCTTAATGTCAAATATGCGTGTAAATGCTCCACCGTACAACATTGTAGTACCATGCACTAATACTATTGAATTATGTCTGACTTACAAAATCAGAATAATTTATGTTATGTTTTAGCTTTTTTAACGTATTCCCACTTTGACTAGAAACAAATTTTAATTTGGCTTTTAATCCACCTGATTCTTAAATACTCACCCTGAAATGCTTTTTAAGCAGCATTAAAATTCCCAGACTGCCTTTTCCTTATTTTGTTTGGGTTCCGGACAATTAAAAAAAGTTTTTTGTAAAAAAAAATTAGGTGGCACAATTATAGTTTTCTTTAAATAACTACTGACAGAGGAGTATAGTAGTGAAGCATTTTTATTCACTTCTCATTGCTCAAGTATCTATACTTTTTCCGGGTGCTTTTTTCTGGCTTTTTTACTTTTGAACTTTTACTTCACTTCATTCGATCCATAATATTGTACTTTTCACTTTTTCACGTTAAAATTTTTTCTACATTAAAATGTACTTATTAATACTCAAGTAAGAGGTTGTTACGTTTACTTGTGTAAAAGTAAATAAATACTAGGTTTTTACTGTAATTAAGTAATAAATGAAATGTATAATGAAGTGGCGTAAGAAGTATTATACTTTAGAATGAAGTAAAAGAAAAATATTTTTGATAAAGTACAGATACTTGAAAAATGTATTTGATTAAAGGTGACATATCATTAAAATCTGACTTTGTTTATGTTTAGTTGCTATGATTGGGTCCCCAGTGCTTCTATAAAAACCCAGAAAACTTAGTTTTGGTAAACCATTCTCTGCAAGCATGTGAAAAAATAGGTCATTGAAATTTGGCTCCCCTTGTGATGTCAGAAGGGGATAATTCCACTCCTTACTCTGCACTATCCAATCACGGCACTGCCATTTAGTGCAGATATAATCTCATTTGCATTTAAAAGGGCACACCCAAAAACAACACATTTTTGCTCACACATACAAAGTGGCAATTTTAACATGCCGTAATAAATGATCTATATGGTATTTTATGCTACAACTTCGCATGTGTACTTTGGGTACACCATGGATTTATTTTACGTTTTTAAAATTCAAAAATGTCCCCTTTAAATAAAAATACTACTTTATACCTCTGACTACTGAACACTAAACATTCAAACACATTGAGATAAAAAGCTTTTAAGGATCATGAGAAACACATTTTCACAAGAAAACTAAAACTAGTGTTTAACTTCACGCAACGCTGCGCAGACTGATAGGAATATGACGACAGAGTATCGCGAGAACACACACAGCTGGTTCACGTGGAGTGTTTGAGTAGCGCCTCAGATATGCTGCAAGATTTTCAACCAAACTTTCGCATTGCTCTTCAGAGCTGTTTACCGGTATATTAAAGACTTGGACGATAACGCCCCAGTGCTGTAGATTATTATGTTACTGGTTTGGTGCTTTTAACACAGAACGTGGAAAGACATGATGAGGGTGAGTATTGTAACGTTATATGATGGAAATCAACTTTAACGTTACCAGCCTTGCGGTTCTTGTATTGACTTGAAAACACAGAAATTAAACTAACGTAGTTAACAGCAGATAACACATTTGCAGTCAAAAGTAGATTAATTTGAGTTAATAACATCAATATGAAGTTAATTTGCTTAATTTCTTTATTTTAAACGCTATTTGCGTCACACCATTATCAATATAATTATTGTCATTTTTCTGTATTTGTATATTTTGTATGTGTTCATATGTATTTCCATGTATTGAAACACATACTTGCTTTATATCAGTATAACTTAAACATAACAGTTCGATAACAGTCCCTCAGCCCCTATTTTTCATAAATACCTATTTTTACATTTATTTTATCTAATTAAATATTTGCAATAATAACTTTTTATTAAGCCATATGTTTTCTATTTTTCAAGATATTTTCTGTAAAACTGTATTGCAACTGCCAAACACATTTGAAATGAAATTAAATACATCACTTCTTTCGTCCATTAGAGGGCGATCACGCACCATAAAAAATTACATTAATACCCCGCTGGCTGGAGAACTCGCTGTAATTAATCAGCTAGTAACCACACACAAACACATCTGAGAGCAAAACTAATGGATTGTGCCAGTGTGTCCTCATTTATCTGCATGTGTCATACAGTAATTATCCCAGGACAAAGACACATCCCTGCATTACTCATACGGATAGACAGCATATTAAAAGGCTGAGATGGCTCAAATGATTATGGAATTTAATTTCACTAAAAAGAAAGAAATTAATCTTGTAGGCCATTAAATAGACGTTAATTTAAAAGGAAAATATTTTAAAATGTTCAAATGTTCATTTTCACAGTCTTTTATTGAACTGGTTGTGACAACTTACCAGCAAACCATAGGACATTATTTTTTGCTTGCAGTAGATTGGAGCTTTTTAATTTCAAATCAGTGCCTTCATGGTCATTTTATATTTATCCATTTGGCAGACGCTTTAATCCAAAGTGACTTCCAGGGAACACACAAATACATACTAATAAAATGTATGAATGTATACCTGTGAACCCATGACCTTTTGCACTGCTAACATAGTGCTCTACCAACTGAGTTAAAGAAACAAAGTGTGTTCTGGCTCATCTGGGTGTAATAGATTACCACACCTATTTAAACATGCCTTGATATCCATAAAAACGACAAATTCATCCATATCCTTTTTTAAAATTCTGACCTAACACCGCACTTGGACGGTTCAAACCTGTACACTTCATTGGCACACAGAGGCTAACAATACGCAGTTCTATTTATTCTCAGCTTGAGGGTATAGTGGTAAACAGTGGTATGGGATTTTTAATTAAACGATTAGTGTAATTAAATTTTATTAAGCATCAATAAACTGGAGCTAAGATTAAAACAAGGCCAATACATTATACGCTGGTTCACAAGGACCCTCTATATATTCAATTTCAATGAGATGTTGCCATGGTAACACAAGGCAGGCTGTCAAGGTGATGGATTTAAAGAGGCAGGACATGTTTTTTTCTTTCATGGCAATCATGCTCGGCGTCATGTGGCGTTCGCCGCATAGCGCAGAGCGTAATGAGAGTTAAATGAAGGAGAAAAGAGCAATAATAAAAGACTAGAGTGATGTCTAAGAGACAATTGCATCAATTATGGAAATAACAAAAGAGGCACATGTGGAGAGATATTCACTGATATAATACATTGTCTGCGAGTGCTGCATGCCTGTACCAAACTCGCTGCCGCAATGCTTGTGTGCTGTGGGTGGTTGTGAGGGCGTTGCGGTGTGGATGCTAAACGGTTCATCTTCAGGTTGCTATGCGGTTGTTAGGGTATTGTGGAGGGTGAAAAAGGGTACCCTGACTAAATGATAAACAATACAGAAAATATACAATCAAAATAATAATGATTGGAGAGGTAGGTTAGAGTGGAGAGTAAAACATTCTCACATGAAAAACTATAGTAGATACCATGATATTTACTATAGTAAACTGTAATCATATTTTACCTTTCAACCTGAACGGCATCAACCCAGAATGCACTATGCACAAAACATAGTGGCGGCCTCCACTGCTTAAAATGAGTATTACATGTTGTTTTTATTTTTAATTATGAAAATATCTGTATATAATATATGTTTCTATCAATGGGTTTTAGTAGTAGAAGGCAAATATAAAGTATTAAAGCATACAAGTCTTCATAGTCAAGGTAACCTATAAAATATCACAACTAACCATTCTCAAGTTATTATAATATTAGTTGCCTAGATATGATTTGGGTCTCTGTATGATTGAGTGTCTTTTTATTTTATGGTATACCATGCATGCAGGCAAATATCATAAGCATTATTAACTTTAACTTTGGCAGACACCATAAAAAAAATAAAGATAGCTAGATGAATCAGTAGGTGGTGGTGGATGGATAAATAGATGGATAGGAATAAGACAGACAGATTAGAACAGGACAAGATGGATGGATGGATGGGTAGGTAGATGGATGATGGATAGATGGGTGGGTGGGTAGATGGATGTATAGATAGAAATAAGACAGACAGACAGATTAGAACAGGAAAGATTGTATAGATAGTAAGGTGAGAAAAAAAGAAAATCAACTGAATGGTAGCTAGATGTATAGATAAGTGGATGGATGGAAAGATGGTTGGATGGGTAGGTAGATGGATAGATGGGTGGGTGAGTGGGTAGGTAGGTCGATGGATGTATAGATAGGAATAAGACAGATAGACAGATTAGAACAGGAAAGATGGTGTAGATAATAAGGCGAGTAGAAAAAATAATAGCAACTGGATGGCTGGATAGACGGACGGATGGATGGAGAGATCCATAGATGGGTAGTTGGATAGGTAGTTGGATATGTAGATGGATAGGTAGATGGATAGACAGACAGATGGGTAGATGGACAGACAGACAGATCAGTAGATGGATAGACAGATGGGTAGATGGATAGACAGATGGGTAGATGGATAGACAGATGGGTAGATGGATAGACAGATGGGTAGATAGATGGACGAGTAGATGTATAGATAGATGGATAGGTAGATGGATAGATAGACAGACAGACAGACAGACAGACAGACGGGTAGACAGACGAGTAGACGGATGGATAGACGGATGGGTAGACAGACGGGTAGATAGATAGATGGATGGATGGATAGATGGGTAGACAGATGGGTAGACAGATATATAGACAGATGGGTAGATAGATGGATAGACAGATGGGTAGACAGATGGGTAGATAGATGGGTAGAAAGATGGGTAGAAAAATGGGTAGATAGATGGCTAGACAGATGTGTAGATGGGTAGATAGATAGATAGATAGACAGATGGGTAGATAGATAGACAGATGGGTAGATAGATAGATAGATAGATAGATAGATAGATAGATAGATAGATAGATAGATAGATAGATAGATAGACAGACAGATAGATAGATAGACAGACAGACAGACAGACAGACAGACACACAGACAGACAGACGGACAGACAGACAGACAGACAGACAGACAGACAGACAGACAGATAGATAGACGGACAGACAGACAGACAGATAGACGGACAGAAATTGGACAGATAGATAGATAGATAGATAGATAGATAGATAGATAGATAGATAGATAGACAGATAGACAGATAGACAGATAGACAGATAGACAGATAGACAGATGGAAAGATTGACCGGTTGGTAGGTAGGTAGGTAGGTAGGTAGGTAGGTAGACAGATAGATAGACAGACAGACAGACAGACAAACAGGTAGATAGACAGGTAGATAGATGGATGGAAAGATAGATGAATGGATGGATAGATGGGCAGGTAGGTAGATGGGTGGATCAATAAGAATTTATAAAGCGCTTTATGAATAAACTGAACTTGAATTTGATAGTAAGGTGAGTAGAAAAGAATAATAGCAACTGGATGGTAAATGGGTGGATAAATGGATGGATGGGTAGGTAGGTAGATGAATGGATGGATAGATAGGAATAATACAGTATAGATAGTAAGGTGAGTAGAAAAAAATAATAGCAATTAGATGGTGGATGGGTGAGTAGATGGATGGATCGATAGGAATAATACAGTATAGATAGTAAGGTGAGTAGAAAAGAATAATAGCAACTGAATGGTAGCTAGATGGACAGATAGATACATGAATAGATGGGTGGGTGGGTAGGTAGATGGATGGATAGATAGGAATAAGACAGACAGATAAGAATAGGAAAGATGGTGTAGATAGTAAAGCGAGCACAGAAGAATAACAGCAACTAAAAAATGTCTTAAGGTATTGAACATAAAAGAAATGAATGACTCCAATAACTTGCCTAGCAAGTAGACCATACAGTCTGCACTAGTTTAATGCAGTTCATTTAAGTAATAAAATGCAAAGTGACTTATAATAATTTCTGCTTTCCTTATGTACAGAAAGCGCTTGGGCTGCAGGTGTTCACTGAAGAAAAGGTCTTAAAGGAGACAGACATGACACACAGAAGATCATACATGTCATGCATGCATCGCAGAAGACCAAGGTGGGCAGCAAAAGGTGACCGAAATGCTACCAAATACAGGGGTGACAATGATGCATTTAAAACTCCAACCAAGGCTAAGACCAGAAATAAACAGTAGAAAGATGGACAGAGAGAGAGAGCGATAGAAAGTGGAAATAAAAGGAGAGAGAGCGAGTGGAAGAGAACAGGGTGCAAGTAGAGCGTTGTAATGCCAGAGTGCAGTGTGGTGGCCCCAGGCTCTTCATATCTTTTACATTTCTAATTAAAAGAGATAAAGAGTGAAGGAGTCATCAATCCTACAGTGATTTCCCTGTTAAGGTTTTAGAGGCGGCCGTAAAGCAGGCAGCCCGGCTTCATTGATTTTATAATTAGCTTCCGCCATGCTGCAAAGGGAGTGAATGTAGAGAGTTGAAAAAAAATCAAGGCGGCTAGAAAGGGAGAGGTATAGAAAAAGCAACAGAGGAAAAAATGGGGTGAAGGTCAGCAAAAAGTTGTTAAAAAGCAAGAGAGGATAACAGGAGGGCAATGGTCCAATTCTACATCACAGGTAAATCAAAGACGCTGCCTGGACCATTAGAGGTACAGCTGGCATGGTGCATCCATAATCAAAGGACAATATGTGTGCTATCTGTGAGATGATATCAAGTGTGTTAAGATAACCAAAATGAAAATTAAACTAACAGTGGGTTTAATTGAAATTTAAATATCCATTAAACATAAAAAACTCAATGAAAATAATGAGAAAGCCAATGGACACATCACAAATGTTACATTAAACCATTTTATTACTGAAACCCATCCCACACCCTGAACAAAACCTCACAATTGCATCAACAAAAACATGTTAGGTAAGTGAATGTAAGAATAACTGCACAAACGCAAACATCAAGTCAAGTTCAAAGGCGAAGACGAAACTCGTGCTGCCCCGAAATGACCCGTGTTCATAAAACACTCTTATACAATGAAAATAAAGTACTTTACTTGTTACATATGACTAATCTTAATATATTGGTTAAATGGGTAAATGTGGTATGACTATCAAAGGTTTTGCTGTGTCTACTGGGTGGGTCTTGAAGGTGACATGTTTCCAGATTTTTATGGTGACACATTACAGTACAACTTAAAACTTAAGAAAAACCAAGTCAAACATACAATACAGCTTACCTAAAATACAGTAGTGAATACAACAGATGTTTTATCAAAGTGTATTAACGTTGATATCACTCTTAAATTCAGTACTGAAGAAATGTATAAAAAGCAAATAACATCATAAAACTATTCAAACAGAAGTCTAACGGTACATTCACACGGAGCGTAAGCGTTGACGCTTACCATTCACTTTTAATGGGTGACGTCATGCGTTGCCGAACTGAATTGTGGATCCGTCGGTGCCGCGTCAGTGCAGTTGCTCGCGACAGAAGTTGAACATTTCTTAACTTTTCAAGCGGCAAAGCGTGCGTCAGCCAATCAGATCGCCTTATGCAAATAACCTAGGCAGAGCCAGCCAATTACATTTATGGAAGACCGAAGCATGTGTTGCGGCCACTGTGATTGGCTGTTTGCCACGCTTCAGGCAAGCCTTTCATCAAGCGTTAACGCTTTTGCCACGTCTGAATGTACTGTAAAGTAAACATAACAGCAGTAACAACAAAAAAGGCCAGATTTGCAAAAACAACTGGAAAATGTTTTAAATATTGATATTCATACTTCATTATTTGCACTTCTTAATGTATGCATTAAAAATATTTTCATTATGAATGTTATTTTTAAAGTAGGAATGGGGCGATATATCATCGTGATATGATAGCATTTTTTTTCCGCTATCGGACATGTACGATTGTTTAAAAACAGCCAGTGATCAGGGCGGATTACAGTATATCCTGACAATCCAAAAGGGGGCGTCAGAACTCGTACTGTGTAATTAATTTGAATTGGGTAACAATGACAACAGTATTGCATTTGTGACCCTGGACCACAAAACCTCTTAAAGTCTTAAGTTACACAGGTAGCAATAGCCAAAATAGCCATCTTATGGGTCAAAATTATAAATTTTTCTTTTATCCCAAAAATCATTAGGATATTATGTAAAGATCATGTCCCATAAAGATATTTTGTAAATTTTCTACCGTAAATGTATATTAACTTTATTTTTGTGAGTGGATGCAGTTGCTTAGGACTTTATTTGGAAACGGTAAAGGTGATTTTCTCAATATTTAGAGTTTTGCACCTTTAGATTCGAGATTTTCAAATAGTTATATCTAGGGCTGCATAACAACTAATCGCAACTAATCGTTTGCAGAATCATATATATGCGTTTATTGTGTATAATAATTGTGTGTGTTTATATGCAGAATTATTACAATACACACACATATATGATTTTTAAGAAAAACTTTTATTCTGCAAACGATTAGTTGCGATTATTTTTTATGCAGCCCTAGTTGTATCTGAGTCAAATAATGTCCTATCCTAACAAACCACACATCAATGGAAAGCTTATTTATTCCAAAGATGGTGGAATAAATTAAAGTTCTCAACTCAATTAAAGTTAATGACCCTTATGACTGGTTTTGGTGCCTAGGGACACATTTACGCTCTGCACTTCTAGGATTTCACTACATGATACTTTGAAACAAGGAGTAAAAAGCAAAACCATCTGTATCTATCAGTAGATGTCATTAAGTAATGAAATATCGGTTTCAACACGGAAATTTTGTATCGGTGCATCCCTATTTAAAAGTAATCAGGCCAACCTGAAATAATAATTTGGTAAAAATGTCCATGTGATCCCAGTGAATCCTTAAGACGAGTCATTCATTATGAAATAATGAACATGAGTTCCTTAAATTTAAACTTTCCTAAAACCCAAATGTGTCAAATAATTATAAATGTTGTAATTAAATTATTTTATGTTCATAGTACATTTAACAAACAAAACAAGAATTTTGTGTTATATCAAACAGTGACTCAGTAAAATGCACAAAACTAACATAAATATACAAAGCACCCAGTATAAAGCAGAGATTATTTGGAATAGTCAATATCCAATTTTCATTGGTATACAGTGGAGTTCCTCCACCAAAATAAACAACAACAACTTTGTTTATATGAATCCTTTTAGGATGATGGAATCAAAAGTGCTACTCTTATATCTAAACATGATGGTCAATTGCCGATTAGCTGGTGTTTCGCATTGCACATATTGAGTTTACCTGTGAACTTTCATGATGTTGCAACAACAGTTATAAATACTTCTAGCACAAGAACCACAAAATAAAGAGGACCCAAACTAAATCTTGACTTTAAAGGGATAGTTCACCAAAATAAAGTATATTCTGTCATTATTTCCTTATCCTTATGTTGTTTTGCATAAATGCAAAAATGACAAGAAGCACTACACAATTTAGGGACACTTAACACGTGTCATGCCACTAGGGCTGTCACGATTATGAAATTTGGTTGACGGTTAATTGCCTAATTAATTGTGACGATTAATTGTCTGTTTATTGCTTTGACATTTAATTCTCATACATTTTTCAACACATATTTGAAAGTACACTGCAAAAAATTGTTTTCAAGAAAAAAGAATCTTAGTATTTTTGTTTTGTTTTCAGCAAAAAACATCCAAAAATTCCCAAATTAAGATGCTTTTTCTTGATGAGCAAAACGACCCAAGAAAATAAGTCTAGTTTTTAGACCAAAAATATAAAATTTGGGTGATTTTGTGCATAAAACAAGCAAAAAAATCTGCCAATGGGGTAAGCAAATTTTTCTTGAATTTGGTGTTTAAGAAATTTTTTTTGCTTACCCCATTGGCAGATCTCTTTGCCCGTTCAATGCACAAAATCACTTAAATTTGATATTTTTGGTCTAAAAACTAGACTTATTTTTTTGGGTCGTTTTGCTTATCAAGTAAAAGCATCTTAATTTAAAAATGTTTAGATGTTTTTACTGAAAACAAGACAAAAATACCAAGAATTTTATTTCTTGAAAATAATTTTTTGCAGTGTAATCTGATACTGTCTCGTTTATACATGTGCTGCAGCTCCCCCTTGTGTTTTTTAGAGAGATGTGCAATCATTGCGGTGATCTGAAATCATCGCGATGAGGTGATTATTTAATCGTTTATTGATTATTTTTAAATGAACAGCAACTTAAATTTAAATTCAGGTTTGAAATGACCTGACAGTGAGTACATGATGACAGTATTTTGGGTGAATTACACCTTCAAAGCCTGAAAGGATGTGAATAACATTGTGCTCCGAATTATTGCTGATGCTTTGACTGATATCAGTACGTGCCTTTTAACTCAGGTAAAGCAAGATTTAACCAGATAACACGAAAACACACTACTTTCTCATTTCATCTGCTCAACACAGATGCTTCTTCTGCTTGTCAGTTGATATGTTTATAATAACACATCTGTGCATGTTGTAGTAAAACCGTGTGAGATGTCAAATAGCTTGTGCATATTCTAGGTGGATATAAAGTACAAAGCAAATTGCATATTTAAATACTCATGTCAGTATGATATAAAGCGCAAATGCTTCTAAATACAAAACTTGAAACATGTGGATCAAAGCTGTCCACAATGTGCAACCGTGGCACTCCTGCAGTTCCGCTCCTTACCACAGGGGGCTGTCCGCCAAATCTCTGCATGACACAAAACACAACAAAGAGTGAGTTTAGGAAGAAATGACGCGTTTTAGACGGCAAAGCAGAATGGAGGGCAAAAGATGGATAGAGGGAGGAAAACCTACGGAGGGGGTGGTAGAGTTAGGGAGAGAAAGATGCAGGTGAAGGAGAGGAGAGAGAGAAAAGGTTTTAATGATGCTGAAAATTGGCCGGTGAGCGCTGACTACCCTTTCAATAAATCATTGCTACAGCTTCCTGTCAACTTATCTGTCCTTATGTCCTCCCCTCACTGAACCTGCCTTATTCCTTTCTCTCTCTCTCTCACGCTTTTTACTCCTCCCGTCTCCCTCGCTAATTTTATGAGGCGGTATTCAAAACTTCCATCTCCTGACCATATTCGGACTGTCACCGTAAATAAAGGCCTGCATTAGCGCGCGTGTGTGCGCAGGGACGGAAACAGAGACAGACTGTGACAGGGAGACATAAAGCATGGCATTGGGAAGAGAAGAGGCCTGAATGTTTTTTGCGACAGTGACATATTTACTTGTGCGGGTCGTCTAAGAGTATATGTGAAAATCTATCTGGGCTCGTGTCTGCAGGTCACAGATAACGACGGCGTGACTGATGGGGTTTATAGACAGTGAATGTGTGTTTGCGCGTGCTGTACCCAAAGGTAGCATCTCTGTTGTCAGGCAGGAGAAGAGCCGTCTCGTCTCCAAAGATGTGTTCAGCCGACACGGCAGCCTCATACTCATCCTCCTGTAAAATAAAGACACAACCACATACACATCAATTAAGGGCCTAGTTATGTCAAGTAAACAAATTTGGGTTTTTTTAAACAAAAAAGAAAAACTGGATTTTTAAACGATACAATTAAATATTAACTAGGGATGCACCAATATTTTGGCATATAATTGAAAGTGGCAGATAAAAGCAATTTCTTTCCACTAAATTTACACGGGGCATCAACGTCGTTAACATTTACTTTGGATGGTTATTATCATGTATTGCCAAACTAAATTGTGGATCCATCGGCGTCGGCTCACTGCTGTTACTTGGGGCAACTTTTCGGCGTCAGTCAATCAGATCGCCTTATGCAAATGACCTAGTACAGACACTAACCGGTTATGTTTATGCAAGATCCAATTACATTAACGCTAATGATGTTCCGAAGTATTATCAAAGATATTTAATATAAACAATATGCGCCACTGGTACTGATATGAATGGGGAAGATTGCAACGTCAAAATGGCTGCTCAAGTCCCGCCCGGGTGTGCCTCATACATCTTGAAAAGTGAAGCCGCTGGCTCTTTGATCGTCCACTGGTAGCTGGCTGCTGTACAAGTAATAAACCCAGCACTCTCCATGTAAACAAACGGGACTCGGCTCTAAATAAAAAAATTATTTACACTTTCGACAAAATTTTCCGAAAGATGGTTTTGGTCCTTTAGGGTAGTTGTTACACTCTGATATAAGTAAAATTTTGTAATAAGGTTTAGCTAGTAATTTGATGATATAGAAACGAGGTGTGTCGTTATGATTGGCGTGGTTGAATTGGCCGTGCAAGCGTTTGGGCGGAAATTTGATACCACGGCTCTGGCTCCATGGATGATTCCTTCTGCGCATGCACTGGCTTCAAACTAACGTTTTTACGTAACATGGCGGCGCCCATAGTCGGACATTTTGGCTTCAATTCATTAACACGGAAGGAGGCGACGTCTCGTTGTCCATCTTTTTTTACAGTATATGGTCCCGTCTCCCAGTAAAAAGAGGCAAATCCCAACAATTATCCCTTACATAAAAATATCCCTTATTTTATTCTTTGTTACTGCCATGCCAGCTTCTATGGACAGGTACCTTAAATTATTTACAGACAAAACTAAATATTTTTTTCAACTAAATTTGAGATTACTTGGGTAAAGATGTAGTAAACATGCCATTTAGTGAATCACAAAATTCAATACAATTTTTTTAAACACTTAAGAGGTTCTTGTGTGGCAAAGGGCTGTCACGGTTATGAAATTTGGCTGACGGTTAATTGCCTAATAAATTGTGGCGGTTATGACGAATAATTGCCTGTTTTAGGACTTATTAAACAAAAATAATTTTAACACATTGTTGTGATTATTTAAATTAAATCTCTTGCAAGGTTTACCTTGAAAGGTTTCATCCCCGGGAGAGTCAGCCAACATTGGCTTAACTTAGCACTGTATACGTTACATTATTACTATGCTTGCTTGTACGGTTTATTCTTAGCCGCTGTATTCTACTTCTTATATTATCTATTGATTATTCTGTGTTTTCCCCTAATCTATTCATGTAAAGCTGCTTTATAAATAAAATTGAATTAAATATTAGTACTGGACCACATGTCTGTAGTGGCTGCAAAAAAATGAATTCCTTACAGATCCTTAAGAAGAGCGTCCTTTACTTTCTTAAATTTGGAATTGCTGTTTTGGAAATGTATGTTCATACTGCTTATTAAAGTTTTGCAGCGCTTCTTTAAATACTGTTTTTACACTGTATTGAATGGCTGTCAGTTAAAGAGTGCCATCTGATACGGTCTCGTTTATACAGGCGCTGCAGCTCCCCCTTGTGTTTTTTAAAGAGTTGTGCAATCATTGCGGTGATCTGAAATCAATGGCGATAAGACAATTATTTAATCATTGTGACAGCCGTAGTGTGGCATTCATTGCCTAAGCTCCAAACTGGCCTTAAGGATTAGATGTAATTAACTGTAAATGACATCATTTTCTACTAAATACTACATTTATTGGTTTAACTATGCCAAAAACACAAACAAAGCCTTACCGATTCAGAGCTGTGATTGTGTGTGTGAGGAGATGAGAAGGGGGCAGGTTGGCTGATGACCACCATGTCCACACTAGATGGGTGTCTGGGAGAGGGTGGCGGGGTGGCAGGAAGCAGCAGGTCGGGTTGGGGCTGCTCGCACAAACTGTAGTGGTTCAATGGGCCAGACGACTGTGCGTCCTGTAAGGCCTCTGGGTTCTCATCCTCGGAGTCAGACAGCAGAGGGCTTTCTGCACGGCCTGCAACCAGAGATGACAGATTAGCTTTTCGATAGTAAGTGTCCTGCTGGGTGATTTGGTGTAATTTTTTTTCTACATAAAATAATCCTACACAATGTAGAGAACATTCTGTGAAAAATAACCTTGATATCTTTAATATTGACTAAGACCCGCCCACTGTGGGCTCACACCAGATGCGAGTTCAACGATTTGCGCTGGTAGATTACATACAAAGTCAATGCAAAGACGCGATCAGGCGTGTCCTTGCGTGGGGCGATACGAATGACGCGATATGGGTGGCACGTTTGCCGCAAAAACGCATGCTATTCGCCTCAAAAGCGTCTTTGCCCAAGTTGAAAATATTCAACTTGAGCAAAAAATTTGCATGACATGAATCTAAATCCCATTAAAAAGATCTGTCTAAAATCGATTCTGAATCGCAAGGCTGTGATTTTGTGTTTCATGCGCAGCTTGTGCGTGTACTATGGGGTTTTGGTCAGATTGATAGTCCTTTTTCAATCTAAAATCATTATGAGTCGTTTATAACGTGCATTAAAAAAGCAACATTTGTTAAACAAAATCATTCAAAATATTCTTTATTATCATAAAAATACCTAAAACAATCTGAAGAACGGCGATATAAATATTCTTCTAGACATTTCCTGGAATAGTAGCCGTTTGTCAATGTCAAGGATACTTCCTTGGCAGGACTAGTCCTTACAAGTCACTTCCTTCAGAGGCTAGGTGAGGCTCCTTTTAAGCATTCGGAGAACGCGTTAAATGGAACAGGCTAGCAAGTGCACGTCATTACGTCATTGCGTGATTGAAAGGTGTGCTTTCGGTGCTGCGCGCATAGGATTGTGGGTGATTTCAGCGCGTGAAGAGCGCGAAGGATACAAATTTGCATCCTTTCCTGTATATGGGATATTTCTCGAATGTAGGACTCAGTCCTTGGCTGAAATTTCAAGGATCCTCGACATTGGAACAGTCCTTCGACGGACGTCGATGACGTAGCATCCTCCAAATTCTAGCTTCCGAGGATCCTTCCTTGACATTGAGAAACGGCTAGTGTTTATAATGCTACTTTTTCTGTGGCACAATTGGAGTCTCTGCACGAGAGCGCCCTCTGGCTTTTGGATTTCATCGTAATTCATTTAAATTCATTCATTAAGAAAACGCGCATTTGCGTTACAGCCCTAGTGTGTACATAGCATAACGTGAACAAACTCAGTTTGAATTTTTTTATTAGTTTTGAAAGATGTTAATCTGTCCTAAACAAAGTTAATCTGAATTACCTCTTAAAAATGTAATGTCGTTATGCCTGCCAACACTTTATAGCAGACTAGAAATTCCCAAAAATTGTGCAAAGTCAGCCAACTACATTGCATCTTGCTGTATTCTGTGTTCCTCTGCAACGAACCCAAGAAACACAGATAGTGCTAAAATGTATACCTCAAATGCACTGTAAGTAGCTTTGGATGAAAGCATCTGCCAAATGCATAAAATAAAATCTGTTCTGAGAAAACTTCATTTATATGTGCCATTTGCATCAAACCGCATGTGACTGGCCCACGGGTGTGTCGTCTGAAACTGAGATTTGTCTGTGTTATTTCTGAAATAAGCCTATAATGAAGGCTGCAAGTGATACATAACAGTGCTGTGTAGTATAGCAGTTGTGTGTTGTCGGTAAGTGGGACTGGGTGTGCCATGTGGCACGGTGGTAAAATCTTGTGTATTGCGCAGGGTTGTATAACAGTGTCGAGCGGTGGTGTGATTTTACGACGTGGCTCGCAGCCGCCCTGGACTTCTGTGTATTGTTGTGTGAAGGCAGTAAAGAGAGTAGGGCGCCTCACAATAGTGCCGTTGTGTAGTGCTGTTTGTACGGGATTAAAGAAAGCAACATGACTCACTGTTGTGCAGTTGGCCCGTTTCACTCCATTTAGAATCACTCAGCACCTCCAGTTTTCTCTCCAGCTGACGGCTGTACTCCATCACTTCCTGCACACAAACACACCGCTTAGAATCCTCACATTGTACCGTAAGTAAATAATGTCATACTGTTACGTCGAACATTTACCACACTGTCCATAATCCTGTACTTAAATCTTTAAACTGCACTACAGCGGTGTGTGTGTGTATTTGTGAGCCAAAGCAGTGTATGAGTGTATTTAAATAGAAAACAGTTGCTTATCTGCAACCTAGTAATGGAACGGTAAACAAATTTGCAGTCATTCACTTAATGTGTAACATTAAAAGGGAAAGTGCTGCAAATAAACATTAAATGGGCAAAATAGGCAACTATTGTGCTGTTTATTAATATACATGATTTGGCAGCACAATACTGTATATCGAAACAGCAAAATATTGCAAATGGTCATATTGCAATATGCATATAGCAATAATAACTGAATTACTTTAAATCTCGAAAAAGTTATTTAAATATAATCATCAAAATTTTAGGTTGATGCAGAGCGAGATGTTTAAAAAAAGAATTAATATATTTTAATAGGTTTTACAAACGTAAAGTATTATAGTATTGTATATAGCATTGTCGAGAAAGTAACTGAACATCACATTTCCCTTCATATCATGCAGCTGTAATACATAAACACACAAAAAATTAGTAATCTGGTAACATTTTACATTAGTAGATGCATTAGCTAACATGATATAGTTTCTCAGCATTTATTCAACTTTGTTCTTGTTAGTTAATGCCAATACAATGTTCATGTTATTTTATTGTGCATTAAAGGCGGGGTGAATGATTTTCGAAAAACACTTTGGAAAAGGCAGTCGGGCCAAGTACCAAAACACACTTGTAGCAAATCAGCAGTAAGGGGTGTGTCTACTAACCATTGCCTGGGCTGCGTATGTGTGGGGCAGATCTATTAGAAGAAGGTCCAGATTCCATTGGGGTAGGGGTGTGTTTGTTTAGGTGATTTCAAATGTCAACATTGGCTTTCCGAGATCATGCACCCCACCTTAACTAATGTAAACAATTACAACTTGTGACTTCTCATGTATTAGTAAATCCTGAAATTAAAATTAACTGAGATTATTAAATACTGTAGAAGTATTGCTCATAAACCGTAAAAAAAATCCTTGTTAATTCAAGTTGTTTAAACTTAAAAATTTTAATGCAACAAGTCATTAAAACTTTCCTGACTAGAGAGGAGTTTTTGAACTTGAAAAGTCCTTACAACTTTGTTTTTATAAGTTATATAGCAATATCTAACTATTCAAAAAAGTTTAAATCACTTCTTAATTCAAGTTGTTTAAACTTGGGGGTGATTTTCCAGACAGGGATTAGTTTAAAGCTAAAGTCTAGGTCTTGTCTAATCCCTGTCCGGGAACCCGCCCCTTACAGTGTGATTAGTTTATGCATTAACTAACATGAACAAATACAACCTTATTGTAAAGTTTTAATTATATTATGTTTGAGTCACGATTAGCTAAAAATAGCCAAAATTTTATGCCATTAAGAGACGTGACATAACTGCCTATGCATGACCACAGGCCTTTGTTGATGTTTTTACAGTGGTAACACAATAACCAGATGTTCCTCATAATTAAACCTCAAATAAAACATTTGAAACTTTACAGCATTTCATGCAAGACAAGATTCACACTTCGGCGTCTAAAATCCCATCTGCCTGCTTTCCATTTTTGGTTTATTTGCCATTCAATACCAAGGAGCTCAGCGCTGTCAAAAACACAGTGAACACAACATACTCAAGAGATGAGTTGCAGCTGATGGTTAGGATAGTAACAACAGCATGGTTGTGATGTGCCTGAAGGGGCGAAACACACCAAAGCTACTTTACGCGTCTGAAAACGCCTGGAGGATGCCGAATTCCAGCTGTTTTTTTTAGCTGAGCGCCAGCTTCCTTCAGCTGAGCGGTTTGGTAGCTCTGATACTTCAGCTGTGAGCCGGTTGGTTGTTGTCATACTTGTCCCGCCCTTCCTCTACTGTGATTGGACGGCCGTGTGAGAACTGACATTGACGAGCAGAGCTTTTTACCCAAAGTTGAATCTCTTTCAACTCTCGACGCTCAGCGTTGAGCACGGAAAAACCGCTGAGCGCCGAGTTTCAGCACAGACAAAATTCGCCAACTGCTGGCTGTTTTGAAAAACGCTGCGCTTTCATTGAAAACAATTGAAAACATGCACCGGCCGCGGGCGTAAAAGCTTTGGTGTGCACGCCCCCCTAAGGCTCATGAGCCATATAGATTAAAGCATTGAAGTTAAGACAAACCTAAAGAAAAAGACTAAATGGGTGATCTATGAGAGCCACTTTTTGAGACTGATGTATAAGAACAGGACTCCAGACTAACTTTTTTCACTAGAAGCACAGTGGCCCCCAACTGAAAATTTTAGGGGCACAACCAAAAAATTTAGGGGCACACACCGTAAATCAACATGCTAATCAAATAATGACATTTCTACAAATTTTCACTGTATTACTTGTAAATACTTTGATGATCGATGCAGAAAGTACAATGTGCTGTTTCAAATTCAGTGTCACATCACAAAAAAAGGTGGCACATTCTCAAATTTTGGTGGCAAGATGCCACCATTTGGTGGCAGTCTGGAGCCCTGAAGAATGATGCGAAAAGAGTGAGATATGTCTGTGATCTTGCCTGTATTTCTGTCTGTAGCTGTTCTTTCTCTTTCTGAGCAACTCTGAGACTGGCCTTCAGCTCCTGTAGTTCACGACGAGTCTCGCTCAGCTGAACCTGAACAAACACACATATTATATAAATGCAAACATGATGGGTTTTTAAAGTTTGGTTTCACTCATTGATATCACATTTATATCAATTGACTGGTCAAAAATGGTCTTGCTTGAGTAGTGAGCAAGAAACAGTTTAGGATGTTAATATTACCCGATTGCAGTCTTTTTCTCGCCCCAGCTCCACCACTGCTCTCTCTCTCTCCATCCTCGCCTCCTGCAACATCTCCTCCTTCTGCTGGATCTCGTCATTCAGTAGGTCTAGGCGCATTTTGTCCATCTGTCAATCCATAGAAACACTTTAATAAACAGGGTTCCGACACCGTAGTTAACTTCAAATTCAAGGACCTTTCAAGGTCTTTCCAGGTCCAATACCCTCAAATTTAAGGACTAAATGTGGGAACACAGTTCAAGTGAGAGCAAGGTTACATTGTGTTACCTTTAAAAGATACATTGTTACAGTTTCCTTTCGAGGGAACTCGCGCTGTGTCACTGCGGTGACACTTTAAGGATGATAGATAGGGCGACGCGGGAGCCTGAAATATTGCCAAAGACGGTTTTACAGGGGCGCAGGAAGTATGGCAAGGGAGACGCAGCGTCTCGTTCCCTTCTCAGAGAACAACAGTTATATACGTAGCCAGCGACTTTTTCATGTGTCGAACACAACTATGCAAAAAGCATTTTGGTATGAATCAACATTCGCATACAGAAGATTTAGGCATTAAGCATTTAAAGCAAACAGTTTAGCACGTGTGCTTAAAAAGTCTAGAATTTTTATGATATTATCCTACACTACACAGGGAATAAGATAGATTTTTTTCCCAGAAAACTTCTTGCATAAAATAGATTCAAGCATTTTCAATGACCTGTATCTATGTATGTATATTTTCAAAAACTTCCCAGGGCCTTGAATTTTTCCCCCCAGATTCACAAACTTTTAAGGATTTCTAGGACCCCTTTAAACAGAAATCTTCATGTTTTTCAACCTAAAAACCTGATACTTTCTCTCTTATCTGTCTTACTGCCCCCTTATACCTCCGTGTTCTTCTGCAGCGTCTCTTTCTCCTGTGCCCAGCTGGCTCGACCCTCTCTCAAAGCCAGGCTGGCGTCTGCGAATTGTAGGGTGAGTTGAGCGGCCTGCAGACGGGCCTGATGGAGCTCGGCGTGTGCGGTGTCCCTCTGAGCGATCATGTCCCTCAGTTCACCCCTCACAGTTTCCACACAGCGTTCGCTCGCGTTCAGGCGATCTTGAATGCTCCGGAGCTCCCCTAGGGCCACTTCATTGGCTGCCTGCTCCAACACGACACAAAAACACGATAAGATCATATTCAGAAGATGGATAATATTGCATTTCAACCTTGCAGGATGCCATTTACCCCACCAATAAGCGTAGTAAACATGCTAAAAGCATACTGTTGAAGGTTCCTCAGGAACTGAGTTTGAAACATCTAACACATGCTATAGTTCAGTTGCATGTACTAATGATCTTATGTGTAAGTTGGGACTTCAGTCTAGAGAGAGTTGGGGACATTTGGAGACGTTCATGCAAATACTTGCATCTGATAAATGTTCTTGACTGTTGCATCAGGTAAATCAGTGTGTCGGGTTAAAATAGTTTAGATGCACGATGAAGCAATTTGCAACAAAACTGCATCAATGTCAGTTTTTAAATAATTGACCAATCTGAAGATGCTAGGCTGGGGCATGCATCTTTAGCATCTTAAGTGTTTACAGTTGCAACGTCAACATTTATTTGCTATAACACCAAACAAGGCTTTTATAATTGTTGTGTCCACAAAGCGATACTCCTACCAAATATCAAAATTGCCCCATGATTTACTCGCCCTTAAGCAATCTGAGATGCATATGTCCATCATCTTTCAGACAAACACATTTAAAGTTATTTTAGACAATGTCCTTGCTTTTTTCAAAGCATATAATGGCAAAAAACAGGAAGAACTTCTGACTTTAAAGTAGGGCTGCAACGATTAATCGTGCAAATGTGCGTTTTCTCAATTAATGAATTTGAATGAATTACCTAAAATCCCGGCACATCCCAAAGCCAGGGGGCGTTTTCGTGCAGAAACTCCCTTTGTGCCATAGAAGAGGTAGCTGTTCTTCAAATTGTTTCAGGTATTTTTATTATAATAAAGAATATTTTGAATTATTTTGTTTAACAAGTGTTGCTTTTCTTAAATGCACGTTATAAACGACTCCGACTCATAATGATTTTAGATTGATAAGGCCAAATGCCGTAGTACACGCACAAGCTGTGCATAAAACACAGAATCGATTCTGAATCGATTTTAGAGGCATTTTTAATGGGATATGCGATTAATCGTTGCAGCCCTACTTTGAAGCCCAAAAAAGTGCATCCATCCTACACAGAAGTAATCCACATGGCTTCAAGGGGTTAATAAAGGTCTTTTGTGGGTAATCAATGTGATTTTCTAAGAAAAATATATCCATATTTTAAACTTATAAACGATATATATACTATATTAACTAGCTTCCGGTAACAACGGCATCTCGGAGTCACTGCGTAATGTACCTATGGCAACCAACGCTAAAACTCTCTTGTGAATCGCGTGAATCCAAGATGGTGTCGTTACCAGAAGCTAGTTATTATAGTTTATACAGTTTGAAATTTGTGTAAATATACAAAATCGCATGGATTACCCGCAGAATAACTTTATGAACTCATTGGAGCCATGTGAATTACCTCTGTGAAGGATGAATGCACTTTTTTGGGTTTAAAGTCAGAAGTTGTCCCCTGATCCCTGTTTTCTACAATTATAAAGCTTGGAAGAGCAAAGACATTTCCTAAAATGACTACAAATGTGATCGTCTAAAAGATGATGGATATATGGATCTCAAATTGCTTTAGGGTGAGTAAAACATGGGCTAATTCCAATATTTGGCTTAAGTATCCCTTTAAGACAGCTGTGCTGGTTTAATGTTTTTAATGCAGCCAAATTAAACCTTAAGTGGCTTATTGTACGGTCAGACGGTCATTAAGTGCAATACAGTCCTGATCACACCATCAAAGTTTATTCTGCATTAATGACCAAAACCACTGTACATTATCCCGTACTTGTATTCTTGTAGCTTAGCAAATGAAACAGAAGGAAACAGGACTGCCAGAAATAATTTCCCATATAAATAATATAAAGCTAACAAGCCTGTCTCTCCAGCTTTCTCTTTCATTCTCTTCTACTAAACTCTTGAATACAAGAACATGCCCTAGGTGTTATATCAACGGTGTGAAAACTGCTGGAGTGATACCTCCTTCCTATGCGCACTGTTGAGTTTGTGTGTAAGGGTGCTGATGGTGTCTCTCAGTTGTAGGACGTGTGTATCTCGCTGAGCCAGTGTGCTTCTCAGACTCGGAAACTCTGCAGACAAACTGTGCAGCTCTTTCTCCGTCTGTTCCATCTTTATCTGATAAAACCGAAAACGGCACCATTGTGAATATTTGTGAATGAATGTGACCGTATCTGTAAAACCTCAGCTGAAGTCTCGATGAGATCAAATTTTGATTTCAGTCATTGACATGACCTTACTCAGTCAATATTCAAGATTCATATTTCACAGGATGATTTTATGTAGAAAACAGTAAAGCCCGGAGTTTAGTCTGTTTTTTAAAGTGTACGCGAACATACATGCATGTCGAATGCACGGCCTTGCAAAGCATAGTTTATTTGACTCGTACGTGTACGCAGATGTTTGACACATGCGCTTTGCGACAAATGCGATGCATCTATTAGGTTACGTACTATGGCTGCATGATACATCGCATGTGATAGTCTCGCCAGTAAAGCCGTATTCTTGATTACTAGTAAATCACCATCACCTGCTTTCAGATGGAGTGGCATTTACTACACAATCGGGGCAATTTTGCATGAATTATTGTGGACGTATAACCTGCGATATGTATGTATATGGCCCAGCTTGTCAGTGAACTACGGCTTTGTTTAGTAAATGCTGCTCCAATTGAAAGCAGGTGATGGCGATTTACTACTAATCAAGGAACCGGCTTTACCGACGAGATGCACATGATTATCGCATGCGATTTATCGTGCAGCCCTACTACGTGCTACATTTTTCTGTACGTGCATGCGCGACCTACTCGTACAATGTACACAACATTTCAAAAATCTAGCGGTGCGCGTGCAGTACGCATGCACACTTCTGATTATAAAAATCGTATGCATAAAAAATGCACAATACTTCGGCCTTAAATCATAAAAAATGACTTGTGTAGCTGTGTTTTTACAGACTGGGTCACATATATTTCTTTGCATGCTTTAATATGCAAGTTCAGATACCTTCAGGTTCTTCTGCTCGTCCTCATCTTCTTTCTTTTGAACTGCAGCTTTCTTGGCTCGTTCCCTCATCCTACACAGAAACACCACAGATGAACCGATAAACCATGTGGCCTACACAGACAGTGCTATAAACATAAGGCCTGAAGGGGGTCAGATGGCTTCTGGAGATGCATTGGCATTCAATCACTCCAGCTATCTTTAGAGGTGGTCAAGGATGCAAATTGCCACAATCCATTAAATGCTCATGGGTCTCGTACAACATCATGACTGTGCCAAAACAAGGGTGTTAAGCCATACCAACTTGGTTTATTTTAAATACACATCTTAAAAATGATATCAACACAGTAGCATCATCAGGGAACAATGTTACAATGTGTCATCTGTGATATAACCCTAATAGATCTGGGGAAGATGTTGCCCACCCATAAATTTTTTGGCCTAGGCCCCAGTGAAATTCAGCCACGACCCAGCAGTGACACGTTGACATAGGGCACATTGTAACCCTCATGTAAAAGTAATGTATGTAGTCATAAAATGTGAGATCGTCTTTAAAAAACATCAGTCTCTGGAGACCCATTTGAGACTCCCATCTCGGCTCACCACTTCTGATTGGATCACCCATGACGCAGCCTAAAAACAGATGACTAGTAGTTTAAAACACAGAAAACCTTTCACCTTTCTAGGTCGGTCTCTCTCTCCAGGCCTCTTTGTGTCAGAACTTTAATGTCCTCCTCCAGCTCCCTGATTCTTTGTTCATTTGCTTCTTTTTGAGCCAGCAGGGCCCTCTTCTCCTCTACCAGGGCCTCACCCATGTCCTCAACTTCCTACAAGAGAGGTTTAATAATAGTGAGAGGAGTTTATCATAAGTGCTAACACTAAAATCATTTAGCAGTTAGGCTACCGCCGGTGTCTGTGAATATATACACCGACGTAAACATTCAAGACAAAATATATACAAAACCATAACTCAGGGTCGACCACACAGGGTGAAGGAATGCATGTGTGTTTATGCTACCTTCTGCTTTTCCTTCATTTCTTCCACTTTCTCTTTATATTCCCTCACTTCCTCCTTTAGGCAGCTTATCTTTTGTTCCATTTCCTTGCGGCTCTGCTCCCAGAAACTTCTGTCTCTCTCTCTCTTGTCTCTCTCTCTTGCCATGTTTTGGTCTGCTGCCTCCAGAGCTTGGAGCAGCTCGGCACGTTCCTTTAAACAATCCTGCAGGCGACTCTGTTAGAGAGAATGACACAGATCCTAGATATCAAGGATGGATGCTAGGACCAAAAATAAATATTAAAATATTTTATATATCAAAGTTACGTGTGCTGGAAATTCAACCCTATAATTTTAAACATTACATAACCATATGATATTTTCTTATGTTCCTGTAGCTTTAAGCATTGTGTTAGCAACACAAAGGTCATGGGTTTGATCCCATAAAACACACATATTAAAACTTATATAGATTGAATGCACTGTAGGTCGCTTTGGATAAAAGCATCTGCCGAATGCATAAATCTAGGTTATAATCTGGGTGGACTCAGTATTTTTTCTATTATTAAGAAAGTTTTAGAGATAAAAAAGTTTTGAAAAATATTTAGAGCCATGTGGGCTCACATAAGTCATA
This sequence comes from Misgurnus anguillicaudatus, assembly GCF_027580225.2. Taxonomy (NCBI): domain Eukaryota; kingdom Metazoa; phylum Chordata; class Actinopteri; order Cypriniformes; family Cobitidae; genus Misgurnus; species Misgurnus anguillicaudatus. The sequence continues at coordinate 26,047,149 of NC_073349.2, forward strand.
ATATAACAGTTATAGTAGTCATAAGTTATAGGTAGTCAGGTTATAATAGTCATAGGCTAATAAAAACTTTTATACGGAGCAGGTCAACGTCTTGAGATCACATAACCAGCAAAATACTGCTCACATTACCTTAGTAACTCCCTTTTTACCCCAAACTGTCCCGGGATGCTGTTGCTTTAAAGAGAGCCTATTTCATTGCTAAAAAACGATGTTATTTTGTGTATTTGGTATAATGCAATGTGTTTGAGTAGTAAACACATTATTTTCCACATGCCATACATTTTTGTAGCTCTGTGTCCCTGATTGGCCAGCTAATCTGTACGTTGTGATCTGTGGTCTGAATACCTCTGACGTCAGCCGGAAATGTGACGCTCAAAACCATGTTTAAAAGATTCGCGCGCAATGCAATGATAACAGCAGTTAACTTACACGCTGTAGGTTCGAAGCGGGAGGAATTATGATAATGTCGGTCTTGTCTACATCACCAATCCCAGGAAGTAAACTGTTGCCTACAATCCGTGTGTTTGTTGTAGTCCAAGAAAATAGATTTACGTTGGAGACGATAACTCACGTCATTGTTCACTTTGAGGTTTGTAACTTTTGCATATCGTTAACGTAGTAATACACACCTATACACCAAAAGACATGTAAAATTGTGAATCGGACCATTGGTGCTCTTTAAGGCTGTGTTTACAAGACAGTGATAAGTAAGAATGTAAAAAAAAACTAATTCTGTAGACACGGAAACGCTGTCAAAAAGGATCCGCGATAACGACTAAAATGCTGTATTTTGCGTGCAAGGCCAGTAGATGGCGACGTTACTTTGTAAAGAAGCACTACATGCCAGCACACGTACGCCTTTTTTAACAGAGCAATAAAAACTAACGAGACAATAAAAGCATTGAGTAGTTTTGTTTAGATGGATGATTAGGTAGATTTATTACTACAATTGAAAAATTCGGTTACAAAATTATGTAAACTTTGTTCGAGAATGATTAAACTCGTACCTTGAGCACCACAAACACAGTCCTATAGGCCGCTTTTGGTAATACTCGCGCATGTCTATGGACTGAATTAACACATACGCATGATGTTACCGTTGTCACAGATTTAAGTTTACGTATTACACACAGAGACGATAAGGCGTTGTTATTAGAAACTTCCACTTTAAAACCCATCTTCAAAAGTTTGTGTTTTCAGAACACCTAAAACGCTTCTGTCATGTACACAAACAGCCATACGAGATAAAAACGCTAACGTCGTGTAAACACCCCCTAAGACATTAGATGTGTGACAAAACAGCAGCACTGTACCGATTGGCCTCAAATGTTCAACACAGACTAGATGGCGTCTGATGCTGTTCATGTGATTATCAAGCCACAGAACAAAACCACACATTGTGGGAATTTTAATAGGAGTCTCTCTGTCTAAAGTCTGCAGTCCTCTAGGAGTTAAAATATTAATACACTGAATCATCTCTTCTCTCTAGTCCCCTTTATCCTTATTCCTACACAAACTAACTGCACCATTTCACCCAAATACTCTTGATTTACATCAATGCAGTCACGAAAAATGTCTTATTTTACATCTTAAAATATTTTTGCTTGTCTGTTTGTTTGTTTGCAGGAATCACAGTCTTCATCTGACCTGCAGTAGCTGGGCTCTCGGGATAACCAGTAACATGTCCTCTCCCACTTCCTCTCCCTGACCCTCCTCTTGCAGGGTCACCAGCTCTTCCATAGGCTTCGGGGCCGAGAAGGTAAACGGAGTACTGACAGAACAAATATCTCCCTTTCCATCCACATAAACAAACTGGTACTGCTGGGCATTGGGCCCTGGTAGATACGAAGCTAAACAAGAGAGAGAGAAACAAGGGGATGATGTAAACGGTCACCCGGTGGTTACAGTCTTATGTTTATGGTACACATAATGAACAAAAACTATAAACAAAACAGTTGTAATGTGTTTCCACAGGGTTTAAATATTGGCAAAATGCATTTGAATATTTCCTGTCTGGTTAGTTACGAGTGGAGTTTGAGATTTAAAACACAATGACGTGAAGCCCGGGGCATTGCTGATGACCTCATATGGTTTCTCTTGGATGTCTAAATGCACGTCTCCATCACCATCACTCGCCAAAAATTACAAAGCAGCCATTCTGCACTTTCTGAAGATAGTTTAGACATACTTGAACAATTGCACATACATAAAAAACCAAACACTCAACCTCATGTAACCTAATAACAATATATTGCTATACACATAGACACATATTGACGCTTTGCTGTTGCTGTGATCTGTCTATGAGTTTAACGTATTAGGGAGGGCAAAAAAAACCCTTACATTTTTCAACTAAATCAAACTCATTCGTGCACTACTATGTGGAAGTGACAGCTGTAAAAATGATAGCAAGCAAGATAAATAAGTAAATTACCTTGGTTCAAATCATAGCTAAAGCGTATATACTACCAGTGTTGGGGATAACGCATTACAAGTAACGTGCATTATGTAATAATAAGTAAAGTAATGCATTACTTTTTAAATATATTACTGTGTACGAGTTACTTTTTTAAAAAAGTAATGCAAGTTACTTTTTGAGTTGAATTCGATTAAAAAATTATGTACTGAATTAAACTGAATGTCAGAAACTGAGATTGGCAGGGCAGTGATTAAATATGAATGCACTGCAGAAAGTTTCAGCCAAGAAAAAGTAATGCAAAAGTAACTAAAAAGTAACGTAAGCATTACTTTCCATAAAAAGTTGGGGAGTAACTTAATATTGTAAAGCATTACTTTTAAAAGTAACTTGCCCCAACACTGTTTACTACTACTATGTTGAGCTAATGTTACTGTGTAAAATGAATGTATACAAGTTAGCTATACATCTTGAACTCTTCGAACAGCGGCGATCCATGCTCACCATCTCCCCTCGTCTTTAAGAAAGCTAAAACATTTTTATTTTCTACAAGTTATTGGTTTCCGAGATCAGTTTAGCTACTAGCCAGACCAATAAACAAACACAGACACAAGGTTAATTTTGGGCCAGGCGCAAAACGGTGGCAATGTGCATGCATCAGATGAAACCATCTATAAAGAGTAAAGTTGAATGCAACAGAACAAAGGGATCTTGCAATGCTTTTTTTAAAACTGCGTTTTCGAGACATGATGTGTTAAAGCACTATTCCAATTTGGAATCTGATGCACGTAATACGTTACATTAATCAGAGTACAGAGTAAATTATTATATATGTTAAGTACTCCCATATAACAAAACGCCCATATTATTAAACACCTTGCAGTACAATAAATAGCTACAAGAAGAATCCTTTGTGACACTTAATCTGTTTCACGAGCCATTTGATGACAAGCTTTTAGTAATGTACTGAGTACACCTCAGTGAATGAGACCTGCAGTCGGGTTAATCAATGGAAGAAACTGTAATGAGCTCCTTTTATGTCCCTATAGCACTCTATGCCTTATTAATACTGAATTGAAACCATCAGCTGACTAACAAAACAAAATCAATGCTTGGAAACCTTGAAAATTAACACAGCAGTTGACAGAGGTCCCTTCTTTGTAGCTGGATGGAGCCACTGCCCATACAAATGTATGGTAGTCCTTGACAGATGACCAGCCAACCTGAGTGAAAAGGGAAACAAATAAATAGTAATTAACCAGAAGAGTGACATCAACTTCAGCAAAAAAATCAGCAGGTGGCTTTTTATTACCTTAAAAAGTCCAATCCAGTCATTACTGGCCCACGTGTGCTGCTGGGTGATGGTGTAGTGGCAGTCCACTCTGCTTTGAGGGAAATAGTAACTCCCCACATTCCTGAACTCGACCCTACATGTCTTCTCCATGGCACCTCTGTAGTGACCTGGGATGTTGAAATAAAGTTTACAGCTTTTTCCTGTATGCTGAAATTCTATACTATACATAAAATTTTTATAAATAATTTTCTAATTTTAAATCATTATTACAGGAGTTGCATTACCCCAGCTGAAGTAATTTTTTGTGATGAACTGTTTCTATACAAAATCATCCTTGATATCTACAATTTTGACTGGTGCAATGTCAAAGATTGAAATCAATGTGAAATCAATGCGTGACATCAAACTTTGTTATCTCATAATTGAGAGTTTAGTCTGGATTTCACAGGCAAGGGTCCCAAATGTTTAGAGCTGCATAACAACTATTTGTTTGCAGAATAAAAGTTTTTGTTTATTAATAATCGCGATTAATCGCATACAAAAATAAAAGATATAAGCGTGTGCTGTGTGTAATTATTTTGTGCATATAAATAAACACACATTCATGTATGTATTTAAGAACCATTTACATGTCTATATATATTCATTTATATTTTTATATATTCTGTATTATTTATATATATAAGCAAAAAATGTGTATCTGTATATGTATGTATATAAAGTATTCATATTTATATATAAATATAAAAATGTATATACACATGTAAATATTTCTTAAATGTATGTATACATGCATGTGTGTGTATTTATATATATTCATAATTATTATACACAATATACACACATATACTGCCTTTATTAAACTTTTATTTTGCAAACTGTTAGTTGTGATTAGTTGTTATGCAGCCTTACAAATGTGGTTCACAGTTTAAAAGTGGAAGTGATGTACACTACAGACACATTTTTTTTACATATATTTTTCCTTATGTTTAAAAACAAAAAATCATGAACATTTTGTAAACTACCCATCTGTGACTTATGAGAGTGCACGTGAGGTTAAAGGCAAAAGATAAGTAAAAAATAATTGACGACGAGCCGTTGAATTAAAAGAAAATAATGCACACCCAAGGTTGGTAATGTGGCATGACGCAAAGCGGAGATCATATGTGACCCTGGACCACAAAACCAGTCATAAGGGTCTTTTTTATTGAGATACATCTAATAAGCTTTACATTTATGTATGTTGTGTTATGATTTTTATAGGTTTGAAAATCTGGAATCTGAGGGTGCAAAAAATTAAAATAAATAAATAAATAGATATAAAAAAACGCCTTTAAAGTTGTTCAAATGAAGCAACAGCATCAACTCACACAAAATAGTTTTGATACATTAATGGAAGGAAATGAAAAAAAAAGTCTTCATGGAATTTGATCTTTACATAATATCCTAATGATTTTTGGCATAAAAGACAAATTGATCATTTTGACCCATATGTTGTTGTTTTTTTGCCTTTTGCTATAAACATACCTGTACTAAACTAAGGTTTTGTTTTCCAGGGTCACATATTGTGATATATGTTGTTTTAAAGAGGAATTTAAGAAAGGTTTACATTAAGTAGTACCCCACTAAATGGCATGAACATATCTGGGCTCATCCAAGACAAGATGGCAGTGGAAAGTTCAATGTGTTGCGCAAGAAAGTCATGTTTGTCATGTTAAACTAGACAGTAAAGCCCTGAGGATGACAGAGTAGACTTTCTCACCCTGACACACAGATCAACTCCCTTAAGCGTTTTTGTGACACGCTGTCACATGTTGCTAATACTGTGACTGACAGCAAGTAAACCATATCGATTACTTGCAATGACAGGTGGACTTCTAATAATCCACATGTCCCAAATTTAGACTATCCATGAATTTACAACAGACTGAAGACTGCAAAGTGTCTAATGAGCAACACTTCAGACAACATCCATTTATAGACCATTACAGTCAAATCTTATTATATTATTATATATTAGATTTCCCAGCGTCTCTGCTGAGTTTAGATCCAGCCCTAATCAAACACACCTGATGCAGCTAACTAGGAACTTTGAGACAGCGTGTTGGGGCTGGTTGGAGCTACACTTTGTAGGACACCGGCCCTCCAGGAACTGAGTTTGATACCCCTGCCCTTAGGTCTCTAAGAAGTAAATGGTCTATTTGTGGCTGCTGTGCCTTTAAGACCCCCCTCCCCAAACCACAGGTGCACTTAGCAACAGCACTTTTCATTGGGAAGACTTAAGCTTCCTGTTTCTAGCATTGGGAACCTAGTACAGCAGAAAGACAGGTGCAACACAGATCCAGAAACATCACAAGGTCGGATGAACTTTCACACATTGTGGTCTCGTATCATCAGTTCTTCACTGGCATCTATCCGACTATTGCCCCAGTTGTGAAAATACAAGGTCATTTTTGCAGGGGTGGGAAAAGTACAATTTATATCAAGTTTGATTTATACCATGTGTACATCAGGCTATCTTTTCTCATAAAATGAAAATAACGTTATTTCTAGCATAATATATGAGGGTGAATAAATTATTAACACAAAATGAGTGATACTCAGAATAGACTGAATGCAAAAAAAGACCGATAAAGCTATATATGAATATAATAGCTTGACACACAACACCTGAATTGGTGTGAAATATTTCGTTCGCATAATAATAATTATAATTCATAATAATAACAACATCATCACATCTGTGTCACGTGACGTGGTACATCATTTTATTTTATTTTTTCAATTAATTGACTTGCCAAATAAACTTTCCCGTGTTGACTACAAACAGTCAATGGCCTTTGCAAGCGAGGCCCAAAGTTAGAAACAAGCTCAAGTTACACAAGCAAAGACAAAACAATACAGAAGCAGATTTGACATTTGCTATATAAATAATGGCTAAATTATAACACTGTTATTTCCCTTAAAAAAGACATCCAGCCCGTTAACGTTACATATGTGACGTGCTTTGTGTCATTACAGTAGCCGCGTGCTACTGACTGAGCATATTTCAGATTTTTTCTTTGTGGAAAAAAACGCAACGGTCGTTTTAAAAACTCACCCGATTTACTTGAGATGATCAGAATAATTTCATACAGAGAAACGATGTTCCGTTATGAGGAAGAAAACGCATCTATAAGACTGATGACAACTGTAATTTACACTCGCATCCGCAGTGATGAGCTGTCCCACGAACCCCCTCTTCACAACAATAACAAAAACACAAGCATGGTGCTTATTGAGTCGCGGCGCATTGTGGGAAATAAAGTTCTATTATTGGCCCAGAATCAAGGTGTAGGCGCTCGAAAAACTACAATTCCCATCTAATACGGTGTGCCTTTGAAGGTCAATGTGGGAAGTCAAAATCACGATGACGCTATAGCGGTTAGAGCTGTCATTGGTTTATATTTCTCATGGGATTCTCCAACTCGTCATCTATTGGTTGCATTTGTATGTCAATCAACCTTTGGTCAATTTGATTGGTTGACGTTTAATGCGCATGGTGAAAAGAAACACGACGTGTTTGTGAAAGATTGCGAAATGAGTCAAATGCTTCAGTTTATATAGAAGCACCTGACCCGCATCGTGTATTTATCATCTATATAGACCCTGCCTATTTTATATATTTGAATGTTTTTATAATATATATATATATATTTATCGTTTTTGAGGATGTTTTCGGTTTAGTCTGCTTTAAACCCCTCGTTTACTTTGAGTAAACAACAAGCTACATATCTTGCAGACTCTCAAGAAACTTGATACTGGAATGCTTGTCAGTGAAGCCAAACACTTATCGTGTTTCAATATTTCCCACAAATGTTCATCTCTCCCTTCTTAGTCTCACTTAAAAATAAGCTGTCACATCAGTGCTTGTAATAATAAAAATAGTTAAATTAAGGGATTTACAATATTGAATAAATTTTATGCAGTATCTGACAATAATAAATCTGTTGAGGAGAGTTGTCTCCTGAAACAGTAGTGCTTTTCTCATTTTGAACACCAGATGGCGGTGTGCTTTTAAGAAACACTATAAAGCAAGGGGTTCTCAATTTTGATTGATTTCAACACCTCCTATTGTCCATGACAATATTTTAAGGCTCCCCTACTCACAATTTCTACCAAATAAAATATTCCAGAGGTTGACCAAATATCCAAATGACCAAAAATCTTGCTTTTTAGTTGTTTTTGCTTATTTTAATGCTTGGTTTGTCTTATTTTTAATCACCGTTAGAAGAAACCCATTTATTAAGGCCCCCTGGTTGACAATCACTGCTATAAAGAAAAGGTCACAGATGAGTGAATAAGAGGTGTAGCACCAACCGATGTGCTATCTACCTATTTTTTATTTTATTAAATTAAATTAAATTATAATGGAATCTTAAAATTGAGTTGCACGCATCCCACGCCTCTAAAAAGAAAGATTTATTCCTAAACAAAAGTGTTTTTAATTTATACCATTTAATAACTTCAAGTTAATAGCTTTCCATAATGTTCCAAATAGCATTTTATTACATACTGCTATGTTTCAGATGTAAATTATAAAGAAGGCACTGATACACAACTCATACCTAATTTTTCTATATAGCCTGAAGTAATAGCTTGCGGCAGTCAGGCATGTTATCTTTCATATTTGTGGTGTGCTTAAATGGATGAATGATTATATTGCAGAAGAACTTTCTTGAGGAATTTAGCACACACAAGACACGGGGTCTCGCGGTGCTATTAGGGGGTCATAAGTCAGAATGATATATACAATCTAAATTAAATCAAAGTGCCAATTTAACACTTGCCTGCCTTTGATGTTCAGGATTTAGAGACATTTCATCTTTAGAGAGATTTTTATCTTTATCTGTCTACAGCACTACATGCAAACATTTTTAATGTTTTTTTAAACCAATCCTTTTTCTTTTATTATTTATATTTTATCACAAAAAATCTTGTGTTTTTTGGAATGCATCAAAATCGAATGGATTTGCACTACAAGGGTGGCCACCGCAAACAAGATGGCCACCCTCAGTCTGTAATTGCATGCAGGCAGTAAATGAGGCAGCCCAATAAAGGTGCTGGGATTGTTTTAACAGAGTGAGCTTGGCTGAAATGCGTCAAAGGCTGCCGTGAGGAGCAGGAAAGGGGGAAGGTCTGTGATTGATGGCACACAGACAGTGTGTTACTGACCTTGCATGATGTCGAGTCTCCCTCAGGCCCGCGACACTCCTAACCTTCCTCCTCCCCCCGTGTGCTCCGTGTCGTATGATTCTGAGCAGATCAATGAAAAGAACCGGTGCGGTCCAGAGTTACAGCTCATGTTGGACAATCATTTTTCCATGTCAGTACTAACTTGGTCAGGGATTCCTTATGCTTGTTTTATAGATACTACAAAACTATTGAGTTTTCAAACTGTTCGCTGCCATTCAGACCGAATGTCTAAATCAAAATATTGTTAATTGGGTGCCTCTGTAACAGGTTTTGCAGGTCACTTTGAACAGGTTTTATATACTCAATCAAGGCATTATATTAAAATGTTCATTTTTGGGTTTATATAACAAATTACAGGTCGCGATGAGTGCTGTTGACATGCATGCCATAGCATGCATTTAATTGCATGATTGAAGTGACATTTGGGCTCTGGGGTGGGGCATTTTGCTTACATCATGGTGGCATCTTTGGGTAAGGAAAATGCAAACGTCAAAGACATCTGATACACAATGAACATTCATTGTTTAATGGGAACACTGTGCGTACTAAAGGTAAGAAACAACACTTTTAAATAATGAAGTTGCAACCGATGTGCAGAAAGGCAAGGACTGGCAATGTAAAAACCAAAAAGGAGAGATAGAGAGAGCAGGATCCAAGGGTAGCGAAGGAGAAAAGGTGATGAAACAGAAAACCTTAAAAAGTCCATCAAAGGCACCAGAAGTGTTGAATGAGAAAAGGAGGGGTAAGTGACGGAGAAAGGTAGAAGATAAAAGATGGAGAGATAAGGTGGGTGTGCCAGAAAGAAAGAGAAACACGAAAGGGGGGGGGGTATTTAGTATGCACGGCCAAGCTGCCCCATCTGCTTAGCGCAGCAGTCCCCATCGTATAACTGTCTGTAGGCTGTGGGCTGCATAAAGAATGTCTCCAATTTGATGTAATTCGGCAAAATTAATGACAGCTTTACCCGGGATAGGCCGTGAGGGAATGATTAGAGTTTGATCATCCATCTGATCGGTGGCCATGCCTGGACCGAGCACAGAGTTGACGCATACTGGGTACACCCTCGCCAGGGACCCACACACAAACATCCAGAAATGCGATGCCAAACTGGCACCTTTAAACGAGGTCTGTCTCTGTTTTGCAAACATACCGCTGGACAAACATTTTGTTACGGCACAGGGATATCTCTCGTGCGCAGTGGCGGGCTACCATCAGTTTAAACGCTGCTTTAGGCAGGCTAGCGCTGTATTTCAAAGCAAAGGGGTCCAACAGGCATCTAATTTACTGAAGTCTGAGGTCGCATTGTGGTATTTTACAAGAGTGCTTTATTGTGGCCATGATTGGAATTGGGTATGAGTTTAAGAGAGATGGGGGTGGATTGGGAATTGAAGGAGGATTGATCCAGGCAAAGGATAGAGAGAGAGTTATTTCTTAGATGCAGGGTTTTGCCTCCTTTCATTCCCGTTCCATGTTATACAGCTCTCTTCATCCCATCCCCCATATCTCTGTCTTTCTTTCTCGCTCTCCTCCCATCCTCCTAGGGATCTTACTTTTACAAGCGAGCAGAGGCATTCCATTTACTAGCAGGCCTGGTGCATCTCTCTGTGCCGGGGACATTAACAGAGAAGCCTGTGTTATCAGTGCAGAGTGCAGGGCTTTAGATCAGGGTCTTTCGTCCAGCCCACACAGGTCCTCTGGGCTCGTGCTGTTGTGTGGGGCATTCAGAAAGCCGCTGGGTAATTAAATTGAAGCCACAGATAAACAAGTGATAGACTATAGGGGTGTATAAAGGACGATGCAGTAGCTACCATAGTGACCAGGGAGATGGCAATTACACACACAAAGTTACAAACTTTTATTAGTGCAACACATTTGGTGACATGGGGAAGATGCATGGTCAATTTCATCATGAATATGTCACATGTTGATGTCTCATTACTCATTATTTTTTTTAAGAGAAACCTTATAGGCAATGTAAAATTAAGCAAGAGAATTGTTTGTAACACATTGAACCAGATGCCCATTCAAACTTTGTTTTTTTTTTAGCCGTGCAACCTCAAAATCAAAGAAGCGTCCATTAATCTGTTACTTGTCTTTTAATCTGTTTAATAAGCACAGTATTATCAATTCTGTGCTGCATCCTTGTCAATTTTCTGAGATTTTCGCCGTTTTGATGGTGATTTGATCGCATTACTACATTACTTAAGTCTGGCGGCAGGCGCTGCGGTCAGCGCAGTCGCAGACGTCATCAGCGTTTGAGCGCGCTCACGAGCTTTGCTGTTGCAGCTGCATTTTGCTATCTGCGTAAGAAACGCTCACAACATTTCCAAACCCCAGTATGTTTATGTGCAGTTAACCTCCTAGAAAATGTATGGTTAAAATGTGACCGTCTCGATGTTATGTTAGTAGATTTCTATATTCATCTTGGTACAACGCCAAAGTTCGTGGGGGCGCGGAATCACACATGCTCACATACGAGGTAAAATTTTATGCAATAATGCGTTCCTCTAATAATTTCATCTACATTTTTTTTTAAATCTATTGAACATTAAAATCAATCACATGGCTATAGCTTATGTCATTTTTCTTGTTTATATACTTTATGGATTTAAAATTTAGTTTAATTTTATTAGATAATGCAGTTGTTGTGCAAAATGCATTATTGACACAATTAAACAAGTCATTTATTAAAACTTAAATAAATAAAACATGCCGTTTCAGATGTAAATATGATGTCATTATTCCGATTGAATAGTATTTTATATTAAAGTTAGTCAACACTTTTATTTGGGGGGTTTTGCATGAAAGCAGGGTGTGTTCAGATTGTTAGAAATGTAAGTGCCATGAAAAAAACTGAAAGCTCTATAATATTTCTTTTGATGTCTGTGTATGCACAAATTTCTGTGTGCTGTGCACACTGTGCCCCCTTAAAAAAATTGGTGCATGACGCCCCTGGCCACAACCTACAGCTGAATATAGTTTTGACTGACTGTTTGTTTTAAGGGGACACTTTTTCAAGTGCTATAATTGGGTCCCCAGTGCTTTTATCAACCTAGAAAATTTGATCAAATCAGTAACTTAGTTTTGGTAAACCATTCCCTGCAAGCACGTGAAAAATTAGGTCATTGAAATTTGGCTCCCCTTGTGATGTCAGAAGGGGATCTTTTATAATACTACTGCCACTATCCGGCCATGCACTGCCATTTAGTTCAGAGAGAAAAAATTATAAATGACAGCACAATTGAGTTTCAATTTCAACAAACCACCATCATTGTGATCAGTGTTTGTATTTCAACAGCTCATTTGCATTTTAAAGGACCCAAAACGGCACATTTTTGCTCACACTTACAAAGTGGCAATTTTAACATGTTATTATAAATTATCTATATGGTTTTTTTTAGATTAAACTTCACATACGTACTCTGGGGACACCAAAGATTTATTTTACATCTTAAAAAAAGTCTTGTGAAATGTCCCCTTTAAAGGCACAATAAGTCATTTTCAGAGCTAGAGGTCGCTAAACAACATGGAATGGAAACAATGATGGAGGTTGTGGTCATCGCCTTCACTGTCGATAGAAATCAAACATAAAGGGATAGGAATGAATTGGAATCATGAACATAAAGTTTTATAACCCCTACATTGTAATGTAAGTCAACAGTGTGGCTTGATAGAAGAAACAATAGAGTTGCATGCCAGTATTACTTCTGCATACGGTGCTGCACAGATCGTATGACATCAAAATATCATGAAAGCAATGTAACGGTGCTGCTTTTGAATCGCTCTCGAGATACTTTGATGTCACACGCTGATCTGCCTGCGCAGGGTCATGTGAAGTCAAGCACACCCTTTTCTGATTTTTATGCCAGCAAAACGAGGATAACCCGGACATAACATCTTGACAAGCAACCCTATAAACAGGGAATTCTGTGAACTTGAACTTAATGTTAAAAACATTTGTGGTAATGTAAGTACACATGTGAACAAAATATATAATTTTGGCATATTTTAATGCATACAATATTGTTCCTTAGAATAGAAATATCATAAAAAATATCATTTTTGACCAGTTTCATGTAATTTTTCCTACCATTTGTGTGAAAAGAAGTTGTGTTATCTGCAGCGTTTGGAACACAAGCAGTGTAAAATTGGAAAGGTATCTTTTGTTCTTGGCATTTAATCGCTGAGTGGAAAAGATTTATACATGGCACTGAGCAGAGCAAAATTAATTTCCCATCTGACAAAGACTCTGGGTTTTAACCAGACTGAAAAAGCGTGACTGCCAGGTACCTGCATTAAAGGCAGGATGCCAATACACTTTAAAGAGATGGTTCCAGCAGTGATTTCTGGGGTACGTTGGCACATTTCCTAACAGGGTTTTGATTTTGTCCGAAAGGTTGTCCAAAAAAATAATAATCGCATTTATAAGAAAATATCTTGCATCTGCTTTGACAGAATTGATTCACATTTGCTCATTAGAAACATACACAATGTTCTTTTACTTTAATGATTTCATCATGTTTCACTCTTTGTTTTCTTTTTTGACTTTTATGCCATTTACATTTGGCTTGTTCTGTATTCTTTGTATTAAGTATGTTTCTTAATACATTTGCGCTCATCACTTGCCATTTGCACTCTTGTTTCATTTTACCTATGCTCTCTCTCTCTCCGTCCATCTCCACATTTTTATACTTTTGGCTAAGCTGGAGACCTTTTTCTGTGCTGTGACCTTTAGGTTTTAAATGAAGCCCCTCTGCGGCTTGTCTCTCTTCATAGACCGCCAGTTACGAGCCTTGGGAGGACCGCAAAAAAATAACGATTCAGATGAAATGGCCCCTTTAAAAAGCTCTTCCAAATTCCTTTTACATTTTTCCTCTCTGTCCTACTGCCTTCTCTCTTTTTTCTGCCCACATTAATATTCACACTAATGAGGAACATCCTAAAGTGCAAGCTTTGGAAAATCAAAGCCAGACAAGAACAGACCAATAAGTGAGTAGTCATACACATAAACTCACGAAACTGTACACTGCGCATACCGAATAGTACGGCCAAGCATGCAAATGTAGTAATGCTTATTACTGATGAAGTTGAAACGAATGCGTTGCATGCCAAATGATTTATAGAAAATGAAAAAGCCTGATTTTTATGTGCTTGCCAAAAAAGTGACTTTTCTCATTTAATTACGCTTTATAATTGCCCTCTATATGGGTCAATCATTGTGGCTTCTCGTTTTAATGCATACATTGGGATATTGGAAAATGAAATGGTTCCCATACATTGGTTTTGTAATGATGCCCTAACATGAGAAACAATTTGAGACTACTGCTTGAGGCTCTTTGTACTACTAATTTCAATCATGCATATCTCATTCAGAGAGAAATGACTGCATGACATGAACACATTTAAATGAAAGGGCTCATGTGAAACGGTTTTATCATTTTCCCCCTAAGGTTACTTAGTCTTTGATAGTTATAAAAGTTAATATAAGGTATAGTAGCTCATTGTGTTATCAAGGCATATTTCATGTGTTTGAACCAAGGGAACACGCATATTGATAAATGTACATATAACGCAAATCATATAGGTTTCCCAAACAGGGGCATGCAAGGTGACAAGTGTGTACAAGCACAATAGCTGCATTTCCGTTACCCTGCAAATTGCACAAATTAAAATAGCAAAATGAAAATGTATATGTGTATGTATTTTGTATATACAGTACTGTGCAAACGTCTTAGGCCACCACCATGCCAGAATTAGATTAGTTGCTTTTGCAATTTATAATGATCATATATAATTGTTTCTCAGTCACTTTAATAAATAGAATACATCCAGAAAATGTGTATGTAATATTAAAAACTGTTTAAAATGTAAACTGATGTGTCAAGTTTTTAGGGTAAACTCCCCTTCCACTTGAGCAATAGCAGGAAACTGCAGGATCTCTTAAACAAAATTAAATCCTAATTTCTAATTTTAAAGAAATTTTTACTTCATTCTGCTCAAAAACGCTCAAGATGTGTTTAGTGCCAAGAGAGGTCACACTAAACACAGACGATGCCTAACGGCACATTCACACGGGGCGTTAGCGTTAACGCTTCCCATTAATGGGTGATGTGAAGCGTTGGCGAACTGCATTGTGGATCTGTCGGAACATTTCTCAACTTTTTAAGCGGCAACACGAGCGTCAGCCAATCAGATTGCCTTATGCAAATAACCTAAGCAGAGCCAGCCAATTATGTTTATGGAAGACCGGAGCATGTGCAGCGGCCACTGTGATTGGCTGTTGGCCACGCTTCAGACAAGCCTTCCGTCAAGCGTTAACGCCTACGCCCCGTGTAAATGTGCCGTAAAGAAGACATTTAGTCCTAACACTTTTGTTTACATATTTCCTGTATTTTCTGTTTGTATCTTAATAAAATACATTGAAAAAATAAATATGGATGGACATTAAAACTTCTAAAACCACAAGTCTGGTGGTGGTGGCCTAAGACTTTTGCACAGTACTATATATATATATATATAATATTCGCATTTACAGGTCACCTGACCTGTCAAAAAGTCACAAGAATGGTCAAGCGCATGACATCAAAATACAGTGAGAGTGATTCAGGAGTCGACTCTGTATGCTTTGAGTTGCCTTCGCGGTATTTTGATATCACCCGCATGTCGGTTTGTGTCGTATGAAGTCTTAAGGTACATTCACATTATAAGCGACCTTATGTCGCTAGTCTCTTTCAAAAGAGGTGTTTCTAAATCTTGTTGTGATAAATAAATCAGTACCGTCCACTCCAGTAACTGACAAGCGACGGATGACGTGAACTCCACTGCTTTGTTCTCATTGGTAGTCTCTCCTAAAAGTCGCTCATAATTTGTATACAGTTACGCCCCATTCAGACAGCCAACGACAAGCAGTAGCAGAGCGACGCAATCTCATTCATTTCAATGGAAACCTGGCGACTTCCGGTGACACGAGCGAAAGTGACCGTTGGCGACCGTATGGGCGTGTCCAGCGACGCGAGAAAGTTAAGAAAAGTTTAACTTTATGCAAATGTCGAGCGACTTTCGGGAGCGACTACCAATGTGAACAAAGCAGTGGAGTTCACGTCATCCTTCTCTCGTCAGTTACTGGCGTGGATAGTACTCATTTGTTTATGACAAGCAGATTTAGAAACGCCTCATTGAAAGAGACGAGCGACACACAGCGATAACGTCGCTGTCTGTCTGAACGAGGGGTTAAACATTTCTTTACTTTGTTGTGCGACTGGACACGCCCCATCCAGTCGCCAACGGTCACTCGTGTCACCAGAAGTCGCCAATCTTCCATTGAAATCAATGAGATTGCGCCGCTCTGCTACTGCTAGTGGTTGCTAGTCTGAATGTAGCTTAACTGACGAGAGACAGATGGCGTGAACTCCACTGCTTCATTCTCATTGGTAGTTGCTCCCGAAAGTCGGTCATAATTTGTATACAGTTACCCCTCGTTTAGACATCCAGCGACGTTATCGCTGTGTGTCGCCCGTCTCTTTCAATGAGGCGTTTCTAAATCTGCTTGTCATAAACAAATGAGTACCATCCACGCCAGTAACTGATGAGAGAAGGATGACGTGAACTCCACTGCTTCGTTCTCATTGGTAGTCGCTCCCGAAATTCGCTCGACATTTGCATAAAGTTAAACTTTTCTTAACTTTCTCGCGTCGCTAGACACGCCCATACGGTCGCCAACGGTCACTTTCGCTTGTGTCGCCGGAAGTCGCCCGGTTTCCATTGAAATGAATGAGATCGCGTCGCTCTGCTACTGCTGGTCGCTGGCTGCCTTAATGGGGGGTGAAACATTTCTCAACTTTGTCGCGAAACTGGACACGCCCCATCGAGTCGCCAATGGTCACTGTCGCTTGTGTTGCCGGAAGTCGCCAAGCTTCCATTGAAATCAATGAGATTGCGTCGCTCTGCTACTGCTAGTCTGAATGCAGCTTAACACATTCATTGGCATGGTTTTTGGAATGACTTGACGCGAGACAACCAAATGACATTTTATTGTACTTTCACATTATAAGCGACTTTGTCGCTGGGTGCTGCTCGTCTCTTTCAAAAGAGGCGTTTCTATATCTTGTTGTCATTAACAAATGAGTAACGTCCATTCCAATAACTGACAAGTGACGGATGACGTGAACTCCACTGCTTCATTTTCATTGGTAGTTGCTTCCAAAAGTCGCTCATAATTTGCATAAAGTTACAAATTTCTCAACTTTGTCGCACAACTGGACACGCCCAATCCAGTCGCCAATGGTCACTGTCGCTCGTGTCGCCAGAAGTCGCCAAACTTCCATTGAAATCAGTGAGATCGCGTCGCTCTGCTACTGCTAGTCGCTGCCAATGTGAATGCGGCTTACGGCACATAACATTAGTTACTGGAGAGATTGTCATTGCGCAATCACTTTGTTTCGACCTTTAGAAAATAACGCTATAGTGTAATGGAAATGCAGCTAATGTATTGATACGGTAAAATAATTGATTCAGTAAAACTAGATAATCAATAAATTATCATTCACATAAAGGGTAAGTGTGCATCATCTTCACGAGATTGCCCTTTACAACATTACTACTTCATATTCTTTGGTGCAGCTGCATCAGGTTTCTGAAGCGTGAGAGTCTTATTGAAATTTATAAAAGCGGCTCTTTGAAAATTGCCTTGCGTGTTGAGTATCCTGGCAAGGAATCACGCTGTAAAGGCATGCACTTTACACACACACTTCACTATGATTGTCTTAAAAATAATAATCTGTTTGATTTTAAATTTGATTTTGCATGGATGTAATTGTACTATCAATAATATCATACTATATAAGCTATTGCAACAGTATACTTTGTGTTGTTGTCTGTGAGAGTCCGAATAGAAGGATGAACAGATGGATGTATACTGTTTGAATGAGTATGCCATTGTAAAATGTTAGAGAAACAATATAAAATTCTTGCACCAAAACAGACAAATTAGTTTTTCATGACCATTTTCTTTTTGCTGTGCCTTCAAGACTTATAACTGTGATTATGTAAACGCCCTCTTTATATCCTGTGGGTTTGACGTTAGATGTGGGCGGTCGTATATCAATTTATATGGGTTTCTGATACGCATGTACACTATAAAAAATCGTTGCTGCCTTTAAAAAATGTTTAAATCATATTTTTACTTAGAAGTTACAATTTTGACTAGTAACTTAAATTTTTGCTGTAACTTAAAATAAAATGGCACGTCTTCTAACATTGTACCGGGCCCCTTTTTAACTCAGTAGTAGAGAATTGCATTAGCAGCACAAAAGATTATCGGTTCGAACCAAAGATATTTAATATTAACAAGATGCATCACTGGTATTGCATGGGGGGAAATTGCAACAGTTAGAACAGTAAGCTGACCCGACCCAAACTAAACTAAACCGTGGGGTACTATGCAATGGAAAAGCGCCATATGTCTAGTCCCGCCTCCCAGTAAAAATAACCAAAGGCCAACCATTAAAAAATTGAATCCTCTGAGAGAGGGACTTTGCACATGCACAGAATCTACACATCTTTTCGGTCTTGTTCCTGGAGGCATTGCAAATATGGCTACTTTAGTTCGAACCCAGGGGGAACACATACTGATAAAAAGTAGTAAAAAACTGCACTTAAAGTTGCAATGAAATTAAAATGGAATATTTTGTTTTATAAATGACATATTTGTGAGCTTCATTATTTTACATTTAGTCATTTTTATCTACTCGGGGATCTAGAGGGTACATAAGCCTGTATAAGCAGTTAAAGGTGAGGGGGCGCTGACCTAGGGATGGTTTTAAAGGCCAGGAGCAGAGCTTTGAATTTGATGTAAGCTGTTATAGGATCCTGACAAAGAGAGGAGTGACGTACGCCCTCTTTGGCACATTTTTCTAATAAAAATTCATGTGCCCTCATAATGCAAATCTCCTTCCCTTCTAGAAACGATCTCTCTTTCTTTTCGTCATATGGTAGGTGGGGTGAGGAAAAAGATTGCAGCGATTAGCAAATAGCAACATGAACCAACTTCAAACGATCCATTAGTTTTCGATATATGAATTCAAGCACAGCCCTACCTTTTTTATTTTAGAAGCCGCTTTACTCTGATATACGTCACACCGGGGAAAATAAGACGGTCGCTACTTTAGTTTCATGGCTGTTTCAAGTTGATATAAAAACATATGCTCATATGACTAATTATTCACATTGTAGGGTGTATTTATATATGTACGTATGCTTGTATAAAGCAAGTGGCTTAAGATATTAAGTCTTGTTTATTGAAATAAATGATGAAAATCAAAAGGTTTCTTACTTAAAATAAGTCAAAATATCTGCCAGTGCAGTAAGAAAAATAAACTTAATTCCAGTTTTAACTTAATTCAACAAACTTAATCTAAGCACTGGCAGATATTTTGACTTATTTTAAGTAAGAAACCTTTTGATTTTCATCATTTATTTCAATAAACAAGACTTAATATCTTAAGCCACTTGCTTACCAAGTAAATGTATCTCAATTTAAGAATTTTCAGATATTTATATTAGAAAACAAGACCAAAATACTAAGTAATACATTCATTTTTTGCAGTGTAACTTAGATCCTGGTAAGATTTTTTCCTCATAGTGAGCAAAATAATGAGCAAAATAAGTCTATAACAATAAAATATAAAATAAGTTTATAACAATATCTGCCAATGGGGTAAGAAACTTTCTCTTGAATTAAGTTTTTAGGGAAAAAATAAACTTATTTCAAGATTTGTTTTCTCACCCCATTGGCAGATATTTTTGCTTGTTTTAAGCACAAATTCATATAAATTGTATATTTTTTGTCTAAAAACTAGACTTATTTTCTATGGTCATTTGCTCATCAAGAAAAAGCATCTTAATTTAAGAATTTTTTGATATTTGTACTGAAAACAATATAAAATCTAAGTAAGAAAGTCATTTTTTGCAGTGCACTGTAAAAAATACTTTGCTGCCTTAAAATTTTTTGTTAAATCAACTCAGATTTACAAGTCATGTCAACAGAGATGAGTTGTCACAACTTATAAAATATAGTTGAAAAAAGTCAACTTAATTTTATAAGTTATAACAACTCACTTAGTTATAACAACTCATCTCTAGTCAAGATAAATGATAGTAAGTTGAAATTACTTGTAAATCTGAGTTGATTCAACAAAATTTTTTATAGCAGCAAAGTATTTTTTTACAGTGTAGGTAATTTTGCTATCAAGAAAATACATCTTCATTAAAGAACTTTTTGATATTTCTACTGAAAACAAAACAAAAATACCAAGAAAGAAAGCCATTTTTGCAGTCTATACATCTTCAGAAGTTTTTCCCACTGCTTTCACCTTTGATTTTAACTTATGTGGGATTTGTAAGGCACTATTTCTTCCTTATAAGCTGCATTGGAGAAGTATGTATTAAAAAGTGCTTTACAATTACATTTCCAAGCATTTTTTCAGCTTACTTACTTGTCTCAACCAATGTGCTTACACTGAGAAAAAAGTTTTGATGTATAATTGTGTATGCTTTTATTACATACTTTTATTTGAGTATTTTTTTTTAAACATTTATAGTCAAGATATAATCCGGTATTGAAGGAGAATGCACGCATGGGTGAACACATACACAACAAAAGCATCGTTCAACTCTGGCTTGCTTTATATTTTTCTCTTCTATGCTTAAAAAAGTGTTTCAGAAATATTTTTTAGTGCTAGCAAAACTAAACCTTCTAATAATGGGTGCAATTACCACCGGTATGGTGTTACAGCACTTATAAGGCCAGCAAATGTTTGTCCAGAAAAATTGGATCCAAGAAGTAACATGAAGGCCGAGCACATTCCTGTACTCTTTGTGTGAGCTCCAGAATTCAAAGTTACGTTCTGCACCAGACTCCAGTCAGCAGGGTTCCTAAAAGAAGCCAAAGAACCAGCAGGACCTCAATTACAGATATACTAAATACAAGATTAAACACACACAGAGTTGCTTATACAATAATTTGGGTGCTTAAATGTAGACAAACAGGGTTGTTACACATGCAAACACATGCACACCTGCATAGTGTTATCTTGTTTACACTGATGTTCCAGCTATAATAACTTACAACACACCCAAGATGCACACGAAAATAGCATGGGTTTGAAACTCCACACCTCGTAATCCTTCAGGTCAGCAACAAAACACTGACCATTGTATACAGTGTCAGCGTTGAGAGCTTTGCTTTGGATAACATTAACACTCCACTTTACTGGATTAAGAAGATCATTAGGTTTGTGCGCTTTACAAACACACATTTTCCATTTTCAGATTCCTTCTCGTAAAATTCCCACCATCCCTCCAAACAGCCAGAGCGGAAAAAGAGAACGATGGAAAATTTCAGGAAGTTTGAGCTCGAAAATGAAAAGGTGTTGATTCCGCAGTTACTCGTGTTGATTAAAAGAACAACCCTGGAGGGTTTTGGGACCACTTGCTAAAATAACTCTGAAAGGACCCGAAGCTGATGATATCACGCATGTTTTGGGTAGATAACAGAGGCTGTGGAAAAATAAATCTCTTGTGGTGAACGGATAGGAAGTAAACAGTACAACTTTGAAAGCCCAGCTTGTTTTGGGGTATGTCAGTGTTTCTTGACGACGTCAGACAGAGTCCTGTGGAAAACGAGAGATTGGACCTCATTGGCTTGTGAATTCTCCGTGTATGATTTGTGGGTATGATGAAGTAAGGAAACCTCATTTTACACAGAGGAACACTCAAACGATCAGTGCAGAGAGGAAAAAATAGAGGAGGTTCAAGAAGACGATGTGAAGTGAGGAGAAACTGAAGTTGGATGAGGAGGCAAAAATAGTTGAAAAGGCATTGAGGAGAGCAACAGAGAGGATATTAGTGTAATGAATAGTAATGTAAAGAACTTTGTGCAAACATACAGTAAAAGAAGCTCTTGCTCGATTCAAATGAATATACGGGCGCCAACAGGAAATTTAACGCTGCTTCAGCAAGTGTGGCACCACACTATTTCCATTCAGCTTAGCCATATACTATAACTGAAACAAATGTGGACATCTGCATTCATAAAGATCTGAAAA
This sequence comes from Misgurnus anguillicaudatus, assembly GCF_027580225.2. Classification (NCBI taxonomy): domain Eukaryota; kingdom Metazoa; phylum Chordata; class Actinopteri; order Cypriniformes; family Cobitidae; genus Misgurnus; species Misgurnus anguillicaudatus. The sequence goes on from NC_073349.2 coordinate 26,069,197, forward strand.
AACAGGAAAAAACATAATAACCGAGTGCGCACGTGCATGATTTGTAACCGAAAAGGAAATTCTCCAGCAGAGCTTTCCATACGGCACCGCCAACACATAAACAATAGCTCACCAATTCAGGAAGAAATGTTGGTTCCACTGACACATAAAAACAGCAGTTTGCCATGGAGACATAAACACTGAGCACATAAAAATTTAGCCACATAAACACTGCACTTAATATCTGTCGCGTTTATGGTTAAATCGGACATTTCGTCCAATTCATCGTCACGATTTAAATAGTGGCCAAATGAATGCCACATTTGGGTAATCTGTAGGTTTTTGATGATGTTTCACTGGTGGGGAATGATTAAAAACAAACATAAATTGTTATGACTTATAATAACAGTGAAAGAATAACCGTTTTAAAATCATAATAGGCTGATAAGAGACAGTTTCACGGTTAGATCTAGCGAGAAACAAAATAAAATTAATGGCATCGTATTAATTAGGAATAACGCTGGTTTGCATGTAGTGTGCAATGCAGGTCCAAAAGATTCAGTGATGATTTAAGCTGAGGTTGGAGGATGATACAAGGATGATAGGAGAAAAAAACTATTCCATATTCAAAAGGCAGTATTTTGGTAGAAATTTGAATTCCCTAAGTATGACTATAAAACCGTGTTGATTGAACTGCAAATCTTCCTGAGAGGTCCAATAAATGTAAAATTGATTTATTTCAGCGAAATCAAAGTCGCTTCGCGCAGGCGGCCAATTCATTTTAGTGATATTTCGGTGTAATCACGCCGAGAAATAGACCCTCCCTTAAAAAGGCATTCCTTTGCTCTGAACACACCCCGCTATTGTCAGAGATCTGCAGTCTGGCCATCACACCGAATGTTCTAGTTCAGGTTCAATGGAGCTTAGAGCCTGAGGGAACCAGGAGTATCCACGCTCCTCACCCTGCAATGCAGAGGCTCCTCTCCTCACCACCAAATATACGTGAGCCTGGTGCATTCTCATAGTTGCATATACACAGACACACTAGTAGCCCTCCCTTTCCTTATCACAGAAATAAGCATTTTTACAGAGTTTTAGCTATAAAAGGCAGCAGCAGATAGCCCATAAATCTGGTCATAAAAACGTTAAGTTGTCAGAGGTGCCATCAGCTATCAATCCTGCGGTGGGAGGCTGGTGGAGGGGGAAATCGGTGATAAAAAACAGCATTTTAGGGAAATTATGTCTAGTCTTCCATTTGCAAAGTGCTGCAGTCGTATCCTGCCAGAATCTTAATCACGGGCTCGGGTGCGGGCGGGTGGATGAGAAAGCGCACGCGTTGTGGAGATCCAGGGAGGGTGGGTTTGTGCCTAAGGTGGAGTTAGAGTTGGGGGGGGGGATTATACAACTAGCATAAATCTCCACAGTCTCAAATCTTTCACACACACACCCCTACACGCTCTCATATTCTCTCTATCCCTCTTCGTCGTATCTCTGTCTCTCTCTCACCTCATTTGCACTTTTTTATCTCTCACTCCTTCTCTCCATCCTCAACTTCACCGTGATTTGTTTCCTTACTTGTTTCATTGATTTTCTGTATTTTGCACCCCCTTCAGTGTAATCCCAAACCGCATCCGGCGGATACGGATTGACACGTCCAAGCGAGATTTCTGTGTGGGAGAGAGAGAGAGAGAGCTTGTATGAAAATAGGAATATTTCCTCTCAGGTGCAATTTGTTATACGTCCTTTTACGGCATGTTCAATAATTGTCACGTGCAGATTCAAAGATGCAGAGCACAAAGCAATTTGATCATGCTAGTCAATTACATTTATGCATTTGGCAGACACTTTTATCTAAAGCAATTTCATTCAAGCTGTACATTTTATCAGTACATGCATACCCTGGGATTGAACCTTTGACCTTGGTTGTACCGGCACCATGCTGTACCATTTACATTACTTTTACATTGCATGTGCATTTTTGCAGAAGCTTTCATGCAAAGCTTATTAAAAGTATGTGTTTTTATCAGTATGGGAATCAAACCCTGTACCTTTGAGCTGCTAATGCAATGCTTTACCAATTGAGCTACAGAAGCAATGGTGTTTGCAGCAGTGGAGGTGCAGGCCTGCAATCTGTGTGCCGCTAATCGACTTGACAAATGGCGTAATTGTCACATCAGGCGCCATTTTTTAAATTTAAGGTAATTTGTTAATTAATTTGAATAGGCTCCAGAGTGCTTACAGAATGAGTGATGTCGATGAGTCCTTCCAAATACACAAACGCGCGCACACATGCACGCGCACACACTTTATGAACATCAAGAGAAAGAAAACACTGACCATTTTACACAATTTTCAAAAACTTAAAGCCAAATACATGTACTCAGTACTTGGGTAACATGATATGTATGTCCCCGTTTTCAAGGGGCAGTCCCGTTTCCGTTTTTTTTGGTGTTCTGTCCTTTACAAACCCACAACGATTAAAAGACGAAAACATTCAAAAAAGGTTTTCTCCCCATGCTTATTAATCCACAAATAAGGTTTGAATTATATTTTGATCATTGAACTAGGAACTGTCCCCTCTTTAAAAACTCTGGTGAATGATGATGAGGGACTACTGTCGAAAAAGAAATAGAAATGTTATTGCAGTGCATCAAAATGAGTCAACAACATCAATAAAAGTTAGTATTTTGAAATGTATAACAGTAGTTAAAGACATAAATTCGTCGTACACCTCTGACAGTGACTCATTTTAGGTTCAGGCGTAGGGAAAGTAGATCTTGCTGCTTGACGTCTCTCAGGTGCTCTGCTGCCACCTGTGGTATCACTGGAGAACTGCAGGCTGAATCAAATCACTGCATCTTATCGAGCAAAATTAAATGTTGAATTATGAAAATCACAGTTAAACGTCTTTCAAACGTAACACTTCTCTGTTTAGAAATAAAAAATGCAAATTATTTGTCACAGATTTTTAGTTAAAATGTATAAGGCCACATACCGTACTACGACGGCGTTTTAGTGCCATCTTGAAAAAAATAAATAAATACAATTTCGAGAATAAAGTCAAAACCTTTTGAAAATAAATTCAAAATTATGAGAATAAAGTCGAAATATTTCGAGAATAAAGTCAAAATTTTGAGAATAAAGTCGAAATATTTCGAGAATAAAGTCAAAATTATGAGAATAAAATCGAAATATATTGAGAATAAAGTAAAAATTATGAGAATAAAGTCGAAACATTTCGAGAATAAAGTCAAAACATTTCGAGAATAAAGTCGAAACATTTCGAGAATAAAGTCATGTTATTTTTAAGTAGCCTGCACCGAAACGTTGTAGCTTCTGTTAGACATGGACGTGGAGGATTTCATTAAATCCTATTTTAGGATGGGATTTTGTAATAAAGAGATCCTCCATCTCTTAGCACATCAACATGGAGTTATTATAAGCATCCGGACACTGCAGCGGTTATGCAGAAAATTGAATTTATTCAGAAGAAAGAACCAGACAGACATTCAAGAAATTGCCTCTTTCGTGCAATCTGAAATGGCAACCAGTGGTCGACTCCAAGGATATCGATGGTTACATCTGCGTGCTATTCGAAGAGGATACGTTGTTTCTCAAGAGAATATGAGGATGATAATTAAAGCAATAGACCCTGAAGGAGTGGAACACCGGCGCGCTCGACGTCTCCGGCGTCGCCAGTACTTCAGCCGAGGTCCGAACGCGTTGTGGCATATGGATTCATATGATAAACTCAAGCCGTACGGCATTGCAATTAATGGTTGCATTGACGGCTTTAGTCGGTTTGTGTTATGGATGGAAGCGTACAATACTAACAGTGACCCCAAAGTAATAGCAGCCTACTATATTTCCACTGTAACAGGCATTGGGGGTTGTCCCGAGCGATTGCGTGCCGACCCTGGGACGGAAAATGGACATGTCAAAGACATGCAAGTTTTCCTGCGGAGAAACCACACAGACGGCTATGCAGGCGAGAAAAGTTTCATGTATGGATGCAGCACGGCAAATCAGCGCATAGAAGCATGGTGGGGTATCCTGCGTAAACAAAGTGGACAGCTTTGGATGGACATCTTTCAGACCCTCAGAGACGACGGGCATTTCTCTGGTGATTTCTTGGACAAAAATCTAATACAGTTCTGCTTTCTTAACCTTATCCAGGTACAGTATGTAGTACTGTATAACCAATGTATTGTACTTAATATGCTATAGCCTGTAGATTGGGAATCAAAGTCGATTACAGTTTTACTTTATGCCAATCAAACAATCATATCCAATTTGATGGATGTATCTATAGATAAACATATGGGTTTAACCATTATTATTAGTAAACTATAAAGTGTTGTTTATGCTGGTACTGTGATATTTTTACAGTGACAGGGCATATCATACAGTAAGCATGATATTTTTAGAGTCAAAATAAAATCAAGTAACAAGACATTAAGCTGAATTATTAACAAATAATTATCACATTGCATATCTGCAGTTTTCATGGTGATAGTTCTGTGGCTTAGTCTACATTCATTTTCTGTCATTAATTTCTTTATTTTCATACAGGATGAATTAGATGAAGTTGTGAGAACATGGAACACCCACCAAATAAGACCAAGACCAGGCCAGGGAATGCACGGACTACGGCCTGCTTTGATGTTTTCTATGCCAGAAATTTATGGTGCAGGGGAGGACAAACTCAAATGTGTTGACCCTGAGGAAGTGGCGGTTTGCAAAGAGGAGAGCACCCCAAAAGGGCCATACCCCTGTGACAAGACTGTGTTTGAGCTCTGCACACTTCTTATGGAAGAAAAAGGATTAACTGCTCCTACAGACCCATACCATGCAGCTGAAGTGTACATTCTGTTAAGAAATGAGATACTAGAAAATATCTAGAAAGAAAAACGTTTAATGTTTTAAACTTGAGCTCTGATCTTAAGACTCAGACTGTTTCAGAAAATGTGTTATGCTAATGTACCTGCATTGTAATATGTTTTAAACATAAAAGTACAGTATACCAGTAATCAACATTAATAAACATTAACTGGTAGTGAACCAGTAGAGGTAATACATGCAAAATGTTTAACAAAAATGCACATTTAAGATTTAACCTCTACCAACAAAAAAATCAGACATCTATAAACAGTAAATATATGCAAACCTCACAGTGACTGCATGAAGCATTTTAGAAAGCTGCTGATAACTCATGTATCTTTTTTTGAAGTGTTATTCTCTAAACAGAGAAAGTTTACTTTCTACCTTAACATTTTACAACATTCAATTGGAGTATATGAATACTAATTAATAAGTAAACAAACACAATGTTAACAGATGTGCAAGGCCCCGAACAGTGTATGTTTTCTGCATTGCACAACTTGAATAAAAACCTGTTTTTCTTCAGAATTCAACATTGAATGAGCATATAAATTTGCATCAAACATAAGATAAGCACAACATATCCAACGTATTCGCACAGTTACCACGTGCAAAATCTTGAACACTGTGAAACAGTGCAGTGTTCTGCACTTTGATATTTTTATGAATCAACTTTCTTCTTTTTGACACTTATGGGCATTTATGAAGTTTGTAAGTGTGTATGTGAAACAAAAATATTCCAGCTACACAATGTCCATGACCCAGATGTTACTTTCCAAAACACAGTTAAATTCAGCACGAAACTGTGGGAAATTGTCATAGGAGTCTGAGAGTTCTAGGACCGATCCACAGGTACGTCCAATTGGCCGTCTAGTAAAATCTGTCTGGAAAGTGAACTGCACCTGAATAGCATCTGCAACCATCAAATCAGAACCAGTACAGAATCTCAAAAATCTCCTGAGCTTGTCTTCATCAATTTCCCTGATATACCTCTTTAGGTGGTTGGCAACTTCTGCTTGATTATTTGACATTCCTGGAGGGAACTTCAAAAACCCAATCACCTTTTTCGGTGTAGGCTCTAAATCTTTGTATAGTTGTTCAATATTTTCATGACTTAGAGAGATCTGGCCATTTGTGACCTCCTTCCAACAGTCAATTACGAACATTGGTTTCTGTATGAGCTCTTTATGAGCAATTTCATCAACTATTGCAGATAGAGATGAAGCAGTGACCTTCCTCCGGCACTCATAAGTGTTCATGATGTCCAAAAGGTCATCCATGTCAACAGAGGAAAAGTCATTTAGCGCTTGTTTGAGAACATCTCGCTCCTGGCAGCTCACAAAATTAAGGAATGTTTCCTTTAGGTCTGTATATACAACCCCAAACAGCATCTCCTCCAGAAATGGTGCAGCAAGTTTGATGGGCATGTATTTGCAGTCTTTAAACCCTTTAAGAAGGACTCGCCCCACAGCTTTCCATTTGTCAGTGCTGAAGTCATGCCTGAGGAAAGGCACTTTTACAGATGTTCCAACAGTGCAGTGTTCGTAGAAATCAGACCAAAAGCTACTGTACACATCACGAAGGACACCTGGACCACTACCTGCTTCCTCTGAGTTATTGGGAAGTATACGTTGCACTGATAAGGACTGGGTGACAATTTTGTTGTCTGAAAATGCCTCTATCATGTCATTGAAGCTATTTGAGTAGTGTATGGTTAAAATCCTGTCAGGCAAAGCATTTGGAGCACTTTGTTCACAAGGCTCATGGGCCAATGTGTCATTAAGGGAATCTCTGTCACTGTGCTCTTGTGGACCAAATGTAATCTCAGGGTCACTGCTGACATTGAACATCAGGCTTGCAAGATGGTCTCCGGAGGAATTTACACTAATGTCTTCTGCAGAAATAAAGAACACATCCGGTAGGGTGTCCTGAGGCTCATTTAAGTCTAGTTGCTCATATCCATTCTGAGTAGACCCGCCATCACCTTTATTCAGATCCAAATCAGAGGCATCAGTAGCCTGGTCAGGTTCATCACTAGACTCTTCTGTCAGATTCATTTTTGGACAAGTTGCTATATAGAATCGTAGCATGGGGAGTTTGACAGTATTGTAAATCATTCCGACTGACAGGTTCTTGGGAAGAGGATTTTGCTTAAAGTCCCAAACTTCAAATTCAAAATCAGATTCAGGACCTTTGGTGGAGCTTCCGTTGGGAAAGAATAATGCCTTTCCTTCCTTTAGTATTTCGTCATATCCTGCCTGAACACTTATCTGTATTTTTCTAGTCCCCCCACCTTGTCTTGCCCGAACCTGCTTTACTACTTCACTTTCTTTGTGAAGCCATCCAATTTCAATGGTTCGTGTGCATGGTTTTGTTTTGCAGTTTGCCTTTTTGTTTAAAGTTTGTGGCTCATCCTCATTTTCCTCTTTTCTAAGCTTCATTTTCTCTTTTAGTTTGTTAAAAAGACCCAGCTTTCGCTTTACAGATGGTGTCTGATGCCTGCAGAAATGTATCAGTGCAATTCTGTCTCCATATGAGGGCAGGTACTTTGCCAGTTCGGCATCTTCCATAAGCAGGATGACTTCTCTGTCAATCTGTGAAAGGAAAGAGACAAGCATGTTAACTTTTGGTGCCTAAAAGTCATTACAGCTGAAAAAGAACATGTTACTGAGGACCACTAAAAGTAAAATCTGGCCACTCAAATTATAAAGTTATAGGTGCATGCTTATAAGCGATATTACAAAAGTATAGAAAGCTATTTTATTGTTTACCTAACAGCGTCTGGTCTTTCAACAGAAAGATTGAAAACATAAAGACTGGTGTTATTATTTTTATGATGTTAACCATTCTATTAGTCCATATTCAGAATCCATATTCAGCATGCTTTATTAAATTAAACAATACCTTTTGCTGTTCCATTACCGTGACTGCCTCCTCAGAGATGCCCCGACTTCGCAGGAATTTGAAAACATTAAGAGCATCAGTATTATCCTCCATCATGGGGCTGCAAAGTATACAGAAGTGTTGATTTAAAATAAGAGTAATCAAATTAAATATAGTGTAAAGATACTGGGAAATAGAGGAAAAATAAAGGCGTTTAAATATTTTAATACAAAAAGAATTTAATAAAAAAATTAGATGAATTTATCTCTTACTACTTAAGTCACATATTGTAACCACATGAACCAAATGCATAGTGTTGTTTTTGACCACATAAAAGCTAAATTGCACTGATCAGCAGATCGGTCTGGGCGCAGCTTGGTCCGCGGCTGTGATCCTTTTAGGTTATAGATAGGAACGTTTGCACAGATTGTAAAAAATAGGGTTTGCACATGTTGCACATCTCTCTCTCTCTCTCTCTCTCTCTCTCTCTCTCTCACGCAGGCACGCGCGCGCGCGCACACACACACACACACACACACACACACGTTGAAAACGTAAACATTCACACACTCGTACAGTTCTGCTAACCTGACAGATATGTTTTATGGTTCAATGTTATGTCCTGGTTACTTGTTTACTACAGATATCCTACACAGCGCGACTGTAAGTGCGCGTGTATGCTGCTTATAACGACAACGCCATCGTTTGCAGAGGGAATCTATCACGATACATTTACCCAAATGCGTAAACATTAATCAAAAGAGTTTAAAAATAGAAAATCTACCTTTTAATAGATGACAAAGTGTGTGTGGATGGTGGTTCCCCTTCTCAAGTTCGGCGCATGCTCTCGTCACTCAATGCTCAAATTATGTTTCAACTTTTTTCTCATAATTTTGACTTTATTCTCGAAATATTTCGACTTTTTTCTCATAATTTTGACTTTATTCTCGAAATATTTCGACTTTTTTTCTCATAATTTTGACTTTATTCTCGAAATATTTCGACTTTTTTCTCATAATTTTGACTTTATTCTCGAAATATTTCGACTTTTTTTCTCATAATTTTGACTTTATTCTCGAAATGTTTCGACTTTATTCTCGTAATTTTGCCTTTATTCTCGAAATATTTCGACTTTATTCTCGTAATTTTGACTTTATTCTCGAAATTGTATATATATATTTTTTTTCTAGATGGCACTAAAACGCCGTCGTAAGTTAGGCTACTTAATGTGTTTTGTATTCTACTTTTTTATATTATACATAATATCGAATTCATTTTATTAACAAACGTAAAAAAGGTGACATTAAAAGCAAACGCTTAAAACAGCGCGAGAAGAATAATGTGAACCATTTTATAGCGACTGTCCACAGGCAGGGACACGCTGTTCGTAACCACGTGATGTTGAACATTTTGTTAACGATTAAATTATGGTAACTTAAACTATGCCAAGAGATTGCCAAACATCTAGACAAGTAAATGCTTTTGGGTGTCACAGTTGCTGCTGTATTTTTAAGGGAGGGCGATGAGTAACAACCTCGCTTATCCGCCAGAGGGCAACATTCACAAACCACGTATGCTAGTACACATAACACACAGCCAATCTGCAGAATTGTATAAGAAGAAATATATGGTTATAAAATTATATTATTAATATTATCAGTTGTAATAGCTAGTAGTTGGAACATTAATAATATTACTTAAAATGATTTGCTGTTTTAATAGTCTGAAAGTTTTTAATTCCATCAGAATTTGTGAATGAAATATTGCACTATATACTTTTTTTGTAACTAAAAATGCATGATCAGTGAATCACATCAATGCCTTGTGTGAACTTATAGACCAATAACAAGATCTTACTCCCAATATCTGTCATTTAAAAAATTTTAATAAATAAAATAAAATCTTACTGTAACAATGCCTAACTATATGGCTAAATCACAAACTGCCAAAACGTTTGAGATGTCTTTGACTTTCCAAAATAAGCCCATAATCTGCGGCCCAATGACTCTCAAATGTCACACTATAATTTTCCACCCATAAAAATGTAAATGGATTTGTATTTCTTTTTTAATGTTCAGGCAGTTTATCACTGATAATTATTAGAGGCAATAATGTAACTGTATGTAGAAACTGTTAAGTTAACTCTTCACGGCGCCCTTTAAAATGCAAATGTGCATATTAAAAATATAGAGCGACTCATTGTGGCTTTATTTTCTTTCTCAACTACGCAGTTAAAGGAAGGGTAAAATGAGTCAACGACTTTCACATTAGCCGGTGAAAGATTAGTTTGGTCGAGTGGAGAAATGAAGAATGTTTATACACACCATTAATACATACAGTATTCAAACTTCTGACCAACGTTTAAAAGTGTTGTAAATTATAAGAGAGATTTAAAGTCATCTTTCACTCATTTTATGTTTGCGTGTGCTGTCTGTGATCACGGGTATGTGGTTTTAACTTGTTTTGTGGGTCTGTGTCACTTCTGGTTCCCCAGGCCTCTATACAAGCGTGGTCATAAAATGTCTTTTTTTCGAGTGCAACTGTGGTAAGAGGAACACCTGTAATTCGATTCAGTGTTCTGAGCTAAGATGCCAATGGCATCTTTACAGCTCTTGGAATGAGGATGCACACCTAAATAGACACTTTGTGCATACGAGCGAAGCTAAACGCGCATATGCGTTTCCCACCCGGAGAGAGGCCATCTCCCGAAGCATGCGCATGGGCACCATTTTGGCTCTGCTCGCGTGTGTGTTTGCACAGGCCCTGCATGGTGGGGGATGGTACGGCGTGCAAGTGCCCTGAGGATTCCTGTTAACGTTTTAGTCATTCGCTAGCCTTCGGGCTGCCAGACACATTCAGTCGAAAAGCATTTGGGAGGCCCCAGGTCTTCTCAATGATTTACCATTTATTTGGACATCTGCAGAGAGCTTTTGCACCTCCAGCGATTTCTCTTGTTCTTTTTCTTCTCACCATTTCTCCTATTTACGCAAACGCACAGCCTGACCTCTGCTCCCATCTTGAAATTACCTTCGGCTGATTCACCAACAAACTATCTGCAACGCAGTCATCACACCTGCCCAATCGCCGTGCTCTAAATCATGTTCACTTCAGATCCCACCTAACTCATGCGGCGAGTGCTCTCTGGCCCTCTAAAATCTACCGCCCTGCTGACACCCAGCACATCTTTACCAGCTGGGCTCATCAATCCGACTGACAGCTGCCTGGTACCGTGCGTAGACCTGGATGGCATCCAGAAAACGAAACCAGGTTTTTTTCTCCTCTCTCTCTCTCTCTCTCTCTCTGAGATGTGACATCCACACCCTGCACAGAAAATACCCCCATGGAAGTGGCGTAAATACGCAGGGATATTTGACATTTGCCCCCAGTGGCAGTAGCAAAGAAATTTGTTGCACTTTTCTGTCACGCTAAGCCACAGCTGCCGGGTGTCCGAGAGTGGGATGCCGATCAATGACAGGTCTGAGTGCTGTGGGTGGGACTGCCTGTGTGGCATGTGATGGCCAGAGGCCTTCTGTCTTTTCGAAAAATTTCAAATTATTAGCCCCCGTCTCTCAAAACCTACGCTTCTCGCACAAACACAGCAGGCAAGCCGTAATTAGCAGAGAAACAGACAGACGGGATAATTGGCGGACAGTGTATGTTGTTCACTGCTCTGGTTCAAGTAGGGCTTGCCACATGAGTGTTTCACACTTCAACCGGACAAATAGCTTGAGGAAGCAAAGTACAGATGGATTTATTGGTCACCTCTGAGTCTTTTGTTTTGAAATGCCGACAGTAAATCTAAGCGTCAGCTTTAAAGAATGGAGTGTTGACACTTCTAGATAATTTTTCTTGTAAAGAATCGATTTTAATCAAAGTTGCTATTTCATAAGAAACCATCTTTGTTCCAAAACCACTCACACAGAAATGGACTCGAATTGGAACCCTAAACAAAAAGCCTAAAATGGAACGTCTGATGTGTTCTTGGAAAGGCGTCAGTAGAACAAACGGTTCCGACATTGTTTTCCTGGTATTAGAACATTCTGACCACATTTAAAATTCAATGCTACACAAACCCACTACATTCCTTCCAGTCAGTTCTTTTTGAAGAGCATTCACACTGCTTTTCGGTGGTAAATACGAGCTTGTCTTCTTCGACTGATGAAAGCAGAACGAGGAAGATAGAATGGGGGAGGTGAAGCTAGCATGGAGGGAAGGAGAAGCGGTGGGGGGATGCTGCGTTTGGACATGACATTGTAAAACCTACAGGCCTTTTATGACTTTTAGTGCCAAGGAGAATATACCACAACAAGGAGCTATCAGCTCACGTCACAAACTTGTCTCTCTTCCTCTGTTTATCTGTTTAACACTCTTTGGATATTTCGGTCTGTCCGAACTATGCATTTAGGATTCAGACTCTGTACGTAGCAGCATGTTGTTTGAGACATGTTTACAGCCAAACATTATGTCTTCCAATAAAAGTGTTTAGTGATCAAAGAACACTGGTAACTGTGGGACAATGATTAACATCACAAGAATGAGAAAGGAAGTATGAAGCGAAACTGGATTGGGTCCAGTTTGGAGTCTGGTGTGAACAGAATATTTCAGTATTGAGGGATGATATCAGTCTTGTAGTTCTCACCTTGGAAGATTGCTATGGAAATATATATATATATTTATTATTTAAGCAGGTCCAAATTCCTGGGAAACAGCTCATTTTAACTCCAGTGGGGGATAGTGTGCCGAAATGAAGAGAGCATTTATTATTTACTGAATAGGGAGCGTGCGTTTGCTTCCTGCTTGGCTGGCTGTTTCGTCAGGCTACAGACTGGCTCGATCCAAAGGGCAAGACCTTGGGTTTGGCTCTCAGTGCTGTCTGTTTACTATCCCTCCTCGTAAACCCCTTGCCGCGCCATTCAGCCACCCCTCAGGTACTCGATGAGGCTGCAGCAAGCCTCAGCCAGTCAGCACAGGGATGCCATTACCTGGAAGCAAGAACCATCAGGGAAAGCCATTAAAACAAGTAGACTGTGTTGCATGAACAGAGAGATGACTGTCATCGCTAACACTGCTATTGTGGTATAGTACATAAATTGAGTAATACTTTTTATTGCTTAAATTCGGACTAAATACAGTTTAGACAGACTGTAATACTTTTTATTGAGCTAATTTGGACTAAATACCTTACAGACACAAAAAAGTCAGACTTTTTTATTATAACAAAAGCTCACATTCCAAATATGTATATATTTACAAATAAAAGTGTTACATTAAATTATAGCTATTAATTTGATCAATTGAATGTATTACTATAATATATTATTCTACAGTCCTGTGGTATGTTTGCTCTGCATTGCATTGCATAAATAAATAAATAAATACAGAATGTATGAATCGTCTGCTATTGTTTCTTCATGTATTTCCAAGTATTGATAAAGTATTGACAAGCATGAGATCTGCTAACATGACCCAGCTAGCCATTCCCTCCTCCAAAACTCATGACAACTGTTTTTTTATGAAGTGCTCAAGTTACATTGCAATTACTGTAATTATGGCATGGCAATTTTCAGATTTTTACTGCGCATTTACATGTTTAAAATTCTTTGTGTCTAAGGAAACACCCATAAAGTTATATTAAAACATACACTGTATTGCTTGGTTGCTACTGACAAAAAAAAATGTACATAAGTTTGCCACTGTATTATCTATATCTGTCTTTTCCCAAATCTTTGCCAAAGTACAAGTTGGCTTAAATTCAAACACATATATAGATATATTACTACATTTAATTGTTAAAGTCTTATTGTACAATGAAATGTTTATCAGCATTAACTCATCCTCATGTCATTCCAAACCTACTTTCATTGAAGACAAATGGAAATTGGAGAGATATAAAAGTGAGCTCTCAAGTTTGTGAATGGGAGCAAAAAAATATTACAGTGTTGGGGATTCTTGAAGTAAAGTGTATTTTGAACTGAATGTTTTGTTTATATTGTTGATACTGCACTTATTTTAGACGATCATATTGATGTTTTCTTGTTCATGTAAATTAGGTTTTGTTATAATAAATTATTTAAGTCAAATATGAACAAAGTTGTGGCAGACTTAATGCTTAAAATTGTTTTCATGCATTGTGTTTATAAATGCAAAATAATTCCGTTAAATAATTGTATTTAATTTAAATGAGGTAAATTTACAAAAATGCGAGTTTTATAGTAAGTTACATAGCCTACCCGACGCATTGTTTTGTCGGATATTTGTTAGAAAGACAACTAAACGGTGTTTTTGTATATGTATGCTGTATCATAGGTTTATTAAATTAAATTAAATTAAATGTGTTGGATTAAAAATAAAATGATTTTGGTCGTAACGTCTGTTTTTACCGACTGATCCAGGTACACTTCATAGCTCATGCAGCCGTTGGCCTTCTTGTTCTCGCGGTACTTTGATGTCATATATCATTGCGACGCATTGGTGGCGCCCATTTCTTACCTGCATGCATCGGACAACTTCCAAAGGTGTGTGAATTTGCATACATAAGGTTTAACACGTGTTGACATGTAAACGAAAATGTATCGAGTGTATTTTGCATAATCTGTGAAAGGCCGTCAACATATACACACGCGTACCAGCGTGAAAAGTGAACTCGTTTAAATGATGGCACATTCTTCTCTAAGAAAGTGGCGAGAGGAACACACGAACGTTTAAAAAAAGTGATTTTTTCTTCAAAAAGCATCGATTGTTAGAGGAGCAGAACTTTCACATTAGTTATGCAAACAGAAAAACTGAGATTGATCTTGATGCCATAAAAACCTGCTGGGGAATGCACGACTCTAAGCGGAAATAGAAAGTTTAAACAAAGCATTGAGAAAACTACAAATCTTCTCAATTGTAAACCAGACCGAGGCCACTATAATGTTTTAATGAGCATGCGTTTTCTTATTTAGGCTTAAAGCTTTTCCTTCAGCGAGGTCCTCGTGTGTGCATTGCCATTTTTGTGTTCTGATTATTGTGTTGTGTAGATGATGAATGATATTTTTAAATCTTAACAACTGATTTAAACTGAATTTGTTATTAGTTAGGCTACACTTGCATTGTACCGCCAGCTATGGAATATTTAGACCTAATTTGTTGTTAAAAACATAGTCCTTTATATGTGGGTTGTGTATGAAAGCATAATAAAATTACCTTCACTACCGGTAATACATAATGATTTTCATATAGCCTATACCTTCATCCATTTTAGTTGTCTTCACTTGCAAATCATTGTGTGTGTCTTTACAACGTAATATCCAAATCAAAAGTTTTGCTTGTATATTGCAAATCACTATTGGAAACTCATGTTACATTAAAGGTGCCATAGAATAAAAAACTGTATATTTACCTAGGCATAGATGAATAAGAGCTCTGTACATGATGATGACATATTGTGAGCCTCAAACGCATTTGTTTCTTCATTTTTATGTAAAATTGTATGAAAACATTGCTGGAAAACAGGCCAAACTGAACATAACACAAATTTCGAGTCGAGATGTATGCCCCAACATTAAATTACATACAAAGTAATTAAAATGTTTACTAATGTGAGCTACTGACACAAGCGTCAGAGCAGAGCAAATAGAGCAGAGCGTGACATTATTATTCATGACCCATCCAAATAGGGCAAAAGTAGACCATTTCATTCAAAGGACAAATCATAGGGTTGTAAATTGACATGTATAAACGTTTCTGGATATTTTTTGCACTTAATAAATTTACATACTGTACCTTCTATGTAAATATCAAAAAACAATTAAACATATTATTTTAATGCATTCTTTGGCACCTTTAAAGGGGACATATTATGAGATTTTTTTTTTAGATGTAAACTAAATCTTTGGTGTCCCCAGAGTGCATAATTGAAGTTCTAGCTCAAAATACCACACAGATAATAAATTAAAGCATGTTAAAATTGCCACTTTGTAGGTCTGAACAAAAGTGTGCTGTTTAGGTGTGTCGTTTAAAATGCAAATAAGCGGATGAAGTGCAAACACTGATCACAATGATGGTGGTTTGTTGCAAGTGAAACTCAATTGTGCTGTGAATTATTTTCTCTCTCTCTCTTACTTTCTGTCCTAAATGGCTGTGCTGTGGTTGGATAGTGCAGATTAAGGGGGCGGTATTTTCCTATTCTGACATCACAATAGGAGCTCCAATGACCTATTTTTTCACATGCTTGCAGAAAATGTTTTTTTTTCACATTTTCTAGGTTGATAGAAGCACTGGGGACACAATTATAGCACTTACACATGGAAAAAGTCAGATTTTCATAATATGTCCCCTTTAAAGGTCATCGCTCTGCGTTATTATTGCGCTTAGGCGATTTTGGGGCTGGATTTGCATTTTTCTTAGGAGGAACGTGAAAGTGGGCATATAAAAAGTTTTTTTATTTATTTAGAAATTCTGCCTATTTGTGATCCTGCATATGAAAACCCAGCTATATTCATTTTATTTGTGACCTAAAATTATAAGAACATTCTGTGAAAATATAACAATGATATCTTTAATACTGACTGATTAAGACCAGGTCAAACATTGAAATTAATGTGCCATCAATAAGTGAAATTGATGTAATTAATCTAAATTATAATTAGATTATGAGACTTTAGCCAGGATGTTACAGGCAGGGTCACATTTATTTAGTAATTTTATTTTCCACTTAAACGGCAGCTCTTCACTCATAAAAATAAAGTCTCTATAAAGGTTTATTTGCAGTCATGCCACAGAAGAACCTTTCAATCATAAGTTCTTTTTTATAACCTGTATTACCTTTTTTCCACTACACAAACCTTTTGTGTAACTTCTGTGGAAGTTAAAAATTCTTTATTGAACCATACAGTCCAACAAAAAACATTTTTAGGAGTCTTTTTTAAGAGTGTTACCGTACATTATTCCCCGAGAAACGTATGTGATTGTGCACCGGTGGTCGAAGTTTTATTAATTACACAGGGTTTGCTGTATGCAGACTAGTCAATTATGGAAATCTATGTCTGGTTTTGACCATCCAACCCAGAGACACATAAAAACACGTCATGGTTATTTAATTAGAGGCTGCTTTAATGAGTTCCATCCCTGGGTCCCTATTTGCATACTGTCTCCTAAATAGTATTTGAAATTGTAATTATTACATCCCAGAATGTTGAAATTAGTCTCCCAAATTTTGTAAAAGTATAAAACAGAAATCCTACAGCATAGAAATGCTTACTACTTTAGTTTGCCTCTATATTTTTTGCAAAATATTTGCCAAAGCATGTTGACTTTAATAAAATGTTAACGTGCACCTATTTCATTGCTAAAAACAGCATTATTTTGTGTATTTGGTATAATACAATGTGTTTGCGTGGTTTATGGTTAAAAACACATTATTTCACACATACTGTACATTTTTGTAGCCCCAGATATACTGCTTTCCTGTAAAGCTTTGATTTCGGTCAAATCTCATTGATCTGATAAGCGTTGTGTCCCTGATTGGCCAGCTAATCTGTACATTGTGATTAGCCTGAATACCTCTGTCGTCAGCCGGAAATGTGACGCTCTTTACCATGTTTGAAAGATTTGCTCACAATGCAATGTTTTTAGAAGTTAACTTACAGGCTATGAATCAAAGCGGGAGGAATTATGATAATGTCGGTCTTGTTGCTTACAATCCGTGTGTTTGTTGTAGTCGAAGAATAGAAATTTATGTTGGAGACGATAGCTTGTGTCATCGTTTACTTTGGGGTATGTAACTTTTGCATATCGTTGACATGAACTAATCTAGGGATGGGACGATTATCGGTTTCACGATTAACCACGATAGAATGTCCTGACGGTTAGTATTATCATTTAAAATTTAATTATCATTACAACCGTGTTTGATTACCGTGATTTTAAAAACTCGTGGTAAATCCGGTCCAGCCAGAATCAGTTTGACGCAGGTACGCACATGCATAGTTTTTTTTGCACAAGAAGGCATTTAAGGGATAATGTATTGTATTCATTCACAGTTAACTTATTAGACAGATTTATTTTTTTTACAACAGAAATAATTTCAGGGACATGAAATATTAAATTGTGATTTAACAAAAATAAATCTTGTTCAAATGTTTTCAGTGTGTGTATAAATTATTTTTTAACATTTCTATCTCATTTTAACAAAACCATGATAATATTGATGATGGCGTTGGTCACTATAATTATGATATGAAATTTTTATACTATCCCTAACTAATGCACACGTACACAACAAAGGACATGTAAAATCGTGAATGGGACAATAGTTGCACTTTAAGACAGACTTCTGTATAGGAACTGTTATGTATAGATTCAACAGTTACATAAATATGTTTAATTGTTAAAGCCTTATTGTAAAATGCAAATTTTATAATCATTTACTCATCCTCATATCTTTAAAGCCCTATAGTACTTTATTACTTTAATAAAACACAAATGGGGTAGTGATCTGTCTAGATTAGGAATGTGTACAAAACTTGTTAAATGTGTTTCGTTGCAGTATACCCCTGGCCATATAATATTTAAGGTTTTATCAAAAACATATTCTTTATATGTGGGTTGTGTATAAAAATTACCTATACTCCCGATGATAATATAGTCACAACAACACAAATCATTGTATGTGTCTTTATAACGAGCGATATCCAAATCAGAATATATTGTTTATGTAAGTGGTAGTTATGGCAAATCACTGTGGGAAACCCAGGTTACATTAAAGCTTATTGCTCTGTGGTCGATTGCGCATAACCGATTTTGTGGCTGGATCTGCATGCCCAAAAACATGGTTATCACACATTTACAATAATAGAACCATGGTTAATTTTCATAATGACGTGCAGATTGATGCATGCTGCATCCCAATTTATACTATGCCCTAAATAGTAGTATATATCTTGTATATTTAAGTGTGTTGCAAAACAGTTTGGAAGTACTGGGACCAGGGATACAATTCACGTTTAACTGATATGCGAGGGTCAGTGTAATGCGTGCGCAAATTTCTTCATCACAATAGTATAAGCTTGTACTGTACACGCACCGACTGATTTTTGTAACCGCATGTCTGATGCATGCTTGAACAAGAGAATGTAGTATGTGGGCCAGGATAGTATTGCAATTTGTTGTAATGCACATACGTTTGAATGCACATGTATGGGTACGGGTCAAATTAAGTATACTTATATGAAGTATATGCAAGGCTGTGCATTCATCTGTGTGGGTACTCTTGTGTATGTAGAAAAAAAAATTATGTATACTTGGGCTCAACTCTTCCTATTACCTAGACCAGTGGTTCCCAAACTTTTTCAGCGTGCGGCCCCCCTTGTGTAAGGTACATTCCTTCGCGGCCCCCCAAAGAAAATTTGTGACAAAAAACTGTTCTAAAACTCAAAATTTTAATGAAAAAAACATTAAATTATACAAAAAAGTAGTGCTTTTGGTTATTAGCCTTATTTTTTTAGATGTAATTACACAGAATTCATGATAAATTAATGTATTTCATAAAATGTCATAAAACTGGGGCCCCGCTGGCACCATCTCGCGGCCCCCAGTTTGAAAACCACTGACCTAGACGACAGTGAGGGGTCAACAATCACACAAATTAAAACAAACTTCTCACATTGCTGCTTTTTTCATTTATTATTTCTTATGTAATATCAGACATTAGAGTTTTGGATCAGTACTTTTCATTGGGAATAATACCCCATTCTGGAGACTCATTTCAACATACAATTTGCGGCCGGTGACTTCTTTTTTCAAGGGCGCACGATGTGAAGTTCGTCACGACATGTATGTAGCCTGTCGTGTGTGGTTCGTAATTTCAAAATATGTTTTCGGTACGTAGAGTGAACCTATGTGCATCACGTGTCATGTCATGGGGGCTGTTTACACTTGGTATTAAGATGTGTTTTCATCGATCGGATCACAAGTGGACGAGAGAGACACATTACGTTTACACCTGGTATTTAAATTCATCTCTCTTGTCCACTTTCGACCGTTTCTGTGCTGAATACTATAAGGGGGTGGTCTGTGAGACGGTGGGCGAGTCTCTCTGCTGTCATTCAAACCCGAGCGGGAGTAATTATGAGTTTATATGGACGCAAACTAATATTATGTCGGAGTGCACTGCTTGTTTAGCAAGTAAACATGCTGCACAGTGTTTTGTACATGAGTATGTAAGAGCTTTCTTTGAATCTTCAGCGCAATTGATGAAATAGGATCGCGCAACTTTCACACGCTTTCAAAACGAAACTACGGAGATCAGCCGCTTAGTTTTATCAATGAAAGGCTAAAAATAGCGCTGTTCACCGAATGTTCACGACAGAAGTCAAAAAAAGACGTAAAACTTGTGTTTAATACCTCAGATTAGATAAGGCGGTCGCGTGTGGCTGTTCGAACGCATTCAACCACATGTGCGTTCCGCAACTCCAAAGCGATCCGATCGAAAGTGGTTTCGACCACCTCTGGATGTGGTTGAAAGTGGTCGAAAGTGAACGAGCTCAAAACGTTTTGAACACCGTTTACACCTGGCATTAACGTCGTCCACTTGTGATCCGATCGACGAAAACACATGTTAATGCCAAGTGTAAACAGCCTGATAAGTGTCTGCTGCAGATGCGTCTCAAGGGTTAATGATAAAAGAGACGCTCGCGTTTGCCAGATACTCACATAATCTCATGCGTAATCAGAGTTTACTGTTAAGGAAGTGTCTTGCGTGTATTTTGTGATCGTGAATGTCTCTTTTATCATAAACAGTTTTGACGCGTGTGCAGCAGGCACTTATTTTGACAAAACACGTGATGCACATGGTTTACATGACGCAACAAAACATATTTTGAATTTGCGCCCCTCGAAAGAGCAGTCACTGTTGACGAATACTGAGTAAAGAAAAGCTGAAATGCATGTCAAGTTACATTTTGATGTGTAATTTTTAATGATCACTATCTTGGCAACAACGGTTAATTCTGTTTCACATTAGTATGCCTCAGTACTAGCATACAATTGTGCTATACATGCATGAAATGCGAATACTTTTCCATAACAAGAACAGTGCAAACATTTAGGTCGTAGTGTACAGGCAAACTGGGACGTAGAACATGTTTCTCTAGAGAGACTGAACTTTAAGTGAAAGGGGGAGCAGTGACATCAGTGACATTAACTGGAACCAGATGCAGCGTAATTAAGAGAAGAGCAATGCTGTAATGGAAACTGAGTTGGTGCTTAAACGCAGGTGTCAAAGTTGTAGGGATGATACACAGGGAAGACTCAGGGTAAAGAGGTATACAGAGAAGATATCACACACCAAGTTCCCTCCGATGGGCCTGGCTCAAGAGAAACATTTTTTCCCTATTCGGTCATGACTGGAGACCAGAAGCTTAGCTTGAGTACTTAAGCAATGTGCCTTGGTTTTGAGGCCTGGCCTTTACCACTGGCGGCACGAACCAAGCTAATTTGTTCAAAAGCTTACGGTGTCTGTTTTGCATGTCTTTTACTAATAAAATAACAATTACACATAGCACGCAAATAACAGTTGTTGTTTGGTAAACCATGAATGGGGACTAAAAAGAAGTGGGACAGACATGGCTGTGGGTTGTGATTGTGTAAAGACTGCAAAGGATGCTGGAAAGGACGATGTGTAGAATGAGTAACACTAGCAGACTGATATTGCTTTGTGGTGAAAGCTGCTGCTGGTTGTAGCCAATACTCCTTTCTGATGCAGTAAAACAATGTCTTGAAATGCTTGGTTTAGCTGATATCCATGCATTAACAGGTCTCAACGCAAAAAAAATGTATACTGGCCCCACCAAAAAAAGATTTCAGTGTCTAATTGTACACATATACACTTTTTTATCATTGTTAAGACAATAGACCTTTCTCACAACTTCCGTATTTATGAACGGAATTACGCAATCGTCGCGGAAATCTACTTCCTCCGCAGTCAAGGCAATGTAAAAAGCCGTATCTGTTCCATTAATTCCCTGTTGATGGTGAAGTTAGACAGAAATGGATTCAGGCTATCCGGCGAGATTAAGGACCTAACTTCACCATAAGAAAGGGGAGCACTTATGCAGCAGACACTTCACTAAAGATGACTATATTTTAGGGCTCACTGGTCGCCGCTTGCAACCAAATGCTGTCTCTACCCTTTTTTCTTGGAATGAGTTCACCCCGACACACAAACATACGATCACAGACATTACCAGACAAAAATCTTAACTGATAATGAAAGCATCCGGCTAACGTTATTGTTGCTACACACAAGATGTTCACTTGGACAATCATAGGCAGTAATTGAAGGTAATTGGTACCATAATCCTTCATTCAAAGCAAAATATAATGTTTTAGTAAGGTAGTCTATATCATCTACTATACATACATTATGTGTAAGTGGACACGCTAATAATGTGTCATTTTAGTTAACAGTTCAGTAACAGTTAGACTTGCTCTCTACTTATGGAAAATTCTTCATGGAAAAAGTTTTCCTCCATTAGTCGTGTCACATCAGCAAATGTAATATTTGGCAAATCCGTTAAAGCAACACCAAAGAGGTTTTTTTACCTTAAAATAACGTTTCCAAAAAAGTTTCAGTGGTTCATCCACTCAAAACAGGGTGAATGGCACTTTCACATTCGCTTTGCAGCCCTCTATCGGCCAAAACCGCACTAAAGAAGTTTCCAACCGTCGGGTAGTGGTCCTGTAGTTTGAGTGAAAACTACAAAAACTTGCTTTACGGCAGACCTACAATCCAATCAGAGCCAGCTATGCTGCAGTATTTACGACGGTGGTAATGAACAATTGCGCTTCTAACCTGTAGGGGGAGCAAAGAGCAATAAGTCTTTAGTGTTGCTTTAACGAAGTTTTGTAGACTCTTTGATCCATTTTAAACTTGCCCGGGTTTATGTTTTTCTAGCGTGTTTACGCTTGACAGGAACTCCGCTTTCATGACGATTACGTATTTCCGGTTACTGTGAGATAGGTCTATTGGCAATTTGAAATGTAAACTCTAATTCCAAAAATTCACAATACTCTCATCGGGGTCAATAGTTCCAGGTAAATCAGAAATGGAGAACTCATATCAAAGAAAACTTGTTGTAAAGAAGATAATAAACCAATATTCATAAAACAGTGTTATTAATATGCTGTGTTGATGTCTTTATGCGCTTAAAATGTATGTGTCATTCATTCAGGGGTGTTCACTGATATGCTCACACAAAAATCGCTGCAAAAGACGCATTCCAACAGGTTTTATCGTAGTTTTGTCCAACTCCATTGACTTGTTTAAGATTTGCTGTGAGGTACGGTATTACTCCGCGCCGGGAACATTGTTTGTATTCTTGCAATTGGCAAAGGTGGATTATCGCCACCCACTGGGCTGGAGTGTCTATTATTCAAGCTCTCAGCGGAAGAATGTACAGGTGGGAGGCGTTTGGATAAATAGGTCCACAAGTTAACAACGAATGGTAAAACACCTGTTGGAAGGCGTCTTTTGCAGCGGTTTTTGTGTGGGCGTATCGGTGAGCGCCCCTGGCCACTCGGTGAGTTTCATGTCTTTGTGGGCGGGGGTTTAATGCATTTTGGGAACGATTGTTCCAGTGCACCTATACACACATTGTAGAGGTGGGAGGTGAAACAACAAACACCCGAAGGTTCTCGGGGCACCCGCGTGTGTCGAAATTTCGGTCAAAACCGTTCTGTTTCATCGTAAACAATCTGAAAACAGGGCTTTAAGTGTACAATACCGAACTTGTTCTTTAAGTTCAGTGGACCAGATGAAGGGTTATCGGCAACCCTGTTAGTCAACATGCGCGCAGTGCTTTCGACTTTTCTCATGAACTTTGAGGTTTTGTTTACAGTAGTTGCCTGTTCCAAAGAGAAAAGGCTCCAGACGTGTCTGCTTTACCTGGAAACTGATGACGAACTGTGCAAAACATTGCATCGTTTTTTTACCCAAGTAAATATCTGCTTTCAAGATGTTAAAAAAAAATTGCTACTATAACATGGCTGCAGCAGACGTTGTGCTATTACGCACTGCCCAAAAATAGTTCCCTTGGTTACTTTTAATAGCATGGGACTATTTTCAGACGCTGCGTAATATCATTGCGCCTCATGCAGCCATGTTACTGCAGCAAAGTCCTTAATTATTACGCCAGAATGAGTGTATGGTTCCTAGCCATATATGCCTAGAAAATCACAACTTTTTAATTTTTTTTTCATTTTTAATTTTCCGTCGGTCTTAGTACACGATGTAACTACAGAAGAGTCAAGTTTTAAATAGGAAAAATATTGAAACTCTTTGGTCATTGTTAGCGTGATGATAATGGTCTGATCAGATTCAATGGATTGTTCTAAGCTATGCTAAAAGTGGTACCGCCAGACCGGAGATCGGCTGAATGGATTCCAACACGGTTGAAATCAAATGTTTAATTCTAGGGGAGCTGGAAAATTAGCATATTTTCCAAAAAAGGGGAGTGTCCCTTTAAAGGGGGTGAAGCAACTTTCTGATATTGCATGTCCTGTCATGATTTTTTATTTATATAGAAAGCAAAGGGTGCAAATAAGAATCAGAATTTTAATAAGTACTGACTCTGTTTCTTTACTAAAAATAATTCTGTATCAGTTTGTGATGTGATTATTTGATGTTTATCTTTATCGTACAGTCAAATGTTAAATCTAACATGATATGTAAATGCCTCCTGTAGTTCTTTTATCATGCAAATCAATGGTATTCTGTGGTCAGTAAGCATCAAGTACATTTGCACATTTGGCAGATGTTTTCATCAAAATCGACTTGGGTAGCGTGCACACCAAAGCTTTTACGCCGCGGCCGGCTTATGTTTTCAATTGTTTCCAATAGAAGCACAGCGCTTTTCAAAAAAGCCGGCAGCTAGCATTTTTGGGGTTTTTCAGTGCAGAGAGCTGAAAAATATTCAACTTTGGGTGAAAAGCTCAGCTCCTCATTGTCAGTTCTCACACGGCCATCCAATCACAGTGGAGGAGGGGTGGGATAAACATCACAACAACCAATCAGCGAATCGTTCAATGACTGATAAACAAAGCAGAAGTATCACAGCAACCAAAGCGCTCAGCTGAAAAAAGGCTGGCAGTCGGCTGAAAAAAGACTGGCAGTCGGCGTATGCCTGGCATTTTCAGTCGTGTAAAAAAGCTTTGTTGTGCACACCCCTTTACAGTGCATTTAAGGTATTCAAGGTTTTACTATGTGTTCCCTGGAAAAAGCAAACCCATAACCATAAATAATTATTATATAGGCTGGGGAGTAACACAAACTTGTTCTTAACTGGTATGAATTTCTTTGTTCTGCTGAACACAAAGAAACATATTTTGAGCGATGTTTGTAGCCAAACTGTCTTTTAGCACCATTGACTTCCATAGTATTTTTCTTTTCTACTTTGAAAGTTAAAGGTGGTACTGTTTTCTGCTTGAGAACAAATTTCTTCTTTTGTGTTCAGCAAAACGAAGAAATGCAAACAGGTTAGGAAGGGTGAGTAAATGATGACAGAATTTACATTTTTGTGTGAACTAGACCTTTAATAGGCATATACATAATATACATTCAGGTTTCTCTAATATTTTTTTTGAAAAGTACTGTTATATTTGGTAAACATGGGATCACTTGGTAGGGGGGAGTGGGATAAGTTATCACATGGGTAAGTTGTCACACTGTTCATAACTCCAACACTAGAGGCTCTCAAAAATCAAATAGCCACTTTGTGTGATGACTTTTATACTGACAATATTGACTATAGTCAATTTTGTGTTCAAGATCGCTCTAATCTGACATTATTACAATATTTTTATTTTTTGTCTTAAAAAGTAAAACATTGCACTTTAAATTTTATGCAATACAACTTTTGTTTTAACTTTGCACAAATAGAGGAGCAAATAATGTGTTTTTTAATATTTTAGCTGACGTGCTATGTTGAGCTAACCCTGAGATTTAACCAACATTAGCACACATGTTTGGGGCAAGTTGTCTCAATGGGGCAAGTCTTCACATGCTTTCCACACTGGAAATAGTTAACACCAGGTTAGGCTAAACCCCGGGTTAACGTAACCTGGGTTATCTGTTTCACGTTTCAGCCTATTCGTACTTAACCAGGGGAAACACTAGAGATAACACTGGGTATTCAATTACTTCTTTGTGATAACGAATCACATATTTGAAAACTGCAATACATTTTTTTGCTAGAAGTACAATTAAAAGGTGTAAAAAGTGAAAATATACATTTATTTACACTAAATTTGTGCTCCAGCCGCTTTCGGCCACCATTTTATTTTCTAGAACTCGACCAGACTCCACCAATCACATTCTCCATGCGCGCACACGCATATAATTGTGGGACAAGATCTCAGGAGTCAGGAAGTAAACCTAACATTGGATTCGTCTACCCAGTCTCACGAAGTTTCGTTTTCGTGTGATTATCACGTATTGGTTACTCAACTGCTTTTTCCTATTTTTAAACCATTGTCGTTTCGGTTTAGGGTTAGATTTGGTGCTTGCATTAGAATGTCACTTTATATATTGGTTTATACTATTTTTTTTAAAATGTCGCCTGGCGTTAGGGTTAGAGTTGGGTTTGGTTAGGGATGTCATTTTATGTAAATCTAACCCTAAACCGAAGCGACAATGGTAAGAAAATAGGACAAAACAGTCGAGTAACCAATACGTGATAATCACACGAAAACAGGAATTCGTTATACGATCACGAAAAAACACGAATTTCGTGATAATAGCATGAAAAAAGAATCAAAAAAATACGTGACTATATAACGAAATTTCGTGAGACTGGGCTGGGATTCGTACATGCCTTGATGCCTTCCTGCCTTGGAATGCTGCCGCAGAAGGCAGCAATTTAAAGTTTTCGAACGCAGCCATTATCAAGCGTGTTTAATTGGCATCATAACGTTCTAATCCTGCTTTGTTTTACACTGCTTGCGTTTGGCACCACAATAGGAGGTTTACCCCACAAAAGCAGGGCTAGCAGGATTTCATAACCCTGGGTTAATTTCAGGAATAACCCTGCTTCTAAATTACAAGTGTGAAACGATCCTAGGGTTAAAATCAGGGTTTAGAACAATGATAATCCAGGGTTAAGGGAAAAGGGTTAATATTTCCAGTTATGGTTTGAATTTAAAAATTAAATTCAATAATCACAATTAAGTTGTTCTTTTTAGATAATCTAGTGTGATAACTTACTCGCCGATGGGGCAAATTGTCACAAGTAAACCATTCTCTATTCAACAGTCTACAACTCTGCAATGAGATAAGATATGAAAGTGTAATGAATACAACATATGTGCCCAAGACTTCCTTCTTTTATTTGGTAAAAGGTATAACCATTGTGTTGTATGGTGCTCAGTAAATTGTAGGCAGTATGAAAAGTGTGACAACTTACCCCGCTCTCCTCTACACACTCTAAAATAGAATTTTTTTTACCTATAATGGGTAAATATTGGACAGAACATACCGCTGGGTTAAAATTGACCTAATGCTGGGTTTTTATACTCCATGATTGCAAAACAACAAACCTAACATTGGGTAATTTTTAACCCAGCATGCACAGATTCATTGTATTAACTCAATTAAATTGTGGGCAGGATTTTCATCCAATATGAATGTGTACCCCTAACTCATAAAAAACTGCTTTACACAATAAAAAATATTGAGTTTGTCCAACTCAATTTAAAGTGAAGTTGCCTCAACTCAATTTAGCATAGTTTTAATAACTTGTAGTTTCAATAACTCAATGTAGTGTAGTCTGAATAACTCAATTCAGTTATTTTATATAAAAAGTTTTTATATCATACTAATTAGCATAAGCACATGTTAGCATGCTAAGAATAATAACAGTAAGTGCTCATTGAGATAAATACGTCACATCCACAACTTAACCACAAGCGCCACTCTTCTGCACGATGGTAACCAAATAACAATTAAAAAAAATATTACACAAACGCTTCTAAATCAATAAGATAAACGAACATTAAACACTATTAAGTCTTTCTCTTTACCTAAAAATGCATAAAATATCACTTAATTAAAAAAATTACTCTCCAAAAAAAGTTGCATGCAAAGCATGCTGGGAAATACAGCAACAAACAGCAACAAAAATCATTCATGTGGTCCCAACATAAAATGATTAAGTGGACTGAACATGATAAAATTAGGTTGAAATAAAAAAAAGTTATTATTTTTCCAGAACCCAAACTCAAACTAATTGTGTTAACGCAATTAAAATGAAATTAATAAATTATAGTATATTCATTTTGTGTTAGACTAATTAAATATATATACTTACTGCTCTTAAATTAATTCAACACAATTTTAATGTGTCATTTCTAAGAAGGGCTTGAATAATTTTTTTTTGAGTGATGGGGTAATTTTTAACCCATCATGTAATATTTGCCCGCTATTGGTCAAATATAACCCAGCCATTTTTAGAGTGCAGTGAATTTTTTTGTCCTGTCGATAAGAGCAGATTTCTAATTGCATTTCTGGATTTACGCTATTTCTGTTTTTATGCTTTTTTGCCAGCAGCTTTAAAAGTTTCTGATGATCAATAAAATGCATGCCGTCCATATCGCTTTAAGCTGTAAGCTTCCTGTTTTTCAGTTGCTTTTACAAAATTTGGTACCTTACACTTTCAAATAAAAATGGTATAGCTTGTCATAGGGGCTACATATCTGTACTCCTAGTGTGCTTTCTCATTCATCTTCAGGGGTTTACAGCAGGTGTTTGTTTTGATGGTGCTGTCTTATTGACAAGTTAAAGTGAAAATTATTCTAAAAAAGTTTTCTTCTGACAGTGACTGGCTGCCAAATCCACACACAGGTGATCCATGCTCACTGTCACCCCTCATCTTTTGGAAACATGTTTTTCTTTCCACAAGGTATTTGTTCTAGAGGTCAGTTTAGTCACTAGCCAGACCATTAAACAAGTACAAGTCAGAAGTTAACTTCAGTCCAGGTGTGTAACCACGGCAACGCTTGATAAAAATGCTTGTGCAAATAATAAAAAAGCAAGTTTTATGTAAATAGGATTGAAGAGGTTTTCTTGTCATGTAACATGTCTGCATTTTCCTGCTTAGACAGTAATATATCTATTTGGTGTAGATATATACAGTAAATCTACCAAGTTAGCTGTTTAGACCTCAGGCCTTCTAGCAGTCAATTTATTAAGATTTCAGGACTTTTGTGCGTTCTGTAGACTTTCCCAAAGGTGTAACTAGTTGTAGAGCATTAAACTTTACAGTCATTTTGTTTCTACGACATTTTCATCCATCTGTAATTCATAAATCATTTATCCAAGTACTATTCAAGTTATTGTTGCAATTCCATTCTTTCTTTGTGGCTTTTATCTAAATCGACCTAAAAGCCCATCCAATGCTGTAAAAATTGTTGCTGCCTTACAGTAAAGTCTCCCTGTGGTTTTTGTTGTTAATATGTCTATGTGGTGTTTTTAATATGCTTTAAGACAAATCATGTCCAAACTCACCATTCAACACCATTGCTGAGTATTTTCTCCATAAATTTAAAGTTTTCATTCCCGCTGTTTAAAATCACCTTGGTTTCCTATGCCACATACATGTAACCAATCACATCATCACAAAATAGTGGAGGCAGGGACTCATTTGCATATTCATAAATCTACATTCACCAAAAGAGGCAAGGGTGTCGAGTTACATTCAAGCTTTTTTAAAGCATGAAGAAATCACATGAAAAATGCTTATATATGCTATTACGAACAAGTTGAAATTGCATAGCTTAATTTGATAAGTTTAAGTAATGTAAAACCTATTGTAGTCTTCCTTAAACTGCTGCTGACTAAAAACTGTTCAATGTAGCTGCAGCTGAGCACCAGTAAGAGGTCTGTTTTTAAAACAGAAACTTGTTTTCTTTGTAGTGCATAACCTTTATCTCTAAAACAAGCTATAGAATAAGTTAGGGGTGTGAATCTTTTTTTTGTAGACAGTGAATCAAATTGATTCACAATTACTATTTACATTTGGCAAATTCTTTTATTTGAAAGTGACTTATAGTGCATTACAAGTTATATATTTTTATCAGCATTTGTGTTCCCCCGGGTTCGAACCCATGACCTTTTACACTGCTGATGCAATGATCTTACACTGAGCTATACACGAGCAATAGGTGAATGCACTTTCAGAAATAATGATACAAAAGCTGTCACTGGGGCAGATACCCTTTGGCAAGAGTGCATATTTGTACCTCAAAGGTACATATTGGTACCAAATGTATATCTGCTCCCAAATGGTACATATTAGAGCCTTTTTAAACCTTTACAATAAAATCTAGTTTCCAGCCTTTTTTCAACCTTTTTATTCAATAATTTTTTTCAATAAATTGACAGCTAAAGGGTAACAAAATAGTATTGCATGTCCATGTTAATCAGTGCAATGTTGTCTTTAAACTATTTCAGACAGAGATCTTGCTTTATTGAAACAAAATTTGATGATGTGCGGAGAACTGGACCTAAAAATTATTTTGGACTGCAGGCTATCAGCACATCTGCACCCATAGCATCAGATGTTGGGTTAGTTGCTCACTGTCTGTACTCTGTATAGTGCACATGTGTCCATGTGTCTTTATTATCGAAGATGTCTACAGCTTGTACTTCAAAGGTACCATGTTATTGTATTAAAGTATATTACTGTGGTGTTAGGCACATTTTAGGGTTTACACTTTTAACTGCTAATATTAACAGAGAGATGTTTCTTAAGTACCGAATTGGCACATTTTAAAAAAATAGCTTATATTTATCTTTAAATAAATAAAATAGAAACATTTGTTTTAAGTAGTAATTTTGTACAATATTAAATATATTTTGACCATGGTGGATATTTATTTCATAAACAATATTTGAATTGATTCCATAATGAAAAGTAACGTCTTCAGTAATTCTATTATTCTGACCATTGATTCGTACATTCTGAGAGGACATGGCAATATTATATTTTAACTTCTTTTCTTGGCGTTTTCTTTTTTTAATCCAAAGGGTTTATTTGTTTCCTCTTGAAAAGTGTCAATAATATGGCATTATAAAAATATTGCTCTGTTGTGCGTGCAGCTGGACATAGCAACAGAGTTTCAACCAATGAAATGTATTTGGGGTGGGCAGTTGCAGAGGTTGTCTGATCAATGACAGACGGGGTGAGTGTTCAGGAAACTGTTTAAAATTCCATTCGTGTTTCATTTGGTCTGTTTTTGGCACAGAAATGGCACTTCTCCTCATTTAGGAAGCTATGCAAATCAGCATTAGCCTTCATGCTTATAGGTAAAAATGACTGAATTCAAAGAAAAGTTGTGTTCCCAACCATCCTTATGGTAAAGAGACACTAAACAAGATTTTATAAGATTTTGGCCATGGTTGTGTCCTAGCCACAACCAAATCATTGTCTAGCATGATCTGGTGCATGCTGTTATTGTCCCAACACATTAATGTTCTGTCTAGCAATCTCGATCTAGATGACTTGTGTATAAATCCTTAGACCACAGTACCGGTTTGTCCCTGAGATCTTTTCCTGATATTAAAAAAGTCAATTGATGGACAAGTGGTCTTAAGCCTCTTGGTAGTTTAAAATGTTGAAGTTTTATATACTTCCTATAATGAAGCATTCCATAAGGATTAAGTACTAATGTGTGACATTCTTATACGTGATTCAAGTAACCCAGCCAGTGTGTGACACTAGATTTAAAGCAATGCATTGCATGTAGTAAATCCTCCTTATTGTTATAAAACTGCATTCTTACACTTCCACATACTAACAATTACACTTTCATAACATGGGTGGTGTCACAGCAATACTCAAGAACATGTTTATCGTTATTATTTTTAACGATGCCTCCTAATAATTCTGAATCATTTTGGTTTTGAAAAGTGTACACACGTTTTTTTGTATTGCAATATTATAAAGAAGTAGATATATATAATTTACACTGTACATGGGTTATTGATCTTGGCAGGTATATTGTTCATCGAGTGGCTATAGTGAGATACATCCACACAACTTTTTAAATGAATATTTTATCTTTATTTTCTAGTCTGCTACACCTTTCAGACTTTCCCAATTCATCGCATCTGAGCTCTTACAGTGAACCCATAACCTACTTATTGTCAATTGTTCATTATATTATTGCATTGGACAGTCAAGTTAAGTCCTTTCAGGCATTAATATCTTGCTCATGCAGATTATTTTACAACAGCGGAATGCGTTATTTCTTTTTTTAAAGACAGTATTAATTAAAGACACCGAGTGTGCTTTTTGTTGACAAATCACAACTCTTCACCTTTTTTTTTTTGACTCTTCATAAAATCCCACGCAGGATAAAATTTTGCCAATGCGGTTTTTCAATGCCTCTTAACCGTTCTGGATATAATAAAAAGGTTTAATTTCAAATTACATTTGGTTTGAATTTACTTTGCATTTATAGTGGGTTTGACTAACAAAACAACTTTAATCCAAACAAGAATAGGTCTTTTAATAAACCAATTAAATCAGTAAAACCAATCGGAGGACTGGAGGCACTTTCATTTAGTAGGCATAGTTAAAATGTTTATTTGCAACTCACAGTGCAATGGCTATATCTAATGACACCCTCCACGCATTTATGCATCGCACTAACTATTGAAAATGTTTGAAACAGATTCTCATTTGATATTGCGAATTATCGATTTTGTGAAATTGTCAAAATAGATTTTGAAAAACGCATTTTGAATAAGGCGTTCTTGCGCACAAATTAAATTAAACTTTATCTCAAAATGCTTTTACTGTTTCTCAGCGAATATTATTTAACGTCTTATTTAGATGCCTTGTACAGTAGTTAATGTGTGCACCTTTGTGTTATATGCACGCATACGTACATCATACATACGGATTTATATTTACACATTGTGACATTAATTGTTTTATTTCAATAGATTATTTCAAATGTGTTTTACGTAGCTCTCCAGATTTTTTCCTAAAGTATAATAAAGTTCTTAACTATAACTTTCTATAGAATATTATTCTAGCCTCTTTATGCTGAAATTAAAATCTAAAGCACGAAAACAAAAGAAAATAAATACACTTCACTGAGAGATGTTTTAAAAGTCTGTAATATTTAAAAATTCTGGTTTTGCAATAGAAAACGTGAGTTTTTAAAAGCTTCGTATTTGGAATTTTAAAATGTTGTGAACCAGAGTATGATCTCTTCATGTTTTAGTTTTAAACCGCTTTAATACGTCTGTTTTGTTGCAACTGTTAGTTACTTGAGGCAATAATTTATATATGCGCGCACACAATCACAAACATCGTCTAAAGTAATGTTCTGGATGTTGATGCCCGTGCAATTTAAAGAGATTAGTGAAAGAAAAAAATGGTCGTACATTGACTTTAATTACATAAATAATTGTTGTTGCATGCACATTTGCGTAAACTGTATTATTTTTAAACATAGGTTAAAATTTTTGTTTTAAAGTTTGATCAATCATCTGAACTGCTAAAAATAAAAGATTTTAAACTTAAACGCAAATGTTGGTCATTTACTGTGATTTATGTAAGGGGTGAGGGGTCTTTGTCATTGCGCCTTCTCCCTGTCTGTCTGCTGAGAGACTTTGAACTTGAACTTTACTTATTGTCCCTGTCCAGCAGAATATGTGGTTATCGATTTCATATATGAAGACGAGCGCTAATTGAAAACTGCTGTCTTTTATTGTTTAAAACAACAAGGGTTGTGCATGTGGTAGGATTCGCATGTTCCTTGCAACTATTCTCTGGTGATGGATATAGTTGGATTGTGGTGTCGTCTAGTTTTAGTGTTTGTTGCGATTTTAACTTTGTTTCATTGTTGTCAAACGTTTTTATGTTACATCATCATAGATACATGTCCATATGCATGGCCATGTGCCGTGCGCTAGTGGATAGATAATATTACCTAGCAAATTTAAAACTGGGACTAGATAACTCGTTTTGGTAACTTGTTTTTGGATTTGTTGTTTTGAACAAAATTGTGAATATGCAATTTTTTACATAACTCTTGTTCTTACTTTGTGATAATAATACTGTGAGTGAAGACTGCAAGGAAAATTGGTGTTCTGCAATACATGTGCAACCTTGACGCATACAGATCGTTTTGTTAAAGGGATGCTTAAACCAGGTTAAATTTAGCAAAAGAATTCGATTAGAAACACATTTCTTGTTGTGTCAGACGTGATGTGCAAGTTATTCAGAGCTTTTATTTAAATATATTAACACGAACGATTATATCTAGTTTACAACTGTGAGCACATTTATTTTGTATTGATATCTTTGCTGGATCTTTGCGAGACATGGGACAAAGGTTCGTTTATGTTATGAAATTATACGTGTCTGATTCCATGATTTGTAATGCAATTTGCAGTTTTATATAAAATGCATTTGAAAACATTGTGTTCCATTGCATGTTTAGGCTATATAAAAACTTGAAGGTTTTGTTTTCAGCAATTTCATACTGGTTTAAGTAAATTAGTTGAGACAACATAATTACAGGTCCTGGATATCTAAATACCATCGAATAACTGCCATATGATACAATGGCCAAGTTTGTGAGTTTTGTGTGCTGTATCAGCAGTATCGTTTGATATTATATACGATTTATATTTTCTTGAGACGATGTGAGTAAGCCTAATTGATCAAATGTTTTTTGTTTGTTTGTTCTTAGCTAGCTTCAATATCCTAAAATTGCACCGTTCAGATGTTTGTCCTGAACTTGGAATTTTTCTATGTAGAGCAGGTAATCTAGTGTTATTTCTTCTGCGTAAAACACAGTGCATTTTTTTCTTAGAAAATGGGTGTCATACACCACACGTACATATTACAGCCTGTCTTGTACAGCAGTCCACATGAGCCAACACATTTTACTTTTTATTATTTTAGTTTTAAGTTAACATATGCAACACGTGTTGCTTATTTAAACCTTATATAAAGTTGTTGTTGATAAAATGTACAATTTATTGTGATTCCACATGCATTTGTTTTTATGTTTAATACAATTAAGAAATTTGTATAAAGTGTTCTCACAAAAATCAATTAATTCTCCC
This sequence comes from Misgurnus anguillicaudatus, assembly GCF_027580225.2. NCBI lineage: Eukaryota > Metazoa > Chordata > Actinopteri > Cypriniformes > Cobitidae > Misgurnus > Misgurnus anguillicaudatus. The sequence goes on from NC_073349.2 coordinate 26,104,061, forward strand.
TGAATCAATAAATTAAATATTTGTCATTTATATTACCGTCACTTTTTTTCTTGCGGATATTTAAGAGTAAAATTCTGCATGTTCATGCTGAAAACACATTAATGGAGTATGATGTTAAAATAAATAAAATTTTGTATCATTAAAAAGTTAGTGTTATCATTTTAATTTTATAATTTAAAATTTTCTGATTGTTGATAGATTGTTGATAAACTATCGATAAGTAATCTTCCAACGATGCTTTTCTAAAGACAAATAAGACCTATTTATTTATTTATTGAAAACATGTTTCTCCAGAATTTGTTAAATTTTTGAAACGCTTATAGCAGTGTATTTCTCTAAAAGTCCTACTTCCTTTAAAAAAGGTAAAAAATATATTTCAAAGTTTAAAAAAGGTTAATAAAGTAAACTAAATGATATTATCTTGGTGTATTGGCATTAGACCATAACATTACATTTACCGTTTTGCATCACACTGCAGATCAGTAGTATGTGTGATAAAAATATAGTATATGCAAAGTGTATTTCTTTTCAATTGTATCATTTTTTCAATAGAGCCTGATGCTTGAAATCTCAGCTGCATGTGCTTGTTAATTGCTGTCAAATGTTTTTTTGCCGCATTTGTTCTCGATAAAGATGTCCTATTCTAAAATCACGCTACAAATTTGAAAATAAAGATATGTTTACGGTAAAACAACTATTCACGGTTTTTGTTCAGAATTGACACTATACACAAAATGTATACACGTTGGTTTATTTTTTATGTTTCACTTTATTGTACATGCTTTCTGGGTTCACAAAAATATAAATTACTAGAAAATATATAAAGAACAGAAAATGTTGCACCTCTTTAGCTCTGCTGTAGCAATTAACTTGTCTCCAGAGGAACTGACCGCCTCCTTTAACTTGAACTTGGACTTCCGACTAGACGTGTCTATAAGTGGGGGCGACATTTTGTATCTCGTTAGACGCCTTGACAAACGGACCTTTAGTTGTTATTAAAATGCAGCTTCTGAGAGTCTTGCATGTTGAAATAAGCAAAGATTTGCCAAAACATGCAAGAGATCCTCTGTGTCACGTTGCTTCTGAATTTTAATGCTTTTAGTGCTCGACAGAGACTGCAAGCAGGCCATACATGGACCTGCAAAACAAAAAGCATGTCTGTGTACATTTACATGTCTTTCTAATAAGTATTTTTTGGTATGTTTTTACATTTTTGAGCCTATAGGCAGTATTATCCAGTTATGAAACCTCTAATAAATGAAGCCGCTTTTAGGCATCATTTTCATACCATAAGTTATGTTTCAAAGTAATTAAACTGTCATTGTTTTTAGGACAAAGCAATGACGTTTACCACATTTGACTTTTCTTAGTCAGAGCACGAATTTAAATTCACACGTATTTGTATGCTGCATATGTGTCAGACACATAATTTACTGCATGGCACCGAAACTTAATCGACATGCATACTGATGTTGTTAAATTAAGATTTTTTTCTTTCCCTGAAGGTGAGGGCAATCTAATGGTTTCTGGAAGGACAAACAAGGTCAAAACTTGCTTGGAACGATAAGCTAAATACACACTTGACTATTCTGTTTGCATAAAATCTACACTCTGCGTAAAGGCTGTGGGTATGGTATACAGTATACCACTGTGGCATTGTAGCACCATTTTGGTGCACATTCATAAATATGTATGGCAGCAGGGCGCTCGGCAAGATGTAAATTTTTCCCATAATCAATTTCAGTGTCTGACCAAGGCCTGCAGTATACCCCCTCCCTTCTGTGCAGGAATGTGCATGCACAGGCAAAGGTGTGGTTTTCAACTGCCTGAAGTCTCTTACATTTTTGATGCAGTGCTCATTGAGGCGTAGAGCAGGTTGTATGTGCTTTAGTCCCAAACTGCACATCGTGACAATTAGACAAGAAACATCGACAACGTTGTCTTTAGAAATAACAAAACAGATGCCAATCGAAATGAAAAGCTATGGCCAACGTGTGTATGTGGTTGTTTGGATAGATAGATAGATAGATAGATAGATAGATAGATAGATAGATAGATAGATAGATAGATAGATAGATAGATAGATAGATTAAAAATTATGGAATATTGGGCTCTGTGTGTCAAGAAAAAGGGCACAATGTCCCATTTAGTAGCACCGAGGCTAGAGAGCTTTAACCAATGCTGCATTTGATTTTAGCCTCTCTATGACGTTAGTGCGCAGCAGCAGCAATTCAATTCGAAATTACTGAATGGCAGATTTGCTTGCTTTGCATTAGACAGACAAAACTGTTTCACTTCAAATTTCTCGCATCCTTGAAATTAGTAAATAATAGTTTATCAATGGAATTAAGAAAATCAGTGGATAAATGCAAACTTTCGTCTTATTAGGAGCCTAGAACCAATTAACGCCTATCTTTTTCTTATAATAAGAGATACAAGCTTATACAGATATTAACTGGTTTACCGTTTCTGCTTACCATAAATTACCATTGGGCAATGTCATATGCTTTCCATTCTTCACCTGCATCCCCTTATATGTGCACAAGTCTGACTATATATGCCTGAAAGCAGATTTTTAGGGCCTTTTATGTTTCTGTACCTCCGTCTGTCTATCGTTAGTGGCATAACTTAATCGTTTTTTCTGTTCTTTTTTGGTTGATGCTCAGCTACCTCCTCAAAAAGCAACTGGCATGCAACATAGACACTTTTTGACTTATGCAATGTTTAGACGCTGGATAAACATAAGGTCGATGCGATGAGTCAGATGTTAACGTTTCTTCTACACAGTTTTTGTCTGTAAATAAAAATGCGTCTAATGTATTTACATTATCGTTCTGCGTCGCATAGAGTTTTAGAGAGTTTAAAAATCGGTAAACTACACAGTTTGATGTCATTTTTCTATCCTTAATCACTGAATTTATAAATGTTTTTGGTTAAATTATAATATTTGTCATTTTGAATTTGTATGGAATTGCAAAATGTGTTTCATTCAAATGTGATCGTTCGGGGTCCATACCACCGCAACTAGACGATGAAAAGAACGAGGAGGTGCATTTTAGTATACACCTGTGATCTCTAAACAAAAATGTAAAATATCAATATCAATGGAAGCATGTAAAGAAATACCACTAGTAAAGAAAATATTTAACGAAGTGTGGACTTGTATTTCTGTAATGCACGCAACCTATAAAACAAGACTTGATCTGATCTATTGTATGCATTTCTTATTAGTGTTCATGCCTTAAAACATTTTATAACCTATACGTTTATATAACTTAACTATTCTTTAAATGGTCTGAACGACAGATTTCATGTCCCGCAAACACATGTTTCTGTTAACACCACTAATAGATAAAAACAAGTGTTTTGCCTTATGTAGTAAGGCAAAGGTACATGGAGCACCTCTATCCCGTGCGCGCGTGCGCATTAACTTAACATTAGCCCTCGTCTAATTTAATATACTAAGAATGAAGGTTTCAACTTAAAGTTGGGTTTAACATGGACAAATCAACCTTTTCTTTTATTTAACGTCCATACTTGACCCAACCATGGGTTTAAACAACCAGGCATTTTTTTGACTGTAACCTACTTTAAAGTGTCGATGGAACTTTTTGATCGTTACTGTAAGTCAAACAATAATAATTGTCAATATGTAAATGTTTTGTCACACTGTACATAAGATTTTAGTGAAAGGGTGAACTGTAATCATTCAATGACTACATGTTGATACAAGGATATACAAACAACTCCGAAAAAATGGCCAGTGAAGCAGGAATTTTACAAACATGAGGCAATAAGATTACATTGTTATTATATATATTATTCACAAATTCTTATATTATGGAGATTATGCATAATGCATGTAAACAGCTAGCTACAGGAATAATAAACATTCCGTTAACAGACTTAAAAATTATATACAGTTCTTAAATATTTAATGAATATAGGCTGCAGAGCGGTATTATTCAGTCGGGTAACTCATAAATTCATTTCTTAAATTTACACAGGAAGTAATTTCATTATACACATTTTGAATACTGGAAGTGCAAATAGCAATGAAATAATAAATATGCCTTTAAAGTTTTGATAAACATATGAATATATTAAATTATATTTTGTAATAATATAAGAAAAGGTATGTTGTGTTGTATTGTAGTCTACTGAATTATTTTAATAGTGTAAAGACAACACAGCCAATTCCTGTCACGAAGCGCACATTTTGTATCTCAGGTGTTCAGAAACCTTTTTAAATAAGGTAAGGAGAGTTGTGAACATATTTCTGCCTACCTTCACCCTGCCAGTTTATTTTCTGAAATATATAGCGCCTACTTTTTAATCTAGTTTTGCTTCCAAGTGTTCTGTAACGGTCCATGTAGCATTGCTTATTTAATTTTAACAAAGAGAAGATAAGTCCAACTGAGTACACTAAAAGCTCCATAATTAACATGCCGAAGAAGACCGCTACACAGAAAACGATAGGAAGAAAGCAGAATCACCGGAAGGGAATTTCTGCATTGTTATTCATGTTTGTCTTCCTACTCGTAACAGTTTTACCAGTTACCGACGCTTTTAAAAAAAAGTAGAAATTACTTTTGGGATCACTGGATTGTTTGCCCGTTTCTTTTCCGCTTGTATCTCAAAGACTTTGAAACTACAGCGAGTTTGCATGCATACTAGTGTGAAGTTCATTCTTGTCTGTCTAGACTCCAATTACGACCCTGTTTGTCTGCATTTTTACCTTGACCTTGGACTTCCATACAGCTGCCATTTGAAAGATCCGTCTTTTCTTCAGCCTCTGAGGACAGTACTGGGCTTTTCTTTGTGAATAAGCGTAATCAACGATTTCATCATTTTATCTAGCCCCCCCAAAACGCACGATACTTCCTGGAAGCTTAATTTTATGTCTTACTGTCAGAGACCGACTCATCACACGTTTTGCCCACAATAGAGAAAACACATTAACGTTTAATGGAGTATTCTTTTTTTCTTTTGAAACAAGCAGGGCCTATGTAACTGTCCTGTAGTATCCTTAGTGAAACGGATCGTCAGTTTAAAACAAACGCGCAACATGACTGAATAAATCACTGTTATTCATCTTAACTTGTGAGTTTTTGTTTTCTGTTTTTTTTTACAATAAAAGTAACATTAGTTATTCATCATTAAAAAAAAATCCCCACCCGACCTAAAGCGTCTCAAAGTTTGTGGATTAATTAATTTCAAAAAGCAGTTATGTAAATGAATGTACTTTACGCAGATGCATATCTACTTAATATAGATGCATTATATAGTTTATGCATTTTGAAGTTTGTGCATTTTTTATCGATTTGTAATACTGAGCTATAGCGATACATTACGAAACTAAAAGAACCCCTGAACCCATAAGGATACGCGGAATTATACACAGTCAGAACACCTTTCCCATATGTGCTTTAAATGATCAGACAATTCTAGCAAAAAGTAGGCAAGTGCATATCAGTCGTTTACTTCAATTTGTTGCAAATTGCATTTTTATTTGTTATCCATGGTTTATATTTGTTTCTAAAATGAGTATGTCAGGAGTATATATTGAAATAACTAAAATAAATTAGTTTCCAACAGATAAACGCTTGTTACTTCAAATGTGTAAACATTCAGCCAGATTAATGAAAATCAATAGCGTTTATTAACATAATTGACATGTATTCATATTTATGTATTACGTATAAGATAGAAAATCTTTACAATAAATAATAAATAAAGTTGAAACTTAAACAACTAGCTTTAAAATGTATAGGATATTGACTTTTGTGGCTGAATATGCTTTTTGTATGCATTTGTTTGTTGTTACAGATGTTGTGTCACATCTGTAATTGTTTATATTATAGAAAAAAATTCACTAACTGTGCAAAAGCCAAGTGTCCAGCCTTTTGTCGGCCGAAATACTGAGGTTGTTTTCGTCCCGCTTTGCTAGGAGAGTTTCCCTTTAAGAATGGCGTTGGGCTATCTCGGACACTCCTAGCCAATGCCCGAGCGCTAAAAACCTTAGAAGCCAGGCGTGAAACATGAGCCAGTAGATGTTTAAAGGGATAGTTCTTCCCACCCACAACCCCGGTCTCTTCGGGGTAGTTTGCATATCACGTGTTTGCGCTTTAATGAACTGGACACATGGATTTTCTGTTGCGCATGCGCGTGCGTAAAATCTAGTTGGAAATGAGGTATCAGTCTTGGAGTAGGCGACTTTTAAAAAGCATCGGCAGCTCGTGATATGACGACTTCGCTGGTCCTGCATCCACGCTGGGCGGACACCTTGATGTACCTGTATGAAAAAAGCCCGAATGAAAATAATCAGAATAAAAGCCAAATTATGGAGGGATTAAGCGGGAATTGTCCTGCGACTCACTGCAGGGATCTGATCTCACACCCTGCGTTGGGAAGGCATTCCGGCACCATAGCGACTCACCAGGGATCCGTGTACTCGGATATATCTTCCGCTGACACAGGGCGACAGTGCCCCGCTCCACAAACGTCATCCAGCGCCTCTCTGAGTTACGGCTACCCATTTGGAAACCCTTACTACGGCTGCAGATTATCTCACTCGCACAACGTGAACTTACAGCAGAAACCTTGCTCGTACCACCCTGCAGAGAAATATGCCGAGCCGAGCACCACTTTGCCCACAGAGGAGCTCTCCAGCAGGGCAAAGGAGTTTGCTTTCTACCCGAGCTTTGCCAGTTCGTACCAGGCAGTTCCAGGATATCTTGACATGTCGGTGGTTCCCAGTATTAGCGCACATCCAGAGCCACGTCACGATGCGTTGATCCCAATGGAGGGGTATCAACACTGGGCTCTGTCGAATGGCTGGGATGGGCAGGTGTACTGTTCAAAGGAACAAACACAGTCTTCTCATCTTTGGAAATCTCCATTCCCAGGTTTGTTTTTACTGTATTTGTGAAACTTTTAAAGTTAGTAATTTAAAGGGATCATTTAATGCATACGGTGTACACGTATTCGCCATATTGAAATTAGTAAATGTTTTTCTTGGCAAAATAATATCAAATAATGGAATCATTTTAGCCCAAAACCCTATAATAGATTATGACAGGTCTCCATTAACTTGTCAAAAAGTTTAATTTCATTGAATTAAATTTTCATCTCGATTGTTGACGTCTTATTGATAAACGTTCAATCGGCCTTTCAGAATAAGAGTTTGAGACAAACCTAAATTAAGCAATAATTGTACAGTAATAAGTTAGAGTATATAACGTGTTTACAACCTCGCATAAAATAGTACAATATTTGAGTGACGTATCTAAGAGTTTAGTCAAATATTAACTCGGGCATTATTGAATCACAGGATGTCTTAAGCTACAGTCACGCAGGGTGGAACAGGGCAATGGCAATACTGCCTACCTTTGCTCCTTTATGATAATAACAAAATTCTTATTTATACCCGCTTTTAATGTTATAATGTTTGTCAACGGTGACCGAGGTGTCCGACAATCAGTCTATTGTGAATATGTTACAAATGACAGCAGCAGTTGTTTATTTTACAAGCAGCTGACAATCTGTCAAAATAAAGTATTTAGCTTAACTCCTGTGTAGCAAAATATAACACACGCCTCTATTTTGGTCAAATGTGACATGTCGTAAAATAGAAAGCACTACTACTATTTTACTGGAATGTATGCATTATAATATATCAGTTGATTTTAAGATACTGCAGCATTATTGTGGTTGTAGTGAATACTTGTCACCACCACACGCCCCTGACCTGATAGGAAACCCTTCCCCCTAAAAGGGGAAGCACACCTAGACAGGCACACACGTTTATATTTTCAAATAACTAAACTACAGGACCTAAGTCACGGCAATGTGGTACATAAAACACGTATTAAAGTCCTGTGTTAGTGTATGGTCATAAACAGATCTTAATTATTTATTTGAGTGTCTGTTTGGGGCCATAACGCATTAGCATGTTGTAGGCAGAATAGCAGTGAATGTTTATTATCTATCATTATAACTACCAGAACACATTTTACTGTTGGAGTGTCATATTCAGCTTGGCAGATAAATTTAGTATATTGTCTTATTTTACTTTGTCACGACGAGTTTGTAATAATGTGAAAGCAAAAAGTTGATAGGTGTTAGCACTTTTGCATAGTACTAGGTAGGCTATATACATTATTTTTACACAATGGTATATTGCACTGTAACAGAACGGGTGTGTGTGTTGGTCAAACACTTGTCAGTGTGCATTTTAGCTTTACTTTGAAATGAGTTTTCTATCTTCACAAACACTTTCTGCCTACCTGTCCCGCATGAAGTGTGTATATCCATATGTTAAGAGCCTGTTCCATGCTGTGGAAAAACAACTTTAATGGACGGTATCTTAACACTCACTCTTGTGCGTTGTCAGTAGCTTTTGGACACAAGACATAGTGTAAAACGTGTAGCTTACTGTATGCTTGCATAAGTGCATTTGTTCACTGAGTAAAAATAATGTGTAAACGAATATTCTTTGTTACACAAGTTATGTGTACTTTTGTAATAACAGACAAATTATGCGTAATTACACTTATGCAACTGACCTTAAACCAAATCATAACCCTAAAGTAGGTTCATGGTGTTAATTAAAATTACTCGGTACTTAAATGTATTATTGCTCTGTACAAAGTACACCTTAAAATAAAGTGTAACCACGTTTACACTTGCATAATGCTTTGATTTATTTTAGTGTCCAAAATATGTTTGAGGGTGTATTATGTTAATAATTAGAGTATCTGATTGTAATGTGAAACAAGAGTAACATTTGATTCAACAGTTAGATGCTTTACACAAAATTTAAGTTGACCTTTTCGGGAGAATTGAATAGAAATGTCGTACTTTTATGCTATGATCTTAATGATTTCATATTTATTCATTTCTTTTTCAGATGTTGTTCCATTGCAGCCCGAAGTCAGCAGTTATCGCCGAGGGCGCAAAAAACGTGTTCCTTACACCAAGCTCCAACTGAAGGAACTGGAAAAGGAGTATGCAGCAAGCAAATTTATCACCAAAGATAAGAGACGGCGCATCTCTGCTACAACCAACCTTTCAGAACGCCAGGTTACTATTTGGTTCCAGAACCGCAGAGTGAAGGAGAAGAAGTTTGTCAGTAAATCCAAGACAAATAGTCATATGCACACTTGATGTATGTGTCGTTCTTTTCTCGACAGCTTATATCCTTCCGTCCACCAAGTCTAATATTTACATCTGTAAAAAAAGAACATGAATGAAGAACATCCGTTCAGCCTTCCACCTAACCTGTCTTCTTACCCTTTATTTAATTTTAAATATGCACACATTGCCATTACCGCTCTTCGGCCTTTGGGACATAAAAAACTGTGAAAACACAGAAACAGCGTTTCAACTTCGTCATTTTTTTATGAATGTACATATATAAATATTAAGTATTTAAAATGAGATATCAAAGAGACAAATGGTTTACGTGCATCTGAAAATACAAAAAAGCACGACCCTTCTGCGTCTCTTCACTTATGCGTCAAAGCCAACAAACCAGAAGAACACGCACGAGGAGAAAAAAATATATATACCGGACACTTTGAAAGAATCTGGACTTGTATATACTCGGAAGGCTATGGCAAATGTTGAACTGAGACACGAACAATAATCATCATTTGCATTGGCTGGAGATGACGATGATTTGAGCCTCCGAGATTTCAAAAGCTAATTGGTTCACTGTGAGATATGCCGGGAAAAGCCAGGCTGCTAATGTTAAATGTACAGTTTAATGGTTCTGTTATTTAATTTAGATTTCGCACATGCCAGGTCTGTAAAAAGGAATGTTTCAAGATCATCTGTATTGTGTGTGTCTATTGGCAGTGAAGGATATGACTCTACATGCAACTGGAATGATTGTAAGCATTTAAAAATCATTTAGCATTACACGTTAATGCACAATCTTTTTGTTTTATATATATATAAATAAATATATATATCGTAAAGCATTGAAGCTGTTCACACAAGTTGTCTGTATCTCTTTTTGTGCAGTATGTGAACTGTATTGTGGTGTTCAATACCTTAAAGTACTGAATTGGAACATTTCATAAATAAAAACGACATTGAAACATGAGTACATTCTTCTTGAGCATTGGCAATGTCTTTCATTTTATCAGTGCAAACGGTGCGTTCATGACTACTCCATATATCTATCTATCCGTCCGTCTGTCTGTCTGTCTAAACTTGCAAAAACAGCATAGCATATTCAACATAGATAAAGCATAAATTATCAATATGGGATGATAATTTGTCTTTTTGTGTGTTTGTGAATTTACATTTTCGCATTTAGCAGACGCTTTATTCAACGCGACGTATTACATTGGTTCACATTATTTTATCAGGAACATGTAGAACAGGGATTTAAGTTCTTTGCATGAGTATTGGCTTGCATAAAGTACTTCGGAATAAATAGGCAAAATCTGTAATATTGGTGAAAATACTAAATTACTAAATGACAAAATTTTAGAAGTAGCCAGAATGATTAATGATAATCACTCCCGTGATTTCAGTCAAACTGAAACTATGTTAAATATGTTTTGATTCAAAATGCACATGCGACGAGCTTCCGGTAATCTTTACCTATTATAGAATACTTTTGGAAATGAATTTGGAAGTATTTCGACCACATATTCTTGCAGTAATTTTTTACGTCATAATAGAGCATTCTGATAATATAAGCATTTTCTATATTTATTAGATAATATGTAATGTTTAAGGTAAAGCTGGATGCGTAAATGTGTAGTATTTACACACGTAGCATTTCTTCTTCTGTAGTTTTACCTCAATCAAACAGTTTTTGAAAAATAAAAACGAGAATTTCTAATTTAATCTCACTTTTAGTGCTGATAAAGGATCATCCTCATAACAGGAAGGGTATACTGGATAGCAAGAATTGCGTTTCGGGACAAAACATTGCAGCTATGGTCTAGTAGTCAAAAAATCTCAAATAAACAGTAATATAATGTCAAGTGCGGATATACAGAAAAAAATATTTTCATTACTTAGAAGTTCGTAAATGAATTTCTTCCTTTTTACTTTTGAGTTATGATGCGGCGAGTTAAGAGTAAAGCCAACGTACGCGTAAGAAAAATATTGTCATTTGTATATTTTAACTAATAACAACAATCATCGAGAGGACGTTATTTAACGCTTTAAATATTTGATTTGGAATGGATTTAAGTAAAAAACATATTCAAGTCTGATTTAATTTTAGATATACAATTGTTGAATTGTACTTAATACATTTGTCACTAAGTAATGTTTTATGTTTTCAGCTTCATTGCCCTAACCCTAATACTGTACAAAACATTGCTTTTTACCATATACTGAATGGGCAATACAACAATTCAGAATGTGCAATGCTGTACTGAACATTTCAAAGTGCAATACTTTACAAAATCATAATCTGCAATACTGAACTTAACAGCTTGGAGTGCAACACTTTACATAATTTGCAATGTGTGCAGTCTTAATCGTACGGCGAATGTCTGTCAATGTATAGTGTGTGTGTATATGTATATGTATATGACGTATATGTGTGTGTGTGTGTGTGTGTATATATATATATATATATATATATATATATATATATATATATATATATATATATATATATATATATATATATATATATATATATATTCCCGCCCTAATTTTTAAGTGTTTGTCTCGCACGTTAGGGTTGCACCCAGTTTCGTTTTGCTGTTTGTAATGACAATAAAGATTATATTCTTAAACAGATATAAAATATGTACTGGGAGGATGCGTTTTTGTAAACAGATGCTACCTAAAACGGGGCATTATTGCTCTGTGTTTGATATAGTTTTGAAAGTTTAGTGCCATTAATAACGCGACTAAAGAATGGACCCACACATTTTGTTGTAAAATCTTATTTTTGACATACCTGAGGTATTCAAATTCTTTTTATTATTGCTGAACTTGAACACGTCAAAGGCCGCAAATGTTGTAGTGTTAATTGCATGATAGTAGATGTTTGTGCGTCACGTGATCGTTACCCTTGACCATGACTATGCAGTCACTTTGACCTTGACATCACAGAGGTTTGTGAATAATAAACAGAGGGGCTGGACACCACTGCCCATGGATTGTTTTCTGGCAAACAAGATGTTATTTCCCTGTCTAGACGGCGAGAGTTAATGGCATGCCATAAATGCATAAAACAGGGAAAAACACTGATATCCAATGTCTTTTTTCATTGTAAAAATGTACACTGCGTATATTTTTCGTTCATTACTCCTTTCTTTACACAATACTGAACAACGTGATTTTTTTTCTCTTCCGTGGTCCCTTGCTTGTATAACTTATAACCACCAATGGTTGTATTCTCTCATCATGAGGTGTAGGTTATATGGACCACGAAGACAGGTAGTGCGTTTAGGTCTCCAAATGACAAAGCTCACAGTCATGTCATCTTGTGTAATTCCATAGGCTCGCACCGTTGGGTACTTCCCAAATATCAAGAGAAGCATCATCTTCAGAGTAAAGTTAAAAGGTATGGCTAGCTTATTTATATATAGTGTAGATAAAATGAATCTGGTGTTTAAAAGGACGTTCTGATTATGTATGTAGATATGGACTTGTATTACTTTGTTATATGGCGTTTTATTTATGCCCTTCTGTTAAGCATACATTTCTGTGTCGCTAGGCCTGTATCCATTTTAGGTTTAGAATGCAGCACCGTAAAAGCAACATTTGATATTTCTATAGCTTTAGTGCAAGCCTTAGTAAATCTTGGTAGATTATTAAGCAAATTAATTGTAATTATTTTATATAAATTTATGCTGCATTGAATTATGCAAACTCAGTATACTGTTGGAATTCTAAAGGCAAAATAGAATTAACTACTTTAATAAGATAACAAATTATTTCAATTGATTTTAAAGGTAATATTCTTTTAATTCACATTATTTTATCCCATTCAAATGTATGTTTACGTTGCTTTTTTAGGTTGTTTTTGATGTAAATTAAGATTATATAAATACACTTATAACACGTTTCCATAGGTCAAAGATGCTAAGTTATATAGCGTCTTTTATAGTTATATAGAAATCTGCTGAAATAGAGTGCACATTTTGATATAAATTTTGATAAATATATAACGACTTATAACCGGAACAAAACATTTTGTTGCACTAATAAGACTACATAAGCGAACATAAAGTTAAACACGGCACACATAGGGAAAAATAATATATTTAGGATAGAGTTAAATATTTTACTGAAAATTATTTCCCTTCATCAATGCGTAAAAGACCCTAAAATAAATCTTCTTATAGGACTTTTTAAATAAAAAGATTAGTTATGTTTAAATATGCTTACTTCAGAAATGTTACGGCTCGGCAACTTCAAAACAGGCTGTATGGACAAATTAGACACTTTTGGAAGAAATTATTAATTTTTATTTATTACTACGTTTGATTTATAATTTAATCGCTCCAATAATTAAGATGTTGAATGTAACTGGGCCTGTTCAGAAGAACACGCGGACACGCATATTTTTATTCCCCATTTTTGAGCAGCCCTGCTTTGACGTGAGGAATGAGCTTACAAGGTTGAGGAGAAAGGAGGCTGATAACCTCTGGTGGCGGCATGGTGAAAATATCAGGAAGTGAGCAGTACAGATTCATTCCTTAGACACACGCTTTTCACTGGTGTGCGGCTTCACGTAGACTGGCTTTGTGACTGGCTCGTCTTTTTAGTAAAATACAATCCAGCGTTTTTTGAAGACTAAAATAAAACAATGTAGCCTAGATATTTGAAGAATGTGAAAATAGACACATCACTCAGAAACGTGGTAAATGAGATGTTTGTTATTATATATTAAAATTCATGAGGTGGCTAAAATCTCTTTCTGAACAGTATACTATATTGTACAAAAATTAACACACACACACACACACACACACACACACACACACACACACACACACACACACACACACACACACACACATTGCTTTTCCCAAACATTACATAATTTAATAAAGTTACTCGGGTGCTCGTGTTTGTTTTATTTTGTAGTGGCTTTATTTAAATAACTGCATGTATTCCTAAACTAGTTTAGAAAAAAACATTAAAAGTTAGAAAATACAGAAAAATATATAAAACACACACAACCCTATATTTCATTTTCTATATATTTTCTAACTCCTAATATTCGGAGCCTAAACTAAACAAGTGCATAGACTTTAATTAGACTTAACTTTAATTAGACTTTAATAATAAAAGTCTTTGCAAAATAAAACAAACAACCAAATCAGACGATTTTCAGAATAATTTAAACCTAATGTAAAAGTGTTTGTGTAAGCTACATGCATATGTATATTTAATGAAATTACCTTTTGTCTTTTGTCCTGTTGTCTGTTGCGGTCACGTTATATTGACGTCCCTTTGTTTTTAAAACTTCGTTTTATTGCCAAACACTGAAATTGATAAATGTGCTATATTTGATGTAGCACCATTATAGACGAATGCAATGTGGGATTGAAGGCAAACGCAACCATAGCCGTTTTGTTTTACGTTTTGAATAAGATGTTATTACGTTTGCTTACGTTAATAATAATAATAATAATAATAACAACAACAACAACAACAACAAAACATTAACATCAACCACATCAACAACAATAATAATATGTCGGACCACATCAACTTATTTCTCTCGAAATAAGGTCTGAAATTTACATTTGGTTTTGTTTCTTTCAGAAATTAGTCTCGGAGGAAATTCTCTGCAAGAATGTCAGTGAGCCAACCTGTCTTCCAGAAATAAAAGACAATAAAAGGCCTTTGTTTACGCTATGGCCCTGTCTGGACGGAAAGGATTCCAAGACAGCAATCTCAGAGCGGCACAGGCGGTGCACTAGACACTGACCTTGAACTATTTTAGGCATTTTTCGACTTTTTTGATGTTTCAACTTAAACCATACATCCGGTAAGAGGCGTTTATTTAAATAATTATTATCATTAAAAAGTGATACTATTTAAGTTGTTTCAGTGGAATGCATTAATTAAGTGGTTAGAACTTTATTCATTCCAGTTAAAACAAGTAGCCTAACTTGTTTTATTGTCCGTTTTGTTGTGAAAAAAATGAGATGATACCAGTTAGACAGAATTGACTTTAATGTGTCACGTGTGTTATCTCAAAATAGTAACTAAGTGTCAGGTCTCTGTAGCTTCATATTCAATTTCATGTATACTTAACACATTAATGTCCGTACATTTGTGTGAAATGCCTTATAGCTTTGTAAGGTTATATGCATGGCGTTTGTTGTCTGTGTTAATTGGTTACATGTATTTGATATGGAAAATAACAAGCTCCAGACTTTAAGCGTGTACATGTGTCTTAAATTCGGGAGTAATAATCCCCAGTCAATTTAGAGAACTGTGTTTGTAGTAATTTTGCTTGTTTCGAGTCTATGCTATAGGTGGTGGGCCAATACGTCAATATTTGTAGGCCTATACGTCAGTAGACAGGATTTCCGTAGACTCTCTTAATCAAAATAAAGCTTATCTTCTTATTTTTGCCCTTTTCAGATGGTTTGATATCAGGCAACAATAGAAAAATATATAAATAATTCTAACTCTTCACACAAATATACAGATAATCAATAAACTTTAGATTAGCAGCCAAAGTTCATATTTACGTATTTACAAATACTAATTAGCAACTTTAACATTTTAATTTTAACATACACATTTAGAATTATTACTTATGCGTTATATACCAGGATGATGGAGAATAATATTTTAAATAATTGCAAGAAATAAAAATGCTAATGTCTATTGCGCAATTACAGACGTGTAATTGCGCTGCATATACTCGCACACAGTTGCAGGCAACATACATATGAACAGATCAACAATCAACAGTTAAACTGTTATAAAAAGAAACATGTTTATAAAATTGTAAACTCATTTTTTTTCTTTTGAATAATTGAACAGATAGATATATTCAGGCATTTTTATATTATGTATCTTATCATGGGTATCCGCTCTCCATTTGCAAAGACCAAATAAGATCAAATTCCGACCAATATGACACTAAATTGTTTATTTATTAATTTAAAAAGTTTGTGGGAAAAGTAAAATAAAAACAAGAATATTCACATCCAAAACACAAGACCACAAAAATAACCATGAATTTACCACCAGTTTGTAGCCAGTTTGCCGCTCTGTTCCAAACATGGAGTTCAGGCTGTTATTGTCTTTTTGTCAACCTAATGTTTTTAAATATTACGTCATAATGTTGTTGCGTTACAAGTGATATGAGCAATATTTGCGTGCACATTGTATAGTTACAATCAAAAATCAATTAATATTATCCAGTGTAGTGTATTTGAAGCGGCTAAATCATTTAAAAGCCTTCTGCCAGCTTGTTAAAATTCATATAAAAGAATTGTGAGATGTGTAACAATCCTCCAAGAGTTTGACTGCGAGTATTTATAGGGTGTATCTGTTAAAGTTGTTCATATGAGGTGTACTCGAGCATATTATCTAAAATATAGGCTACGGTCTTAAAATAACCTTATAGAATTTCATCATCTTTTACTGAGTCAATGATTTCAACCTGCTGACCCCACTACAGTAAATATGAGTGGAGCTCAGCACAGAGCATCAGTATTTCTTTAAAACAAGCCTGTAAAAGATCACATCACAGCTTTATTTGACACTGAATTCAACAGTAATTTGTTTGAAAACAATGTTAGGCACTTCAAGAAAATTTTAATTTTCTTGCGAAGAAAGTATTGCATTGTATATATTTATTATCTGCAAGGATATTATACGAGGCTATGGACACTTCTCTATATATATATATATATATTTCTAAACAGGCAAGTGAAAATAAGATCAGTTTAGATCGTGCGAGCTATGGGAAAAGAAAAAAGTTTTACATTTTCCTAATAAGTTAGTTTATAGTATTTTTTAAAAAGCATATAAAACCCACAATACAGAAGTTAATGTTTTGTTTTGTCTGTAATGGACCGAGTGGGTGGTACCTTCCAGTGTTCGAGTAAGCTTCAGCACGTGACGTGGAAATGACCAATCAGGTGCACCTTCAGGTTTAACTACGTTAAATGTCAGATTGCTATAAACTAGAAGCTGTTGGTCTGGCCCGCGGAAATGGGCGAGCATAATCTTCTTAATCCTGGGTTTGTGGGACCTTTGGTAAACATCCACACTGGCGACAGGTTTTACTTCCCGAATTTTAGAGCCTCAGGGGGACAGCTGGCGGGGCTACCGTCTCTCTCGTACCCTAGAAGGGACAATGTTTGCTCTCTCCCGTGGAATCCATCGGAGTCGTGCAATGGATATCCTCAGTCTTACTTTAGCAGTCCCGTATCCATTAACCCATCTTTTAATCGATCTTGTGAAATAACCCGACTGGACGAAAGCAAGTGCTATTATGGCAATTCCGGCAGCAATAGAGAGTCTTGTTCAGACAGCAACAGTCTCAAACGAGAGGAGCGAGCAAGAGAGACATCGGTATCGTCGGATCACGGGATGCACAATGGGATGGGCAACAGTGGCACCTTCTCAAAGTATGATTATGGTACCGAGCATCTGACCCAAGATCCCCCGTCCTGTCAGTCATTGGAGTCCGACTCCAGTTCTTCAGTGCTCAACGAAGGAGGAAAGACGAGCGACCCACAAACCCTGGTACCGCAGGGAAACCACGCAAGCAGTATCGCCAGTGGAGGAGGAGGAGGTTTGTCCCTCGCATTCACTCACAGCTAAAAAACAACATATAACCAATGATAACTAAACCTAAGGCAAAGGTTATGTTTTTGCATGCCCGTTTGTGGGATCAATTTAGTGAGCATCTGTTGTGATTTTTCTTCATGCATCTTGCGTGGTTGTTCAAGGCCACTAGGGGTTGCCCTAAAATGCTTCACGTTCACCGGTTGAAGCGTCCAGTCATTTATACAACCAGTAAACACAACACCATAAAATTGTGCAATCCCACATGCAATGCTTGACGATTCTAAAATAAAAGAGTGTACAGTTTTAAACATGGTATTTATTTCAAGAGCAAATCTGTAAAATGGAAGCTGCTCTGTTGACAGAAAAGATGGCGTTTTTTAATGCCTCGTAAACTGTGCGTTTTCGTGCTGCAAGAACTCATTTAAAATGTATTTAAACTGTTAAATAGCTAGTGTTATTTGAAAGAGGAACAATTATGGGGTTAATGTGCATTTAACTTGTTTAGTGGGGGGTTCTTAGGCATGCTTTTTATGTAAACAGATTACTTCATCATAACCACAACTTGCATTGCATTGGGGTTTCATTGAATCATAAACAATTGTCATTATAACGGCCCAGTGATGCAACACGAATTGAGACAGAAATGCACATTGTTTATGCCATTAGGATGTGCATAGATAGGCGATGCAGTAGTGGCCTATGAGATGAGTTAAAGCTTTCTAATGACCTGTGTTTTGCCCTTTCTAGGTGCTCCGTGGTACCCGATGCACACCCGGACCCGCAAAAAGAGAAAACCCTATTCCAAATTGCAACTGGCCGAGCTTGAAGGAGAGTTCATGCTGAACGAGTTCATCACTCGGCAGCGACGTAGGGAGTTGTCTGACAGGCTCAATCTTAGCGACCAACAGGTTAAAATTTGGTTCCAAAATCGGCGGATGAAGAAAAAGAGACTGTTGCTGAGGGAGCAGGCTTTGTCCTTCTTTTAAGAAGACAGTATATATGTATTGCATAATAGTCCAGCAGCTGTATTTAGTTAAAGGTAATCTGGCATTAGCATATTTTACTCTGAAAGTCTCTGATAGCCCATGACGCATTCAGAAACGAATAAGATTTCAAAAAAGCGTTTAAGAATTTTGGAACAAAGGCCATGCGACCAAATGTTGGCTCTAAAACTCTACTCTTGCCATGTTTGTGGTCTGGTGTTTATTTTAGCGGGTTTGTGCCCAGTAATTTTGGGTATGTAGTATATAAGGTGGAAATGATTTATTCAAGAGTATTGAAAGAAACAAGTTGTCTAAGCCATCTCTCACTTTATTAAATATTGCAATGAACTGCTAGTTAGATATTCAGATGTGAATAAGCTGTGAGAGAGAGCACTCGAACAATAAAATGGGTTCTTATCCATATTAATGACGTTGAAATGACCGCTAATTATTTATTAACAGAGTTTTAAAAAACATTATTAAAAAGCGTAATATCATTTTGTGTCATGGTCTTGTTCTGTGGAGTAAAATGAACAAATGCTCTAATCTGTCAGCTCGAAACCATAGACCGAAATACCATACATGGTCATAATCAGAGTACTTGGATGTTAATAATCTCCCATCTATGTTGTTTTGCCAGTTCTCGCTAAATAAGGGTCTGTCAACCCGAGCGTTAAACCATCAAAGTCTTATCTCCGTTCCGCGGTCATCGCCACGTGTTCGCTGGCACGTTCACGGTCACGGACACGAAGTTAGTGCCCCATCTTGGGCTATTGATAAGTAAACTGCAATTACAGAACAGCTTTTATTAATAGATACACTGCGTTGATATATAACATTTGAAAATAATTCTGATAAATGTTACATCTAGCCTATCTATAACCTGATAATAGCTAAAGTGTAATTAATTAGGCCTGCAGCTAAGCCGCCAAGCTACACCATGGTGCTGCTACTGCTAATCTTTTTTATCTAGTAAAAATGTTTTTCTTATCTTTGTCATCTTTGCATTGTTGAAAGCATAAATTCCCCATAAACGATTGCTCGTCCCCTGATCCGTGTAATTCGGACATATTCGCTTAGGTCTGTTTAATTAAATCACAACAGCGCTTTTGGGAGAGGAATGCATGGTCACCCAAAATTATTAAGAGGCGCAACGATAAATTAAAACAAAGATTAAGTCATTTATAAGTATAATGGACGTAGCAATCTAACTAAATTAGACCGAATTAAAATTCATATTTTCATCAAGCTTGTTTTGCAAATTAGAGCACCCGTCACTATACTAGCGTTATTTACTCAAATTATTGAATATATGCCAGTGAAATAATAAATAATATTTGCTGCATGATGATTCTAATGGCTGTAGTTAGAAGGTGACAAAAGCAAATGTTTTCCGACTATTTTTATTGTGAAATGGCGCATGTATTATTTTAAAACACCTTATCGAACTTATAAAGATGTTACTGTTATTAATGTGATTATTATTGTTTATTATTAGTAGTTGTACAATTAAGGAATTTATACAGGTAGGTCAGTCGGTGCTATTTTTCCATATGTGACTGACTGAACTTGGCGACTGACCTTTGCTTTAACCCTTGTTTGTGAATCTATAGAAAGTACAAATGAAATTATGAATGACATCATCAGCAACTATATAAAAATAGCCAGTCTTGAAACCCACCGATTCTTTATTGTTTTGTGAATTTGTCTGTTGTATAAATGATCTGTGTTGCACCGATGTCGCATTACTTTGTACTTTGCGATTACAATGTCTTGTAAATAAAGCTACGAATTCATGAATGTATCCATTTATGTGTCTTACAATTTCTGAAGAATAAAGTCTTTGAACTTCATTTCATTTAATGTATTTTTTCTGTCTGTTTAATTACACTAACTCAACTAAAGTAAATGCAAAAATATTTAAACAACAGGATAGCACCTGGTCGCTTACACTACATTTTTCAATAATAGTAATAATAATACAACACTAGTAATAGTATAAATTGCAAACATTCAATAAAAATAAGAATAAATTAATTTGTCTATTAAGTTGTCTTTAATCCTTTATCGTATTAGTTTTTAATTATTTTAGAATAATAAATGCAGATACGACTTCAAACGACTATTCCGCATACATTTAAAAAATAAACTTCTTTTACTAAATTTGAAACATGAGTGTTTGCCAACATGATTGCTATTATATAATATTGATGTGTTTTGTCCATGCATTTAAAAATGGCAAAGACATCCACCTAGTGGATAAATGGAACAGACGCCTGCAAATAATGCTTAGGGAGGCTGTTTTGAAATAAAGGATAAAGACATATATTTTTTGGAACAGACTAACATGTCTATTATTTTAGTTGTTTAACTAGTTTATTGCTGAATGTGTCCACTGCAAGGAGAATATTTAGCTCTTTCTTAGGCTGCTGAGGTTTAGAGTTTCCTGTATCTGGACTTGGGGTCAAACTGCATTCAATTTGATTAAATTTGCTATATGTGATGACGCTTATTTTAAAATTTCTACATATCTTACATTTATAAAGAACCAGTATAATAGAACTAGAGGGGATCGTGGACATCCTGACCTGACGTTCAGACAGCTTCGTCTCAGGAAGGCCTATCTTCAAAGCAAATGCCCTGCAATCTTAACAATGACTTTAATGCGCTTTGCGGCGCTTTTGACTTTGAGACTGACCAAATCTGTTTATGACGACTTGTCTCCCCGGCTCAGAGGTCACTAGGGAACTCCATGCCCTTCGCACCAAACTTGTGTACTCATGCGGTTTACTAACCCTCCGTCGCCCCTGCTTCAATCACAGGGGTGTAGATTTCGCCTTCGTTTAAACTACACACACGTTAGTGAGTGTATGCGGCGTTTTGCGTGTGAATAACTGTAAGAATACAACGATGAGAGAGACTGTAGCTTCATGAATATGCGCGCATTAAAAGGTTTGCTGTAACATTAGCATTTCGCTTATGCAGCAGTAAAAAATTCCTTGTCCGGACAAGAAATATATCTAGATAAATCAGTAAACCATGTTATTAACTGTATACCTGAGAACTGACGTCTTTTCACATTTCTTTAATGTAATGTTATCACTATTGTAAAAGCGATAATTTTAGTGTAGTCATACGTTTTTGTTGTATTTAGGTTTTACTTTACCTTTTATTTAAAATATTGCCTTAATAATGTTTTTTGTTTTTCATGGTTTTTGTTTGTATTTTCAAAATTGTACACGTCACTTTTGGCAAAATCAAAACATAATTTAAAAATGTATGTTAAGTCAGCGTCATTGAATAACTACTTGCAGCAATGACAGCTGCTATTCGTTTTTGTTAGGATACTGCAGGCAATTTGCAGTGGTATCTGATGGTATTATTTCTAAATATTATTATTGTTTACATCTGCTTCGTAACAAACACCTTCCTTGATTATGGATTGAGTCTTCAGTAATTTTTATTTTTTTGGACTTCAATAATTTGTCTATTTTTTTAGGAAGCAAAGGCAGCATTCGCATTTAACATCCAATGTGTTTATCACAGCTTTGCCAAACTTCGCTAGTACGTTAAAGTTTGCGCACGATATCAAAACATCCTCCACTGCGTCATGCACAAAGATCATGACTACTGCTTTCAGGTTTATTGGTGCTTTAACCGGTATCAGAAGTCATTGCAGTGCATTAAGTTCTTATTGGAGAACGTTAAATGCGGCGACTGCGTTATAGTTGAAAACGAATATAATATATATATGTAAATATAATTACTATTTATAAGTTTCTTCAAAGAACGTGTAGCCCATAAATGGGTCAACCATAATGCAACCCTAAGGCCCTAGTTAGCGTTGTATGCAAAACAGAAATGAAAACTTGATTTGGATTCTAACATAAGTTTACGATCAAGAAGTTAACATCAGTTTTATTTAAATAGCGCTTTTACAATTGTTTAACTATTCCAACGCAGTTTTACATTAATAACAACAAGAGATGACACAAAAAAACAGAGGACAACAAAGTAGCAAAGTATATAAAACACAAGCTACGATGCAGTGACGTTCAATATGAAGGCAATCCAAAATTATTGGTATTGCACTAGTTACTAGAATAACATCTTGGGCCTTTTTTTCTATCCTACCCCTCTGGTTAGCTTTGTTTTAGTGGGCGGGAGCAACGTCCAAATTGAAGGTCAAGTTAGTCTGTCCCATACCAAGTATCCAAGACGACTAGTACAGACTAAATTCATTTAGCGTCATTATCATGGATTTAAAACTAAACCAGGTATTTGTAATTAACCTTAAAATATTTAGTTATTTTGCGTATTAAAATTAGATCTAGGAAAGCGCCTACACAAGTCGGCTTTGCAGCGTTAGATATATTAGAGAACATATTACACGCTTTTTACCTAGTTGGGTATCCAGTAATAGTTTTAAAAAGGTCATATCTACATACGTATCCTATTTTACTAGAGTTAAGCTCTATGATTTTTGACACCACCGGCCCCTCTCAAACCATGTCAAGTTTCAATGCTGGCGTTAAATTAAACGATTTCATGAGCTATTTTCTTTTTGTTATTTATAACAAATGATGTTTTGAACAAGTCAGCAACAATATTAGAGATTTGTTTTGAGTACAAACCTTTATCTCGTCTACATCAGGCCCTGGGGCAGAAAAGGGTTTTGGTTTGCCAGCCAGTTATCGTCATCGAATCAGTTTGACAAACAAAAATTTCAATAGGCTATATTAAATTTGCGACCAGACTGAAATCACATTTAAGGAGAAGATAGATAAATATGATGTAATTAATTAATATGTAATATGTAATATCGTCTTGTCTACCTCTTCTCCCTGGTAGAATCAATATAGAAATCAGTAATTAAAACGGAAAGAAAAATATTTAAGAAATACACAAATTTCAAATTGGAAAAAAAACCTCAAAACAATTTGACACGAATACCTAAAAGAAAACATTAAGTGCATTATACTGCAGTCTGTGGAGTAATTTGGTTATGCTGGGTTGCATCCATTTTGAACTGGCCCTCCTCGGCGCCTCTGCTTTACTTATATTGAGGACAAATATTATCGAAAGTAACGGAGCCTACAATACAGGCATATCCCGGTATTTACGGCTTTTAATTCTCCATTTGATATACTTCATTTCTGCCACGTACTTCAAGCAGGTGTACATAATATCAACATTTACTAATCATTCTTAAATATTTTAAATGGACCAATCAGATCCAAGACTGATGAACAATGCTGCGTATTAATTTTTTTTTAAATAATATTTAACAATAATTGTGCTTTTCTGACATTTATGGAACGAATAAAAAAAATCACATTAGTATTTAACGACCCCTCAAAAGTTTTATTATACTTTTTAATTAGTTTTATAAAAATTTACACTATTTTCTGTCTCTCTAAAAGGTAGATATTCTCTAAATCGAATATACACTAAGTAACTAAATAAAAAAAATGTACTTAATATTTCAACGCTTACTGCTTATTTATTATCTCAAAACAACGAATGCTGTTACTTTATTAAGAATTTATTACTGTACTATAAAATACCGAGGTTGTGGTATTTTGTGGTTTTAAAATCTAGCTGATATATGTGGGTACTGGTTGCATGTGCTAATGCTCCACAGCTAGATGCACTTACAGAGACCAGTAAAAAAGAGAGCCATTTTTGTTGTTGCTTGAAACTGTTCACAGCTCATACCAGCGAGTTTAACAGCCCGACTTACATCCAATTAAATTTATCTAGGCCATGAGGGGACAGTAATGTTATTACACAGTTTCCCTTTTTAGCCCCAGTGAGGTTCTAGCCCTAGAGGTAAAATGAAGGGTCTTTGAGTGTAGCCTAAAACTGTTGTAGGGTTGATAGATCACGATTGCTGTGTGTGTTTCATAGTATTTCGACGTACAAGCGTTGAAGCAAAAAATATTTTTTGCACGAAACATTATGGTCTAAACTGGCCGTCTGTGCAGGGTAAATGCTGAGAGGTTTTAGGCAAGTAGCCTACCACTATGTTACACCTCGTTTTAGTCCTAGCAACATTTGTAAGTGACGTCCAATGCAGCTGCACTTTAAGTCTGTAATTATAGTCCTTTACTGCAAGGCATTGCTAAAATTCCATTGGCATAGTCATAAAGATCACGGCTCTTCATAGTGATGGTTTTAGGAAGATAGTGGCAAACATTTACAACGCCTCTGTCTGTCTCTGACTCTAAACGCCTTTCTAGCCTTTCTTCTCAGCTGAACTTGCACCCTCAATTCAACTACTACACCACAATATCCACAATTGTCGAAATCTCCAGCAGGGGCTGTGGATTTGTGAGGATATAGTGCTTGTTTAGAGAAGGAAAAAGCAGCGCCTTGTTGATTTCTGGGTCCTACAGCGAGTTAGTGCAGTGTATCTTGTGCAGTGTTAAGCTGTATCGTGACATCTAAATAGCTGACACACATGAAAAACTTACCTTCAGTAGAAAAACACGGGGAATTTGAAAACATAATTTAGATACTTTAACTTGCACATCTGGACGACTGAATATGCATAGATAGTCCGTATATCGTTGCATTGCATCTGCTGTTCATTTTTATATAATGCTTTCATTTATTGGTCTTTTCTTTTCTAGGCTTTTCGGCCAAACAGCCATTAATGGCTGCAGTGAGAATTTTAGTGGTCAAATTCAAGTGCTGGGTCTGGGCAGCTGTCTACTTTCTTTGTACTTGGTTGCAGGCATATTGCACACGAACCTTTTGTCAGTTTAGAGAGGGCTCATAAAGTCATTGCCACATACGTGGGTAACTATGCAAAACTACACAATTTAAAGTTGTTTCTTCATTATTATTATTATTATTTTTATTGTAGAAACTAAGTTAGCGTTAGAAAATAATCTGGTTACACTGTTTTGAATAAATAACATGCTTGAAAGTTTCGGTGAAATAGTGTTTACGACCTTAGTAACAAAAAATAAATAAAATATGCAAATGTTTACTTTAAAAAGAGTGCGTTTGTATATGTTGCTTAGCGAGATGTTTTAGAAAAAGGTCTTCAAATAGCTAAAGACTTGTTAAGGAATTAATAGTTTATAAAAAATAATAATAAATATTGGGCAGATATATTTTAGCGTAGTGCAAAATATTCAAAACATATTTTGTTATTTAAAGTTTTTTTTTTACGATTTTTTTTGTAATAAATAGTAAGAGTCAATGTAAGCATGTAAAATATGTATTACAGAAAGGTAGTACAATTATTTAAATATTAAAGAAGTTTAATGAAAAACGAGAACACGTCGAAAATATTTTATATAAAGGGTATATACTGAAACGGTATAACTATTTTGACTTAAAGAAATGCATCTCATACAATTTTAATAGGGATAAAATATCCATGATGTTTCTTGATGTATTCTTTACACATGTTGAATGTAATAAGATACAGTGGAGAGGTGTAAGGAAGCACGAACACAATAGTATTATACATTATTTTATTTTATTCATTTTATTAGTTAAAACAGTGTTTTACATGCACGCTAAAGTCATCCTTTATGAACAATTGCACCATTCGTAGTTCTTCCTAAACAACAAAACGATTTAAAAAAAACTGTAAGTGGAAAGTATGTTTTTATCTGGACATCTTGTTCTGCACATAATGTTAACAAAAATTGAACCTTTTTCTAAAACATATCAAACTTCAAAGACATATAAAACTCTCACATATTCCATTAGTACATGCACGAATTGGGTGGAGCTGGCACGTGACATCTATATGACACATATGCTTTTCAAATGATCAATAAATGCATGTGTAAACTGCGTAAAACCAATAATATGACACGGTACGTCGCAAAAGGTATGTATATTTTAACAACAGTAAAACAGTGTTTTGGTAGTGCTATGAAATTCGAGCATTTAAGTGCTCTCAACGCATCTATAAACACAATAAATATCATGTATCTTTAAATGTCATTATTTCAAGAACAACATAGTTTTGTTGCATGCAAAAGATATAGGAACATAACACAAACTAGATAAAATCAATACATATTTCGTCAATCTCATAAAATCAGCGATATTCAGATACAGTCTTCAACACACACACACGCGCACTCACCAAAGTACTTTCTCGTAAAACTAAATTAAAACGGCAAACAAAACCTGTTACTGTTTTTACATGGTCTTGCATGATTTGAAAATTAATCGTTTGAATCTCACGTATCTTACCCGGCTGAACCACTCCTACACATCCATGTGTTCCAAATTGATATATGACAATATCTACTTTCGATCACGTGTTGCGGGACGGATTGCGCGTCATCTCGCCTTCCCAAATTTTCTCCTTCTGCAGCTCGAATCCAAAACATCATATCTGTAGTACGGGCTACAGGGGAAAGATGTTCAACTCTGTAAATCTGGGCAACTTCTGCTCCCAGACGCGTAAAGACCGGACATCCGAGTTCGGCGACAGAACAGGCTGTGCCTCTAATATCTACCTCCCCAGCTGCACCTACTACGTACCAGAATTTTCCGCCGTCTCTTCGTTCCTTCCACAGGGCCCCTCGCGGCAAATCACATACCCCTATTCCACAAACCTGTCTCAAGTGCAACCGGTGCGAGATGTTTCTTACGGTCTAGACCCGTCCAGCAAGTGGCACCACAGAACCAACTATGCATCTTGCTACTCAGGAGAAGATCTGGTGCACAGAGACTGTCTTCCGCCAGCCACCATGACAGAAATGCTCATGAAAAATGAGAGTGTGTACAGCCACCACCACCACCACCACCAGCATCATGCAAACTCCAATCACCCCTCTTCTGGTTTCTACGCCGGCGTAGGGAAAAACAACGTGCTTCCTCAAGGCTTTGATCGTTTTTTTGAAACAGCTTATTGTAGTGCGGACAATCAACCAGACCACTGTTTACAAAAGAACGAGATGAACAAACTAGAAACGTCGTCCCAGCAACCCACAGCTGCTTCGGCGGGTCCAGAGCCGGAAAAGGACCCAGATGATGATGAGGAACATACAAATTCGGGATCGTGTACGTCGGCAGCTACTAAGGACGGGAACGCGAGCAAGAGCAGTCACTCGAGTAGGTACCGAAGCTGTAAATGGGGAAAGGTTAAGGGACTAGCCCGGTGTTTTGTCGGTCAGATTTTATGTGGAGTTTTATAAGCATTCAAAGGATTTTATTATAACCTACAAAGCTCTTTCCTCCAACGAAAAGAATTTTTACGATGGGAAAGCGCTTTGAAAAAAAAAGGATGTTATACACAGAGGCTACTATCCCAGAGTCTGTGAAATTTTAAGAGCGCGCTATTGTGACAAATGCTAACTTTGATCATGAACTTGCGTCGAGCATTTCAGGGGATTTTCTTGTTTAGCTTTCTGGGGTAAAAACCAATTGGGCAGAACATTACTTTTGGCATACTGTGAATTTTGTTTTAGCAGCTTGAATGAAAACTAGCTAAGCCCTTATTAGCTGTGAAACGTGCTGTTAGTCAATGGCCATAATGTTGGGTGTACCGGCATTATCTGGCTGGTTACCCATACATGTCTAACAGTTGTGTTTCAGTCTAATTTGAAATGAACCAATTTTTGTCACCTGATGTCACTTTTTAGAGAAATTCCTCCTTGCTAAGGAGAATTTATTACTACACGATATAGGCGTTAATAGCTTTCTTGCAAAAACACCAACCTCAGTTTAGACAGATTCATATTTTGTTGTTTGTGTGTGCTGGGCTACTCAGACTATTTGATAGTTACCAAAATGTGTTAACCTCCACGGCCATTCACAAAAATCAGTATCTCGGGCCCACAGTGATATGGTTTTGTCTTTAGTTATAGGAGGTTTATCAAAGAAAATACAATTTTGCGTCTTTACGGTCAAGGGGCATTTAATTTAGCCCATAACATTCAAAAAGGAAAATTGATAAACATAGAAAACACCATATTAAGATCATAAAATTAAACGGCAGTAAGTCTTTGAATGCGCATCAATTTGTTTATAGTTGCCTAAGTTAAGTGTTTTTCATATTTATTATACAATTTACGTCGTGGTTTTAGATTTGCATTGGATTGACGAGCATATTTGGGTACGTATCCACATAACAGTAACCTTAGATGCGAAGAAATTATGACAACGTAATGTTGTGACATTGGAAATCTATATAGAACATTTTGTGTGGGTTTTAAAAAGCATCCTACTGTTTATTTTTTTCTGAAAAATAAAAAAATGTTTGATATTCATGTAAGATGTCTTTCTGATTATCCCAAGGTACCCCGCGCACAAGAAAGAAGAGATGCCCATACTCCAAGTTTCAGATTCGTGAACTGGAGAGAGAATTTTTCTTTAACGTTTACATCAACAAGGAGAAACGACTGCAGCTGTCCAGAATGCTAAACCTTACTGACAGACAAGTTAAAATTTGGTTTCAAAATCGTAGAATGAAGGAAAAGAAATTAAGCAGAGATCGCTTACAGTATTTTTCCGGGAATCCGTTGCTGTAATTATTAAAATGTTTTAAGGTTTATTTAATTGTTCTTTAAACGTACGGCGAAAAACATGCCAATCTAAAACCTTAGTCGGTATGTTTTGCAAGGGCCCACAATAGTATCAACAGTCATCTGAGGATAGAAACAGGTTTGAGGCAGGGTGGGGACAAAGATGGAGAATGTTACTTTGATAAACAGGCATTTCTAGTTTGGATTGACGAACTAGAGTAATGTTGTTTTATGATTGTGTCACTTAATTCAAGTAACATAAATGCTTACATTGAGAATGGTCATATATATTATAGCCTACTATAATATATTCTAAAATTTACCGTTTTACCTTTTTCTGGTTGTATATATGTACATTAACACACTCGACTCTGGTTCAGATCTGGAGATGTCATAATTTTTTATGTTTTCACCATTTAAAACTGTGACTTGTACAGTCTGTAATAATGTATTCCTTGTACAGAAATTATGCAATGTGCTTTTGTGAATGTAAATATAATGTTATTTTGAGTATTCTCGCCCTATCCCTGCTGCTATTTTCCTTTTCATTGCCCTTGCGACCTTGTGAGCTTTGTTGTTTGATTCTTTAAATTATTTGCTGTACACCCAAAGTTCTCCTGTTTTGCGGAGAAAAGGCTCAGCGATCAAAATTGGCCTGTGTACCACACATATATTAATCAAAAATAAACAGAAACAATGGGAAAACTGTTACATGTCAACTGTGACTTGATTGTAGAGCATTGACACCAAAATACGCAGCCATAATGTGGAAGTGAAATTACATTGTGCCATCTGGCAAATATTATAGTTGAAATTGAGATCTAAGATGGATTACAGAAATCACTATAAAGTAAGAAAAAAACTCTTTCTATCCGCCGCCGTCCCTCCCGGTCATTCGCCCACAAGTGGATATCAATAGCTGTTGTTTTCCAGTGGCACCAGATTAATTCAAGAACTGCTTAAACATTTAAATTTTAAACACCATAAAAACATTTCTTTCAAAGAAATTTAAAGTGAATAATAAACATAACCAGAAATTCTGAACACGTGAAAAATACGAAAGAATTCAGAACATCTTTTAGTACCTACTAAATGGAATCGCCACTCTTGTAGTCTAGACACTGCAATAAAGCCAAAGGCCTAAATTGCTTTTTTGGACTTAATTGCACCGTCTGTTCGAAAGCAATGGTTTTCACTTCCGCAGTAAATAGTAAACAAGAAAGTCCGACTGCTAGGGGGAAACTAAGAAACGTTTAAATATATGCATTAATAGCCTGTAACTGCAACAAACCAATTCTGTAATATCGTACACAGTACAGTTGGTTCACATCCAGAGATAATGTCTTCATATACACATTTACCTTCAAGGAAAGGTGAGCAGAGGTTAGAAAGCAATTAATTGCTGTGTAATTGTGATGCACGTTCCAATGTGCAGTTTACATTGTATGATTTTGTCACAACATGTGGGTTGCACAAGGCTTGCAGTTGTGCTTGTTGGCACTTGTGTATATGAATGAATAGATATAATGAAAAGTTGTCTTTGAACTTCAATAATGTCAAGGCCTTCACCTTTAACCCATTGCAATAAAGCGGAATCAAGGAGCCCCTTTAGTCAGGAAACGTGGCGAACAGCACAGAACCAATCAGAGCAAGTGGGAAAGCACCAAAGAATGTCTTAGCAGCAACACTTTGACCTCTCACATTAAACTGCAGCAGGTAACTTTTCCCGCTTTAGCACTCCCATTAAATACGCTTTATTGTCTCTGTAAAATGTAATATTTTCATGCATGAAATATTTTATGACATTTTGGCATGTTCTTGACCATTTAAGTTTGGTTGGTTGTGGCTTTTGCTGGTTACATCCGTTGTTTCTGACAGATTTAAAGCGTAGATTTCGGAACAAGTGAATAGTAAGCCGAAAGGAAGTCATTTGCGATCTGTGTAATAGTGTGGTGCTTTATTGTCGACATTTAAACACATTTAAATGCATCAAAACACATACAACATATAGTCCTGCATATGTACATTTAAAGACTTAAAGCGCATTTATTTGTATAATTGCTTGTATAATTTCATTGCCACTTTTTTTTGTAAAAATGTAGGAAAAAATGGAGGGTGGGGAGGCGAAGCGGGCATAGCCAAGGATCAAGGCTAAAAGACTTGTCGTCTTGTCACACCCACCAACCTTGGCCCTGGTCCAGTGACGTAGTTAATTTTCTGAATTCCTTTCTTTTACGTCGTCACAGAGAGAAGCAGAATCTTGGAGTCCACCTATCGAATGCTGAGGATGTAGTCCGTCCTTGTCTTCAACAAACCAATCTGCTTGTAGACTTAAACAATATGCATAAAATTACAATCTCAGTAGTGGGTCAGTATGATTGATAAATGCGTTTTTTCGAATTTTTTTGTTGTTGTTAAACTTTTTCTCATGTGTAATCATTACGAATAGATAAAGCGGTGTCTGCTTAACGAGGAGCAATGGAACACTTTTCACTGCGCTTTTAGCTTACAGCAAGGAAAATGGCGGAAGCTGCAGGGACATTAGCATAAAGGTCTGAACTGATTTGCCTTTGGATGAAGATACAAGCTGGATTCTAGTTTTGTGGGCTATTCACTATAATGCAGCTATTGGATACCTTTATCAAAAACAAAACCTGTGCGCTGATGCAAAACAAGTTTAACCACAAAATATAAATATTTTATTCTCTAAAAAGAATTGTCAATATAATCATGCTATAATGGTGTATTATACCATTATTCGAAAAAATACACATTTCTTTTGTGATATTAAATTTTAATATAATGCTTATGTGCTTTCTGATTACCACTCTCTGATTTATAAATGTCTGTAAGACGTTACATGCATAAATCATACATTTCCATAGACCTCTGTGTGTGGACGCCTGTTTTGTGAGGAGAAATGGTTAAAAGCGTGTTTATTTAAATTGAAAATATGTTTTATGGTGGTTTCAGTTCCCAAAAAGGCACTAAATATTTAAAGAATATTCTACCATTTTTATTTTTTAAAGGTATGTAAAGCGCACATGGGTTTAATCGAAAATAACTTTCTTAATGTCTCGAACGTCAATCTGACGTTTTTTATTATTTTGTGACATTTTAGTGCTTTTTATAGCATAGCGCATGTAATGGCTTTAAGAAATCAACACTTACTCAATATCCAGACACAGGCCTATCCGTGCCGGCAACACATCCATGTGTAATCAAATATAAAACTATTACATTGGAAAATATTATCTACAAACGCAAGAAAATACCAAGAATTTAGAATTTATTAAAACAAATGTATAGTATTACGCTACAAACATTATTCGAAACGAAGTACATATAAGAGCTGACGCAAAAACTCGAGGCTCATTTCTGTATTTTTTTGCACACACGAGGATTTAAAAAAATGAATCATAAAACAGCACGTGTTGGAACTTACCATATGTGTTACTGAAATCATTTAAAATAATAAAACCGGAGATCACACATTTTTCATTTTTATTAAGAAACAAGGATACATTATATATTTTAATAGGTACAGTAAACAAAAGAGAATGAAGCAATGTGTATTTAACACATATTAAAAAAAAAATATTTAACACATTACATGCAACACATTTTTATATTTTCATTCGCATTTTATTGTTTATAGACATTTTACATCTACCAAAAACGAAATAAGCAATTTTAATTAAATGTGCGTGTGTGTGTTACATACACGCACTACACGCACATTTTATAGGCTACCTATACATTTCTATACACTTGTATCGTTGTATCTGCTTGTGCACATGATGAAGCAGCTTCACCTGTAAATGTAATGATTATTAGGACAACCATGCATTTTTTAATGGCAGTTTTCTCTTAAATTATTATCTTTTTTTACCATTGCAATACATATTGTTAGCGTAAAATGCACAGTATTTCGTTGCATTGTTTATACACGCATTTATATTAACATAACTATTATGTATACCCACGTCTTTACATTTATAATAATAGTAGTTTATAAATGCACGTTTGCAAATAAAACCTTTAAATATTTACGGAAATGAAGAACCGACTACTGAAGGCCTCATACTACTAATTCTGAATTAATGTAAAATGTAAGAAACTCTGGACGAGAATGTAAAGAAAATGAAAATCTCATAATCGATAAGTTTACATTAGTATGAATCTGCATTATTTGTCTGTTTTGGAAAATCTTTCGGTCGATCCCTTGAATGGTTTGATGAGACGTCTCAGTGACAGACAAGTACATAGACCAATCACATTCCCCCATGTCTTACGCTGGGTCACAGGCACTGACCTCGCAGTTGAAGCCTATACGACAAAGCTCTACACAGACAAACAAACACTGAATAGCTCGTTCAAGTTAATATTTTTATTGTAATTGCACAAAATTACGCCTTCTGGTATTTTCGCAAAAAAACATTATTACGGACGTTTTAAACAGCTTGCTTTTGTTTTCTATATATTTAGGTTACATAAACTTGTATAAGTTGTGCATTTTGTTAACTTCCTCTCCTCAAGCTTATTTATGAAATTGATCTGCAAAGTAAAAATGGACAAACGTGGACATTATACGTATAGAACTCTAAACAATAGAACTCGTGGTGTGACATTTCTACGACGTATAACCGCATAACACTTTTTGTATTTTTTTTAAAATGCGAGTTAAAATTATACACGAAATTTCTGGTGTGTCACGAATTATACGCCTAACGGATTACAACCATGTGAAGAAAACTGTCCATGTTATGGAGTATAATCTAAGTGGATACATATAAAGATTATTTATACAAACTTACTAAAACTCAGAAGACTAACGTAAGTTGTTTACGGATCTATTTCATACTGTCATATAATTTATAATATATATGCACAAGTACAAGTTCCACATATATATATTGCAAATTTTATTTTATAATTTTTTTACTGAATTAAGTTTACAATACTAAGGTAATTTAGTGAATTGCCACAACAACAGACTGCGGACTTCTTAATACACACAAAAAGCGAAACGGTGATTATTAAAAAATGTATTTGATTTGTACCATTTAGTAAGGCAAACTAAAACTTTTGCAATATCGTACAAATCTATTTTTAAAATACAGGACGTTTTTCCTACATATAAACAAACTACTGACAATGCATAAGCACATATACTTAAAATCACCAGTGTAATACATTATGTATAACCATATGCTATGTGAAACACCAATGTATCAAAAATACATTATGTATAACCGTAATTATGTAAGTATGTATTGATTTTGCAACTAATCCTCTATATAGAAATTTACAATTTAAAACGAGCCAAGTTTTCAGCTACTGTCTAGTAAAAGCGTCTAAAACTGTCCATTGATTATTATATTCGTTATCGTGTTTCCGTTTATTTTACGAAGTGTTCTATTTACTTGCCTGAGGTTCTTTTTTCATTTGGAGCCGCATAAGCCACGTAAATGTGCGTGTAGACGTCTGTTCTTTGTTCTGCATGGGTTTCCTTAACAGTAAAATTTAGCTAGATGGCGCCATTGCTCCACGCTGTGCCATACAACTTCACCAACTTGACCCCAGTGACGTCAAGACGGTCTGGCGCATCAAGGCCACTTTCAAAACCCTATTGGTCTGAAAATCACATGACAAACCGCCTTGAATCCATAATTATGTTGCTGATATTTTTCGCCCCCCCAAAAGATGTCAGCGTCCTACTGTCCGTATACTCTTCAGCATAAAGGAGGCTGTTTTAAATCACAAGAAAAACAAGCTGAGTAACAAAATGTCATGTCCGAACAACGTGGCAGCCAACACATTCCTGATGGATTCGCTGGTGGGAGGAACATCTCCTTACAGAGGTGAGGGTTATTCCGGAATATATATGCAACCTTCTGCAGATTATGGCTGTTCCATGATGGGTAGTTTTGGAATAGTCGGCACCCCTCTATCCAAACGGGATGAGCTGCAGCCGAGCGGGATGCATCTCGGTAGTTATCAGCATTCGCATTACCTGTCGCAGCGGGACGCATGGACCGCAGGCTCTAAAACTTACAGGGGCTCGCAACCTGTTGCCCAGCCTTTGCACCCTTGCTCATTTCCAGCCAGTAATGTGAAAGAAGAAGCGATTCCTTGTCTTTACCAGACTGATAACGGCAGCGCCAATGAGTCCGCTGAGAAATCCACCTACATCCGTTTAGGAGACAATAACAGACACCCGAATCAAGGCGCCGTCTCCACCCCCGATTATTTCCGACGGAGCCAGGTGTACACCAATGAAAGGGGCCACCATGGAGATGAGTTCGGCTCGGACTTTAATCCAGTACCTAGAATAACGCCTGTAGAGACACAAGCAGCAGATTCATATGTCAAAACCAACAAAGCAAAGCAGAAACCAGCAGACATGGAAGAAAATACGCAAGAGGACGAAAAGGATCAGAAACACTCTAGGAAAGAGGACAATGTCTCTAAAACAGACAGTTGTACCGATGAATCCGAGAGCGAATTGAAAGGTGATAAAGCTAATTCCTTCTCTTTCGTCTCTCTCTCTCTCTTTCTGTCTGTCCCTCACACACACGCACCCACACACACATACACACACACACACACACACACACACACATATCGCATTATCTTGTATGTACAACATGTTAACTAGTAATCAAATTACATGTCAAATTGCAAAACTTGTTAGTTTTGTTGCTACGACCGGCTGGGCCATGTGTACATCATCGAACAGACACATAATCACACCATATGTGACTTACAGGCCTAGATACTAGTACTTCTGTTTCCGTCAAAGACAGACATTAGTCATTTAACACTCAGTCATACATTCAATCTTAAATTGTCATTTAAAATGTAAACAGTAACACTAATTAAAAAAAAAAAATTCCCTTGCAGTAATTGACATTACAACAGAATAGCAGAATATTACGCCAGAACGCAGTGTAAACGTGCGCTCACACAGACAACACAATATTTACACTAACCTTTATAAAAATGAAATTACGTTTTTATTTCAACCCAGCTGGTGCCCCACATAAGTAATGTTTTATCCACAAAATATATATATATAAAGACGTCCCCTTATAAAAAGTCTTCCCAATATACAATTTAATTTTAAAATTATTTTAAATAGCTTTCGGGCGTCAATGGCATTTCTCTTTTTTTACAATTGTGAATAATACATGTCTAATGCAATATTCACATGCATTGAAAAATAACAACCGGTACATTATCACCACCCTAAAAGGAATAGCCTAAATTTATTAAATCCCAAAAAGTGTGTATTGATGCATGCAGTATTTTTTTGTTAGATTTTGACTAAAATTAAACTAAGAATAACATAATTTACGCAAATATTCAGTAATTTTATTCAGTATTTGTGACAAGTATTTGAGTGTGTATTTTATGTGTATGGGATACACATTTCGTTAACTACACAATAATAAAAAATGCTGTTTTTAGAAAATGTGGTTATATTGAAGTATGTACTTAAAATCATAAATACACCTTAAAACGTTTTAATAATTTTAAATCACTATCACGCGCGTATGTAATTACATTGTCATGTTGTCATTATATCAAATGTCAATACAAAAATGATTGATTACATTTTACATTAAAGCGTAGTTGTGTAGTGGTTAAATTAAGATGCATCTGATAATCCGGGTTTTTAAAAATCTTTTCTTTAGCCTCTGCATCTAGTTTACTACGCAATATATCGCTTTTACGAGTTGTTACATTCTGTCTATAATTTTGTAATGTCCCAATTTGGAAAACATTTTATTTCCATGTTTGTTTAATACGTGATCTAACGATTTAGGCTGACTTTGTTTAAAATAGGCAACTATTAGACATTAAACCAAATGAAACACGTACGCACTTTGTGTTTGCTAACTTATTTTGTATAAAAATAAATATATTATGTGTGAGCATTGTTACAAAATTTCTTATACGTTTTTTGTCTTGCTGAGTGATATTTTAGTCAAAATAATTGCAGGCTGATGACTTGCAAATAACACTTGCAAAGTTACACAGCCGGAAATTAGACAGAAACTGTATTAAAACAATATAGAGGATTCAAACATAGATAAACAACTACAGATATATATATTGAGTGTGTGTGTGTGTGTGTATTTATATATGTATATAGCCTATATATTGGGAAATAAACGGCCATGCGGCATAGTTTTACATTGGTAAAAACAAGGTAGTTGAATAAAATTATTAGAATACTTAGAATATACAAAAATACATATATTTTATGCAAACGTATACTGTTTATTATGCTAAACAAATTTTAGCTTGTGAAAATGGACGATTATGATGGTTAGCTTGCGTTAACTCGTATTTACACTCCAATTTCAGTTCTGGTTTTTTTACTTTTGCAGATGAGACTGCATTGGAAAAAGCAACAGGAAACTGGCTAAAAGCAAAAAGTGGACGAAAGAAAAGATGTCCATACACAAAGCATCAGACACTTGAGCTGGAAAAGGAGTTCTTGTTCAACATGTACTTGACTCGAGAGCGCCGTCTGGAGATCAGTAAGAGTATCAACCTCACAGACAGACAGGTCAAGATCTGGTTCCAAAACAGAAGGATGAAGCTAAAGAAACTCAGCAGAGAAAGTCGCGTCCGGGAGCTAACTGCTGGCTACAGCTTTAACTGAGGGCTAACCAAATAGACAAAAGAAAAAAATTAGCAAATAATTTGTTCTTGTCTCCCCGCGTTTTTGCCCCATCAATTTCTTTCATTTATTCTTTTCGTTCACAGACTCACGCATATATACGCAAAATATAAAATAGCAAAGCAAGGCCCTAGGTAAAAACCGTGGTCCATGACTTAAATTGCAAAGGGACTGGAGCCTCTTGCAAATGTTATTAGCTAAAACCTTACCCTGAGTTATGAATGTGAAAATGAGCAGTATAACTTTGTAAATATGCCAGTTGTGAGTGAAGCTGTGGGCGCTTGGTGCAAATATTTGTGACAGATTTGTATTATAGGCTCCCTAAGTCCAAATCCTAAAAACGAGATGTCTACTTGATGTCTTAGATTAGCCTGTTTGCTATCAGTGCGCTTGTCCTATACAATGCGCACTCTGTATTTTGCATGCTTTGTCCTTTAAGTGTATTTGTCAATTTAATGTTCAACTGGAAAGGGTGTTAAATAAAACGGGGTGGGAAAATCAAATGTTCTTGTATGTCCTTCCCCTTGCACATTTTCTTGTATTCTTTTGACAGGGAATTTTTTGGTGAGGACAGAGCAGAGAGGTAGAAAGAGAAAGTGCAGAGCACTTCGAATATGAGTGGGAGACCCATAACGTTGATTTAAATATTATCCAGGTGACCACAGTAAGTCAAGGTCATAAAATTGTAATGTCATGACGGTCCTGGAAAGCGCTGGGGGTGGATTTTATGATCTGCAAATATAATGTGCTGCTGCAGTAAAGATGCATTAAAAGGTGAGTGGAGGAGGGCTAATTCACATACTGGAGACTGCAATGTGCTGGCCTCACTGACGCTCTCTGCGGTCTGCCTGGCGGTTTTGGAACCAGGAACCCTTTATTATGGAGTAATGGAAAGCTATGGTACGATAGACTGAACACGGATGAATGATAGGAACTACAGCAACAGTAAATGAATGAGTGGATCCTACGAACAGCGTTATTCGAGCCATGTAAAGAAAACACAAGGTAGGATCAAAATGTCTTATTTGTTTGTTGACTGAGCTTGATAAAGGCTATTTTGGCTTCTATTTGCTTTTAAATCGCTGAAATGGATAACAGCTTTGATTTGAACGACAGTTGCTTTCTGGAGATGGGGACTTTGCTCTCCATACTTCTGACAGTGACTGATAAGGAAGTGCTGTTGTAGATATTGTGGTCAGTCTTCCAAGTGCAAGTTAAAGTTGTGGAGCTACTAATATTAGCATCATGTGTAATTAATATATGAATTATTTGTAGTGCCTCTGAATGACAATCCTTGTCAGATTTCTCGTTAATTATGGGTTATGTCTTTGGGTGCATTTTGGTGTCTGGGAAAAAAGCCACAGGAAACTTTTTAGACAGTCACACTATTGTTGAAAACCTGTAAATATTTGAATGCTTGTAA
Source organism: Misgurnus anguillicaudatus (assembly GCF_027580225.2). Taxonomy (NCBI): domain Eukaryota; kingdom Metazoa; phylum Chordata; class Actinopteri; order Cypriniformes; family Cobitidae; genus Misgurnus; species Misgurnus anguillicaudatus. The sequence continues at coordinate 26,143,427 of NC_073349.2, forward strand.
TTTGTCAGCCTGGCTTTTGCTAAAATGTTTAATATTTACTGACGTTTATTACTAATGATACTGCTTGCCGGAAGTCTCAGTTTGTGTTAATTTTGGTGTTATTTTTAAACGTAAATAAAGCAGTGGCCTGTCAGGCATCTCGGCCATCATATACCAGCTCTGATTAAATTGACATTTGAAGAATGGAATGGAAAATGACTTACTTGTCCGTGAAGATTTGTTGGTTGTCATCTCCTGTGGATAACGCCGTAACGCGCAGCTGGTGCGTGGTTTAGGTAGTTTCATGTTGTTGGGGTTGGCTTCCTGGCTCGACAACAAGAAACTGCCTTGATTACGTCAGTTCGTCTTCATCAAGGGCGACAATTGCTGTTAAATTACACCCTGTGCAATGAAGTTTTCGCAAATGGCATTGTAAATGAACTGAACGATTATAGCCACCGTGGTCTCTTTTTCTCCTTTGCTCGCCTTTATGTGTCAGGCTGTAAAAGCGAATTTAGACTCTCAGAGGGGGGAAAGGACTGTAAACACCATGGGACAAACTTAGTCCGTTCCTTAATATAGCTCATTCATTCATTACAGTATACGATAAAGAGTGTTTTATCCACCTTTTAACGTTTTTGGTAAATGTGGCGAGAAAACATTGACAGAAAGAAAGATAAGACAAAAGTAGCAGCTGAGAAACAAAATTGATTGATTGATGGACGGCTATTAGAATGGACATATAGGCCCAAATGACACAAAGAAATTAAGAAAAATCTTATGTACGCACATAATTTTCCACTGTATATCAAATTGTGATTTGTTATGGAATTGCATGAATTTTTGATTATTCTTTCTATTTACTGCGCGTGTGCCTATTAGTGAGAAGTCAAGTTAAACACGAAACACTTTACAATTTGAATATTTGATCCTGAGACGAATAATGCCTGATGTTGATAGCGTTAGAAAGCAACCAGTCAATATAAAATTTAATTTAAATACTTAAAATATTTATGAAATTTAAAATTTGCCAAGTAATTTCATCACACACTTCACGGCATGTGATCAGTCACAGACCATTGAACCTGTAAGCGACTTGCGTCAATTTGCAAACGTGCTGTAAATTGCCACTTAAACTTAATAATTGTAATTAAAATCATACTAGTAGCAGTACTAGTAGCCAGTAGCCATGGATGCTGTTTGACCTGTAGCTTCCGCTCAGGAACAATTATAAAAAGCTGGATAGGAAAACCTGCGCATTTCAGGCTGCATGAATTTTTATTTATATTTGATGTCTTGTTGATTTGCATTTACTTATTTTTTATATTTCGCCATCTTTCATATTGCAGATTTGATATGGAGTGCACAGGCAAAACGACGGACAGCTCTTGAACTTAAATATTATTCTGACTTTAGAATAGCAATAGCCTTGTATTTTTGTGTGCATATCTAATTATTACATGCATTTCTGAATGTTTTACAAAAAAAAATCCGAATTGAGTTTTGTTTGCAACGGTGTTGGGAACCATAGCTACTTCTATTCAGAAAATAGAAGTTTTGCGCTTTGTCTTAATTTTACGCTACAGTAACACAGTGCGTATTGCTTCTAAAACATCTCCTTAAATAATGTGCTTTAATTTAGCTAATGTTAAATGAACAGCTGTTTGTTGCGAAGGGCCTCATCAGGTCTTCTGTACGGAAAGAGCAGATTTTACCATATCTGCATGTTTTCTTAACCATGTCCCCTCCCTTCATCTGTTTTGCGACGGGAGGAGACAGTCTGGAATCCCAAGTCATTTTCATTCAGTTGAGTGAATGGGGTTCTCCTCTGGAATGCGTCACCAACAAAGAGTTTACAGCACACGCAATAGCCCCACAGGACATTGCCGCCTAGTATACATATATAGCCGCAATATCTTTAAATAGCCTAAGGATTGGGCATTAGAACATTAGCCTTCGTCTCAATATATTTAGAATAGTAAAATGTTAAGTCATGAAATGCATCCTTTGGTTTTAGCATAGTGCGACATTACTGCCAGTTATGTGACGCATTAATTGCAATACACTGTAGCATTAGCAACAGCATATCCCTGATATGAGCAGTAAGGGCTTTTATGCGTGAGGATGTAAATAGATGGCCTAATGTACATGTATTTGACGAGAATTCAGCAAAAACTGTGGTTGCGGCTTAGTTTTTGAAACATTCAGAAAAAAATATGATATGTTTATGCCTGTTTTTACACTGTTCATTTGATTTTGTTTAGTTACATGATTGTAGTGTTTGGTTTAAGTGAATGTAACTTTGTCTAGACACGGCAGACATGGACATTCACGCATCCAGCCTGCATGCAAATTGCATGCAAATGATCATATTTCGCTTTGTTTCTGGTTTTATGTGTTAGGTTTTATTTGTATGTCTGGATCAAAGTGGGGCTGCAGTTACACAGATGAAAATGGTTTCTAATACAATGCAGCTTTGAAGCATTCTGAGATAGACCAATCAATAAAGGGTTTCTCGGTAATGTGTTTGATACAAATAACAACATAAAATATATAAACTTTTCATAGTTGGCTGACCCACAATATTTTAAATCTCCCTATTGCTATATTTTTGTCACCCATGGCCGCACAAAATATGGTAGTATGATGTATATTTTTCTTTCCATATCTCTTGCAGGCGCGCTTTAGTAAAAGAATAACAAACGCAGATACACAATTACAACAATAACATTGCAAGATTTTACAGGTAACATAAATAAATAAATAAATATTCATGCGTAAAATTAGCTCATTTATTTAAAAACTATTGTAAATAGATCATGCATCATTTATGAAAATAATTAACGCTTCCTCTAACTGAAACTGATGAAAGAGATTTTATTTTAAGATGCTAGCTTTTCATTCTAAATTATTTGGAGGAAAGATGTGAAAAGAAAATTATTAAGACTGGCTATGATGTCTAAATGTTTTATAAAGGTCATTAACTTAAAATCCACGTGCTGAACATTATACACACAAGTGTTTTTAAGCTTCTAGTTTTTTAAAACATGAATAAAGTATCAAAATCACTTTTCAAAAGTACTTTAGCGCATACTACATTAAAGCTATAAAATCTATAGGAACATCTCTAAAATATAGATGTTTGAGGTAATTCCAATACAACATATAGACTATCTTTTTCCACCATTTTGTTGAGTTGTAACCGGAAAGGCTTCTTGCCATTGGCGATTTAATTATATGGTCTAGGTATACTGCAGTAGTGTGTAACAACGTATAATATGCTTGGTGTTTTTTTCTGAATCTTTGACGCCATATCTTTTGTTAAATGAAAAAAAAAATGCAATAATAATGTCCTTCAACCTGTTTATGTCTTTGATGTGCACTTGTCTATGCATTATTTTTAGATGTGTTACTGTCCGGTCTGTGAAATATTGCTAGCAATCAAGAGACGTTAGCAGCATGATTAAATATATTCAAGATGTAATTATATATGTAGCAGACGGGGTTTCTTTTTGATATTTAGAGAATTTTTTTAGAAAAATCATCAAAGTGCATTTGTAAGAGACTCCCATGCTATTGTTAAAATGCTCCAATAATGGTTTTCTTGATGGCAACCTAAAATCTAAAATTATATTGAAGGCCTAAATAACACTTATATAGGAGAAAGTTTGGCTGTGTGCAAGCTATATGATTTATTATGTCACATGAGACTGCGCAATGCAGTGCAGTGTCCTTGGTGGAAAGCCTGCTTCTATATTATTATAACTACATAAAAATAAATGTTGCTGACTTTAGACTGTGTTCACAATGTTATTTAAGATATGCTTTCAGTGACTGCTATGTACATGTAAATCACAATATCTTTTAAACAGGTCAATCGCATGGTAATATGTACAAAATTATGTTTTAAAAAGTGAAAGTAAGGAGTGAGCTCGGCTTAAGTAGATGTTGCGTAAAGCAAATGTAACACCAACAAACACTATAGCTAAATTTGACCAGTTTTAGAGCAAGTGATTTTGTTCAAGTGCGAGTCTTTCAAACCACAAAACCTTTGAATATATAATTAATAGTCAAAAAAACATAACTTTCCAAAATAAGTCAACAAATATTTAAACATTACTAAACAAACCATCTTAAAAAAGAAAATAAATTATTTTGTTTCAGAAAATATTTTGTTTATATAGCGATTGCACACTGTAACAATAAACACATATCCTTGTTAGACACAGAATTAAACTGCTCCATATACAATTCATTTTATACACCTATACCGATGTAAAACGTGCAATTGAAGATTACAATTATAATTCAAACTCTCAAAGACATTGTTTTTATTTATTTAACACATTAACGATGTTTATTCAAGGTTGTAACATTGTTGGTCGTATTACTAACACTGATTACATTAGAAAATAATATTACGTGACTTTTATGGGTACCACGCCCTCTAAAAAATGCTTAAGGCTATTGCACTGCACTAAACTTTGATTTTTTTTTTAATATGCATTAATACAGATGCTGTTGTTTTCAGTAGTTGTTTGAAAATGTTTCACGTAGCCTATGGGATTTATGTTTTGTATACAGTTTGAGAAATTTATGATTTGATTGAATCCACTGATCGTAAGCTAAAGGTTTTAAATATCCATACTGTGACACTAGGTTTTACTTTGCTCATTGCGCAGAGTATATGGCTTCCGTAGTCCATTGCAAGGAGAAAGCAGAAACAGACCATTATCAACAAGCTGTCACGCCTTCTTTTAAACCCGTAAATACAACTATATTATATATTATGTAGTATATTATTATTTCTTTAATTTTGGATTTTATTGCTTTTCGTTGTTTTGCTAATTAAAAATTGTGTGCACTGCAAAAGTTGTTTTAAACGGAAAAGTGGTGCATAATGGCACTTATCATTTTAGGGCAGATCTCTGTAAACGGTTTAAACTGCTCTTCTTAATTAATGTAAATAATGTTGTTTGAATAAAGTTTTAAAGCTAAGTTTAAGCGCTATTTACCGTGCGACAGTAATATTTGTTTTGAGGTTGCAAAAAAATAAAAAACAACCAATAGGATAAAAAGCCCGACCTCATGTGGCCGGATCTATACTGGGCCTAACACTGACCAAAATCTACGAAAACATCAGTATGGATATTTTCGAAGTTAAGATAATTAAAATGTGCCGTTATTTTACATTAGACAAAATGACTAAATTGTCCAACTACAAATAGATTTGATATAACTGGACAAACACGAAACTAAAAGAAAAGAAGAATATTACAATACCTATTATGGTGCTGCTGTAATTTTATATACGTCGAAGTAACTTAGACAAATCTACATACATTTTCAAACCTTTATCTCAGAGACAATTTAACTGTTAACAAGAGTTTGTAAACACTCTCTTTTTTCTCCTTTTTCTCCTAGTGTATTCGCCAGAGGTTTGATGAGTCGTCTTTCACAAGCCTAGTGTTGGTTTTATGTTATACTAGGAACTCAACTGCAGTTTTATTAACGACACGTTTATGAACAATCAAATGGTCCTCGTAAAAATTTATTGAAGGACATAAAAGCATGCACGACCACTTGACGAATATAGTCGCAGTTGTGGTGCGTTTTCAGGCGTCTTACTGGTCCCACTGCCCAGAGTTTTAAAACTCCATTTTATGAGGGATACCCCAATTGTATTTATTTGAAACTAGTGGAAAATAGCAGTGCGTAAAGTCAACCCTCTCGGCACCATAAGAGCTTTATATGTGTTACATTAATTCCAACGAGTCCTTTTCAATTATAAAGAATTAAAAGTGATACTGAAAAAGACAATTAAAACATAGTATTTTATTCCTAATTGTTTTTAATAAATAACATTATTCAGTGAGGGGTGTGCAGAAGCATAGCCAGAGCACAGTAGCATTCACTCGACAGAGATTGATTACACCAACAAATAGTGCCTTTTTTAAGGCGGCTAACATGTACAGTTCTTTTATGTAGGCTATAAATAAAACATACACATTAAACAGATTACCATTACATATTAAAACACATTTATATTCATGTATTTAGGATCTATATCAAAACACAACATTAGAATTTAGCGACCTACTGCAAACTCGAAGTGCATTGCCGTTCCAAGAGGACTCGCGCATTGATCTGCTGTGCAGTTTTTCAGGGGGTAAATGTAATCACGTGTTCAGCAGACGTCCAATCCGAGGCGCAGAAGCTTTCTGAAATAATTACCTGTCTTGATTGTTCTACGGTCAGATAAAAAAGTACACATACACTCCATATAATAATCGGATGCATGTAAAAGAGAAGGGAAACATCGCCATGTCGGCTACGGGTCCCATAAGTAATTATTATGTGGATTCATTGATCAACCATGAGAGCGAGGATGTTCTGGCGAGTCGTTTCTCGGCCACTGGTCCGATATCTTCCAGCTCACGCCCGACGTCCCTGGTACCGGAATGCGCGGATTACCCGTCTTGCAGTTTTGCCCCGAAACCACCAGTTTTTACTACCTCGTGGGCCCCCGTTCACTCGCAATCGTCAGTGGTTTACCATCCATACACTCACCAACCTCACCTAGGCACAGACTCAAGGTACGTCCGCTCTTGGCTGGAGCCTATCCCCGGTACCGTGTCTTTTCCAGGATATACAGGGAACAGTAGGCACTACGGGCTGAAGCCCGATTCCTTCCAGGATCCTCGTGCTGGAGACTGTTTGGGCTCGAACGGACGTACTTACACGGATTATCTGTATTGCTCTGCCGTCGACATAAGAGAAAAGCAGCAAAACACACCATCGCCTGAAACGGAGAGTCTGTCTTCCGGAAAACACAAAGACGACAAGGCTGAATTAGACCCAAGTAAGTTGAAGCCATTCTTGTTTACAACCGGGTATGGGATGCTTCTCAGTTTATTGCATTCGCTTGGTGGTTGGCTGTTGTCCGTCGTAAAACCAAGTTCTATACCCTTTCATCCTCTGTGGTGTACTACGCCGACTCAAGTCTATGAGGCTATCCATTGATGACAAACGCCATAGAATTGGGTTGTAAAACGGGTAGTGGGTTATAAAAAATGGTCTCCTTAAAACAAGTCTGGCAAAGAAGGTACATATAATGTTTACAGATAACATTGCCACAACTATGATTAGAATCACAAACAACAAACGATATTAGTGTTCTTTATTTGATGTAGAAATTACTTCTAGTCTGAAAATGGCAAAGAAATAATATAAGCGGCTAGAGCGAGTATTAAACAGTTAAATGAACAAATAAAATAAATGTAAAATAATCTAATATTGTTTGTTCTCATATGAATGGTAATATTACACGATTTAAATTATTCATATTGTGGGCTGTAGCATATAAGTCATGCGTCAGACCAATTGGAAATGTAAAAGCAGTCAAAACGCTTACTTGTATTTTGAAATTTTCTAATAAATATAATTTACATATAAATGAAACTTCGTGAGAAAAAACTAAACACGTGGAATGTTTGAAGTGCATTCATTGCATAGCAGAACTTTGAGAGTAGACTTGTGAAGGCTTGAGTCCCAAGCCTTTGCGTTTTATGGGCCTATAAAGCAAATAGGTACATTTCCCTAGTTTACGGCGCAGTTTCACTACGAGTTTGCTAAACCATTTCAAATAAAAAAAGAGTTAGAGGGGGACCTCCTATGAAATTAACTGCAATTTACACGAAGACTGAAAATGTAATTGTTATTTAAACCTTATAGAATGAAAAGTGTTGCTTCATGCTGCAGTTCACAAATCGTTGTTTTAAGCAATTGCTAATTGATTATTTATTTAGTAATACCTAATAAATGCACTTATCAATAAAAACCTTTTTGGTTCAGTCATCAGTTGTGAATAGCATGTTTGCTAACACCCCTTAACCATATTGTTTTCTATGTTGTTTTTCAGATAATCCCGTGGCAAACTGGATCCATGCACGTTCAACCCGAAAGAAACGTTGTCCCTACACCAAGTATCAAACTCTCGAACTCGAAAAGGAATTTTTATTTAATATGTACCTCACAAGAGACCGGCGTTATGAGGTAGCAAGAGTGCTGAATCTAACGGAGCGACAAGTCAAAATTTGGTTCCAGAACCGACGGATGAAGATGAAGAAAATGAATAAGGAGAAAAACGACAGTAAAGAACAATAGACCAAAAGTCTTTGATTGGACACAGGATGAAGGAAGGTCATCATTTCGTATCGTCATGGGTCTTAACATTTAGCACCTTCAGCCCATAACAGGAACAGAGAAACCGAATATCCTATATGGATATAACGTGCTCTTATAATTTAATATAAGTGTAATTTCACCATCCTCACTTGAGTCATATTAATATGTAGTTTGGATTTACATAAATGTTTCTTTATTCTAAACACAAATTGGACTCTACTTCGAGAGAAGCTACTCCGACGTTTCAGTGTTAAAATACTTGAACTACTTAATTTTCAGTGTCCTAATTTATGTTCTTTACGTGATTGTTTTTTTCTATGCTACCATTTATTTGTATTTTATAAAGAATATCAAATCTGTAGTATATATATTTACATAATATGGTAATACTAAACGTGTTTGCGTCGATGTGCTTAGTTTGTTTCTAATGTTCCAGTTGGTGTATTTTACATTCTTTAAACTGTAAAAAATGAGTTTCATCATAGATTGTAGATATATTCAAATATATACAACCATGTTAATATAACTTGTTGTGTTGCTCTTAATTGCACAGAAAGTACACGCAGCAGTGAGATTCAAATGGGAAAGTGTATCTATGTTGCCTATTAGCAAAGAGTCTGGCCTACACGTACAATATCCTCATTCAAAAGGTATCGAGGATAAAATAAGTGCACGATCTAAAATATCGAATTTTACATCCCACAGATCAAATTGTAAGCGCCTCCAGTAGGCCTCTTAAACTAGCGTGCATTATACAAAATAATTTTTGGGTCTGTATTAAAAAAGATGCAATTTTTTAATAATTAAATTAAATATTTTTTTTTCAATTTGTTTTAAATTTAAATGACTACTTTAAAATATTAGTAATATTGTTGTTGTTTTAAAAATGTACATGCATTTCATGTCTTGGTATCGTTTGAAAAATAGCTAGCTATCGGTGTTCCAGTCTGCGGAAATCACAGAAATAAAAATGGAACAAAAATGTGAAAATGTTAGTTTACCAACACTATCGCCCTTTATCAGTACAATAAATATAGTGAATTTAAATGACATATGTACATTTTCTTCCGTTGTTTATATATATATATATATATATGCCTAAACTCCTGGTTATGGCGTGTTTTGGTACTGACCTTAATTGATTTAGACGTTCTTTAATTACGGTTAACCTATCCAGCCCATGAATTTTTCTTCATCTTGTCTTAGTTTGAATCTTTTATAAGCCTAATGGTAATATCTTATGATGTTATTATTTTGACCTCATTTATTTTCGAGTAGCAGTTGTGGTATTGACATAATTAAAGTTCATATGTTTACCGCTAGCTTCCTGCGCTCAGCTGGAATTGCTTTTTTGTGGGCCTTAACAATACGAACAGGATGCGGCGATTTCAAAGCCCAATCTACTACGTTTCCGCCCTGAACAAAAATGCTAGTTTTACAACCCTGTTGAAGCTTGTGTTGTTTGTCTCAGATGCGAACGAACAAAGCCAAGCTGGCTAACTGGCTAGACGTCTGGGCTAAATTACTTTATGGTTTAATGGACGTTGGTGGTGGACCCTCTCAAAGGGTTGTGCAGAAGCTTTAAGTGCTTTAGGCTAACTAGAGGCAACAGCAGTCCACTAACACCATAATATGCATTCAGGAGTAACTGCAAATCATTAAAATACCCTAAAGTCCAAAATTTTAGATTTCACAGGGTATATTTGTAGCTACAAATACTTTCGAGACTGTATGAGTTAAAAAGGCTTTAAACTATGTATTGTAAGTAGTCGTGCTAAAAGTTAATACCTTTTTCACAGTTCAAAGTATAGTGTCATACAAATAGGCTTGCTGTGGATTTTCCCAATGAAATAATTTTGCGGCACAAATTGTGTGGCCTTGGCTCCCACTCAATGATAATTTGTAAACTTGCCTACAAGCACACGAGATGGCGCTATTGACTCACTGTTGAAGCATGTTGGACCACAGATGACTGGGAGTGTACTGCAGAAAAACTGGTGAAAGAATGGCGGCCATTGTTATTAATCACTATTTTGGCTCAAATTTAACCGAAAGTCATACTTAGACACACAATAAATTTTAAATTTCTAAATCATGTATGTATTCTTATAAAAATAGTATTGTTTTTAATGTGGTTTTATTACATCGTTTCCTTTACGAAATCCACAGTATTTCTTTTGTTTTGTCAAAATCATTGTAACTTACTTACATTTAAAAGAAAACAAGCACGATGCTTTAAACAAAACTTGAACACTGTGCAGTATGGTGTCACATAGCTGAAGTAATTCATCAAATACATTGTGAAATATGGACGTTTTAGTCTCGTGTGAGTTTCGATTTATAGATAGGCTATACACTGTGTATTTTTTCTATTTATTTATTTGTTTTAGACACCCTGTTAATTATTAAAAGGTCTGTTTGTTAAAGTTATGCACAGCGTCACGTGCACTTTGCAAACACGTCAAAAAACTAAATCACATTTACATGAACGAATTAAGAAAACGTTGCTTTCATAATTTGTCTGTAAATTTTAATTTAAGTATCCATCTAAAAGTTTAGTTAACGATTTGCAAATTGGTAACTGCGTAAAATTTCTTTTTGATCATATTATTTAAAATAATACATTATAAAGAATATAACGACTAAGAAAATTTGACAGTTATGCTGTACTAATTGTAATTATAAAATTAATTTATTACAAAGAATTGCTCTCTTCCATAGTCACTCCTTTAACTTATGTTCCTATAACTGAAACAAACAATGACCCGTAATCTGCATCTTTATAGACTGTGAGATGTCTATAAATTTTCTGTGTGTGCCTCGTTCCTGTTTAACAGTGAAGTTTAAAAATTGTCAAGAAGCGTCACAAAACCGCATGCTCATAATTTTGGAAAGGACTTTAAATGAGCTTGTCTGAAATAAACAAGACATTAATGTGTCTAGTAAAATATCAAGGCATCTACTGCGCAATTTAATTGTATCAGTGCGGCAGATTTACAACTTTTTCTTATGGTTTAGTAGGGCCAAGAGAGGCTTGCATGTTCAGCTTTTCTCTCCCGTGTGTGTGTGTGTGTGTGTGTGTGTGTGTGTGTGTGTGTGTGTGTGTGTGTGTGTGTGTGTGTGTGTGTGTTAGCAATCTGATACAAATCGTCAAGGTAGACGTCACAATCCTTGTCACAATCTGACCCTTTAATAATAGCAATAGTAATTAATCATTAATTACATATTTTATAAAAAAAAATAATAGTAAAATTAAAGTATTAAAAGGTTATGAATAATGGTTATTTAAATAATATTATAAAAATAAATGTATTATTATTATTGTTATTATTATTATTATTATTATTATTATTATTATTATTATTATTATTTTATTATTATTATTATTATTCTAGTTAAGCCATTTAAATTAAACTGAAATTTTAAATGACATATTATAATTTGTTATTTGTATCCTTTTATAGGGTAGCCTACTAAATTATTTAACGATTTAGGCTTCCCTTCTTTGCGATATTGCTTCAAATAGTGTGTTGGACTACGAACTGTCTAAACTGTTAATCTTGGGCAATGGCTGAGGGGTCAAGGCTTATAAACCCAAAGTGGGCATGGGATGGTCGGAGCGTAAATGGTCTTTCGAAATAAAATGATATGCAGCTCTGTTGAAATCGCCGGCAAATTGTTTTAAATATAATGTAGGACTAAACTAATCAGCATATGACCAGCACTTATCTGCTCTTAAATTCTAACCAGTGATTAAAACCCTGAAAAGACTCGTTTAATACACACAGTCATTACTATTCAATAAAAAAACAGACAGCGTCGTTTCCCTTCAAGGTAGACGTCCGTGGACGTTGAAGAAAGATGAGGAGGCAAGGGTGGGGTGTAGGCGACAAGGGGTGGGGGGGTTCATTGTATAGTGGGGGTGGTTGGGTGGGAGGCAAAAAAGTAAGCGCTTGTGACTGAGCCGTCGGAGTTAGCGAGCTTTAACCTTAACACACATCCACTGTGCACGCCATGATTTGAAGCTGCAAAAGGAAAAGGCTGGCGATAGAAAGAGAGAGAGTGAGAGAGAGACTAAGCGAGAGGAGCTGAAGTGGGAGCTGCCTCAGATTGTCCGAAGGGGCAGCATTTCTCCATCTAGTTCCGGTTGCTCTGTCTGCGTTGCATGCCATTTGGAACTGCAACAATAGGTTGCCACCATTTATAGAGGGGAATATTTTTCAAACAGACTGACTATTTTTTTAATGCTAGATAAACATGAGTTCCTATTTTGTTAACCCTCTTTTTTCAAAATACAAAGGCAGCGAAACCTTAGAGCCAACTTACTACGACTGCAGGTTTCCACAGAGCGTTGCCCGAAGCCACACGCTTGTGTACGGACATGGAGCAGCTGCGCCGGGTTTCCAACACCCGTCGCATCACGTACAGGACTTTTTCCACCATGGAACCACAGGTATCTCCAACGCTGGTTATCAACAGAACCCCTGTGCACTGGCATGTCACGGAGACGCTACGAAATTTTATGGATATGAAGCCATTCCGAGGCAACCGCTTTATGGTACCCAGCAAGAGGCGAGTTTAGCGCAATACCCAGACTGTAAATCGTCCAACAGCACTAACCCTGGAGAAGGACAAGGCCACTTAAGTCAGAACTCTTCCACGAGCCTCATGTTCCCATGGATGCGGCCTCACGGTTAGAATAATTACTATTTCACATTGTGTTTGTATCTGTGTGATTGCGTCAGTGTCCTAAATCCTTGTGTAGCGTAGATATTGTTTACTTGCTGCAAATGCAGAGATGAAAGCACAGGTGGAGTATCATTTTCATGTTACAAATTCATACTAAATAAATGCTATTATACACAGTGTGTAGCAGTTATTGACGTCGCCAAACATTAGTAAAACCATTGTAGAAGTTTGACAGCTGGGTGCTTTGTGTGGCGAGGGAGTTGCTCTATAATGTCAAAAGAGACACGAGGCTGGATGAATTCAGACCACTGTTTATAATGACCACCTGTACTTTTGACTATTAATTGGCGATTATAAGAGGTTTGTTATTTGCTGTGTAGTGTATAGTAATGAAATGCAATGGTAAAAGCAACAGCAACAAAGTTGTAGGCTATGAGGTCGACAAGCAACAATAATGTCATTTGTTTGATTAAAGTCAGGTTGTTTGATTGTTGTAGCTGATCTACGTTTACTTTCTGTTGACACCACAAAGAGATAATTGTAAAATATAACATTTGGAACTCGTTAAATTTCACAATTACGTTTTATCTTAATCAGCTGTCTAAAACATCTACTAATTCTTCGTATATTCGCATTTTATTGAGTAAGGTTAGGCCTACATTACAAACCTGTAATTAAATCTTGTAATTACCTAAAATGGGGAATTAAGGTTAACAGTCTATTTCTTTTGTCAGAATGGCAGATAGCCTACATACACCTCTGTGCGCGTGTGTGCGTCTGTCTGTCTGTCTGTCTGTCTGTGTGTAAGTGGTGTATGTTTGTCTATATGTCTGTGAGCGCGCACGCCAGATTGTGAGATTCGGTGCGTTGCTGACCTCAGTTAAGAGCTGCTGTCTAGCCTTTTAAATAAAGACATCGCATTTATGAGAGAAATAACATGGAGAAGATTTGTCACTGAGAAAGCCTTTTTATTTCATTGTTTTCCCTTTACAGCTCTAATAACTATTCTGCATTCATATCCTTGAATATTTACCGGTGGTACTGAAAATATTATATTGCGAGGCACATTCTGGCACACTGTTTGTGTTTGAAATAGAGGGGAAATTAACAAAAATATTTATTTAAATTAATTTAAATATACACGTGCTAGCAAACAATGCTAGCAACTTACTAATGATGTTCCTTAATGTTTTTTATCTATATTCAAGAATATGTCAATAAAAATAGAATAAAGAAACGAGGGCATGTAATTGACAGATATTCTTGTTTCACTTCAAAGCTCCTGGGAGACGCAATGGAAGGCAAACCTACAGCCGTTACCAGACTCTTGAGCTGGAGAAAGAGTTCCTCTTCAACCCATACCTCACACGCAAGCGCCGTATTGAAGTGTCCCACGCGCTGAGCCTAACTGAGCGGCAGGTGAAGATCTGGTTTCAGAATCGCCGAATGAAGTGGAAAAAAGAAAATAACAAAGACAAATTTCCTGGCCAGAGAGGGGAGGCTGAGGCTGAGGCAGAGGGAGAGGCCGATGAAGAGGGCAATGAGGACGGCGAGGTGGAGGAAGGAGAAGATAAGGAAACGGAAGAGAAAGAGGAAAGCAAGGACTGATTTTATGGTCTTTTTATGGTTATATGGCAGATATTGAAGAGGTCTCGCGAATGGGCAATGAAAGAGAAGACGCGGCAATTTTATTACAACAGTTGGGTCAAAAAGTGAGAAAATCCCCCTCCATACACAAAAGTACCCTAAAACCTGCCCAAAGATAAAAGCGCTTTTTCGAAACACACGAGGACTTTTACCATTAACGAAAAGTGGATTTGTGTAGTGGCAGACTAACAGGAACACGAAACCCCATTTTTACTTAGAAACATAAAAGCAGCATGATACGCATATTTTAGCGGCGTTTAACATGTTTTCATCCTTGATAAAGATGCCTGGGGATGCAACATAATTAAAATGCTGAAATAATTACACTAAATTTGAAACTATTGGTGTTGTATATAAAAGAGAAGCCACGACATGCTGACATGCGAATCAAACTGACAAACAAAGGTTTTGGTGTATTTTTATTTCAGCAATCCAGATTTATCCAGGCAATATTGCATTAGTGCCACTGTACTGAGAAAGGCGATGGCAAATGTAGAAAATACATTCTGTATTACACATACTTTATCGATTACATAAATGTTCTTTATTGTTACTCTATGTGAGTGGGCGAAATTACAGTTTGTATTTTTCGATTATTTTATTGGACTCATCAGAGATCGTTTGAAAATCTCGAGAGAAGCTACCTAATCATGGGAAATTTGCAATATACATTTCTACCTAGATATTTCATAGACTCTTATTTTGTAGTGTATTAATCCTAAGTTATGTAATTTACCCTTTAAACACTTATGATTATCGAGCTTTTTGATGCCTTCGGAAGACACGATTAGCTCAAAGCCAATCTTAACATTTTTAAGAGATTGTACTACGGCACTACCTAAAACAAAGCTTTGCTAGCGAGAATGAATTACTAATTTGTTCTATATGCTGCTTTGTTAAAAATAGTTAGACATTTCCCCCAACAACTTAAACTGCCTATAGAAAATGCACACTTATGTGTAGATGATCAAACACGCTGATTACTACCCTACCTTATCTAAGGAAAGAGAGTCATTTATCGTGCTGGTGTTATAGAGTAGATTTTGAATTGCACTGAGTATAACCTTCATGTACGTCTTGTAATACCTTGCTGTTATCAATATGCTCGTTTTACTGGTGTTCCTCGTGTGAATATAGACAAAATCGTGTGTGTCTACGCCATTGTTGTTGAAATCAACAGAAGAATAAACAAGATGGCTCATTCTTTTACGCCTCATTTTTGCCTGAATGCACTTGTTGACACCAACACTACCTAATAGCAGAAGGTCCAACAACATCCAAAAATGCCAATGAAACGTTTAGATACGAGTCTGGGCATAGTGAAAGTTTAGTTATAAATGAAAGTTTAGATATTGACATGTATGATATTGAAAATGCAGGACTCAATTTATCTTAGTGTTGTCGTAAGTATGAAAATGTGTTGTGGTGTAAAATGGCAAAATACAACAATAAAATTCTTCAATTTTTGAAAGTTTGTTTCCGTAACACTAGAATAAATGCAAGTTCTGTGTTCAGTTGTGACTATTAGTTGTCTTTGTCTCTAGTCATGGGTTTTCATTAGAGGTTTCATGGATTGAGGCTCTGGTTTGAGGATTCTTCCTTTCAGTTACATTTAAGGATATGTGCAAACCGAACGACGTAAAAATGCCCAAATTTTAACGTAATTATCTAAAGCAGCTCTAAAGTTCTAAATTATGCAAATCAATAAATATAATTATTGTAATCTGTGGTCAAGTATTTTTCGCCTTTTAACTTTATGAGCCCAGAATATATGTTTTGTTGAGAAATTAGGGTATTAAGATTTAATTAAGGTTTGAGAGATTTGTGTCTTTTACAGGGTTAGTAATACGTTACTTGAGGCAATGATGAGTTAAACTGTCAAAAAAATATTTTCAGTCTTTGCACAAGTACTATTTTATTTCCAAATTACATGTTGTGGTGGTGGAAATTACATAACACGATAATGTGCTGAATACTAGGAGTGCCTATTTCTTACGATAAGTGCTTTGTTTACAAAATAAATGTGTGCGTTTTTCTAAAGGACATCATAAAAGCAAATAAAAAATACAAAACTAGGAAACAAACATACAAGAGGACAGGTCACAGTTCTGTACTTAGTGCGTAGCCCTGTTGGGAGACAATAACAAGATCTCAATTGTCTACACCTGTGCTGGTTGTCTATTGAATAAGTGAACGTTTGGTGGAACTAAAACTTGGAGATGTTTAACGTTTACCTATATAGCTTTTATATTTTTTATTTTTATCATGACGATATTGCTTTGTCTAACAAATCCAATTGCTATTAACCTCCCGTTCAATGGCCGCAGAATGGCGTATTTACGCCCCATTTCTGTGCAAAAAAAAGCAAAATTGGAAGACGTATTTAATGCAATCCTTGATATGAATTGGACCTCTTCAGAGTACAAATTCAACATTTTCAATGTCAATGTCTTCCTTATTCAAAGACGAAAGGATCCATGCACAACATTTATATTCATTCATGGATACTTTAGAAATTGGTGAAATCTAGTTAAAAGAAAAATTATTATGATTATGCTTTGACATATAATAAATTAAACATTTCTATAGTCCTGAAATTGTTGGCGTGGCCAACACTATGTGCGAGTGCTTAAAAATGTTGATTCCTTGAGAACTTGTTATAACAGGCCATAACAATGGCCTAGTGCATCATAAAGCAGCCGTAATTAGAACGAGTTGATGACATAAACGTTAAAGGCTGACATAAATAGAATATGAATATGCTTTTACAGATTTAGGGGGACCTGTACAACACAATTAAATTTCAGCACCAGTTGAATTACTGTGAATAAATGGCAAGTAGTTTCCTACGTGCCAAAATAAAAGTAAACCTTAAAGTACTGATAGCCAAGGCATATATATTTGAAATTGCAGAAAACAGCTCGATTCCTTTTAATTGGAACGAATATTATTTGTGTAAAATGGTGCATAAAGCATTGTTACATATAGGCCTTTATCACGCAACTCTTTCACACAATATAGCTTTGAGTCATTTTAATTATTTAGTCAGATTTAATTATTTAAATATTAAACATTTTAAAACATTAAAACATTAACTTGTGTGTGCTTTATACAGTGTTGTCGTTCTGGCAATAATAGTTAAGGTAATTTTTCATTTTGTTGTCCTTTTGTTTTGTCGTTGTGCCTGAAGCCCTGCACGCAAAGGCATTTTCAGGAAGTTCCTTGTGGTAGTGACAATTGCAGTGGTCATTGTCCATCCGCCTTGCCGTTGTATAACACTGCTGTTACAATCCAAATTGGGGCTTTACTATACCTGCAGTAAACTTTATTGGTGGTGTAAACCCGACAGTGTCGCATCCGGGCAGACGTTTTTGCCTTTTGATTTCTGTGCAGTGCAGACAGGACAGGACACTCGGAAACCAACGTGGACGTGGATCTGTTTCTTTAAGTGTATGTATACAAGTGTATATTAATCGTGTTTGTGAGCTGTAATTCATTTTAAAAACTTGTATTACTGAATTCAGGGAATCATTTTTGTATATAAATTTGGATTATGTGTAAAAAAAATTGGAAAAGAATTATATGGCTAATCATTTGGCATATAACTCATTTGGCTTTTGGCTACTTTTTTGTAATGTAGTGTACATGTGCATGCGTTTTATACTTCATATTTTAATACTTTTCTACATTGGATAAAAGCAGCTATTTGAGTTCTGTTTATGTTTGTGCTTTTACTAAACCGGAAAAAGTAGTGCTTTGATCAAAGGAAATACCTGCCTTGGGGAGGCACTGATTTTAACTTTTGCTGATTAGTTTTGCTAATGTGCATTGAGGCTACAGAAAGCATTGGCGTTATATTGTTTTGGTTATATATTTAATCCACAATGTTCAGTTTGTATACGGAAAGTTTCGTAATGATGTGAGTTTGCAATTAATATCAGTTAATTAACAAATCGTGCTTATATAACGAATTTCGTTTTTTAAATATAATTTCTTTAAAATAAAACATTAAATCGAAAGAATAAAGAAAAGGTTACGCTAAACTTGTTTCAAGTGCAATTAATTAATAGGTTGCATATTTAGGTGCACATTTGCAACTCTTTACACTTTCAGAAGTAACAAATTTTAGAACACAAAAGTACACTTTTAGTGGACTTTTCTTAAGATTGAATAATCAAATTTTGTACATGGTATTGTTAATATTTATGCCATGTAAAGCAATTCTCTCTGAAAAAAGTGGAGATTTAATTTTGCATTATAATACTGTCAGTAAGATTGTAGATAAAAAAATCAAAAGACTTTTAACAGGCGTTTAAATACACCCAAATGTAGCTATTATATAAAATTGTTTGAGATATTTTTAACGTATTATGAAGAGTAGGCATCAGTGATGTTTTTTGTGATAATTATCATTTTACTTGTTATTTCAAATGTTTGAACGCGGAAAGGATCACATAAGTATTCCATATTAATGTTAAACAAGTGTTTGTTTTGAGAACTATATGTATTACTGTAATTCCGAGAAATTTGGTCCGAACGGCTCCAGACAAGCTCAGACCTTATGTTGTCTGTGTGCGACAAGGCCAAAACAAAATCTGCAAAGGGTCAGACGGGGTAAATATAAAACAGACATGTGGCTGAACTACCGGGCTGCAATTAGTTTACTTCCTTTATTACACTGGATGTTATGAATACCATTACTACTAAATAAAAGCATGCATTACTATTAGTTTTTGCAGAATAAAAACATGTATACCAGTACTGTTAGTATAGGGGGAAAATCATGTATACCATTATTATTAGTTTTTTTATTTTAGAAACAAAATGTTTGTATATTACTATTAGTTTTTGGGGAAAACGCTTTTATACCATTGCTATTTGTTTTAGGGGAAAATGTTTGTATACTATTACTATTAGTTTTGGGAAATTAAAATTAATGGTATACATGCGTTTTGGATAAATTATTGTTTAGTATTCGTTTTTGGAAAATTAAAGCATGTATGCTTTATCCCCCCAAATAACTAATAGTAATAGCCTTCGTCGTTTAACATCCTAAGCAAGTAAGTTAATTCCAGCAACTTTGGGTTGGTATTCCTCGTTTAAAAAAGCAGCCTATATTAAATAGCATAGTAGGGTTTGTACATATCATAAACACCTTAAACACCATTTCATTTTAACTCTTAATTTCCACACTGTAGCCCCAGTGCAACTTAAATATAACTATTAATCTGCTAATAATATTAGACTCATAAACAAGGTTTTTATAGTTCGAAGAAAAAATATTATTGCTGCCATCAACTCAACAAAGCAGTGGGAAAAAGCAGGAAAAGGGGATAAGCGATCTTTGAGAAAGGGTGAAACGTAACACATTCCTAGTTGTTTAGAGGGGGAATTTACAGCTAAGTAATAAAAGTTTACGACTGGATACACGCGGTCATTGGTTGCGTCAGACCACGTGATACTCACTCTATGAACATGAACTTTGTGCTGTTGTCTTCCCCTGGATCTCCCCATCTATCGACTAGCGAGCTCGCGGTGGTGTTGAAATGACCTTACCACTAGACATTTCTTTCGTTTTCTGTTTGCTCGGTTGGATTTTTAACACGCTATATAACGCCATCTTATCTCGTCTGCTTCGTCGCTAGTAATGACTGAATGAATGTCCTCAGACGTCGCCTCCTCCCCAGCCCTCTTTCTACCTATCTGGTCCCCTAGAGGAAAGACACGGCACTGATAGCTGATGGGTGACGGTTCAGAGTGCGTAAATGTGATTTCCCATCGAAAGAGTAAACATTTCCCGCACATAAATGTTGCGGAGAATGGGATCCAGATCCTACTGCTCTCCTAGAGTGTGCGTCTACTGCTACACCGCCGAACGTGCGTCACGCAGACAACGGAGAACGCTGGTAAGTAAATGTGATTCTGCGCTCCTTATTGGCTTCTTACAGACCTGCATTTACACAACGCGGAGGTTTTATATTAAGCACAATATTAATGTCAGAGGTGATGTGCTGAACATAGACTACCATGTGCATGTAACTTGTGCAGATATTGTATGTATTTTGTTGTTGTGGCGTTTCCAGTGTAGCCTACTTTATTGATTGTGAACGCGCAATGCCTTGTTCACAAGTGACTTATGCTGTTGTTGCGCAGGTCTTTTGTTGATAATTATTTGTTTCTACGACAATGAGTTCAAGATATTTGTAAGATGGCGTTACGTTGTGTCTAAACGGGTGTGGTTTTGAGTTATTAAGCCTACTTTATAATCATCTTAATCACAAGCGTTCACATGTGGTATGTGTGACTGTGCTTAGTTTTGTGTTACGTTTCATCATGTGCTTACTATAAACGACTTCATTGTACTTAGTTTCCCTGACAAAGTGCAATTGAATGATAAATGTCAGTCGATTCACCAAAAACAATATTCAGCCCATATTGTGTGCACTCATCGGGGTATCCTGTCAAATTTTGTTACAATAATGTGAATTATATTTAGAATGTTATTATTATTCTCATCAATGATATTATTATTATTTATAGTTATTTAATAATTTAACAATAAGTATTTGAGTGATATGTTTTTGAGAGGCTGGCAGCGGGCAAAAATCCAACCGCATTAACCTCTGTCGCGGTTCTTATCATTTACCACATCATACCAACTGTGTATTCTGGTTGTGTCTTTATTATAATGACAAGCACAGTATCCCATTTGCACAATCAAATAGCCTTGTTCCCTCATTTAATTACACACACATACGACCAAACACTTCATTTTTTTGTACTTATCTTAAATTCTCTTTGTCTCACACACACTAACTAAATTTTATTTTAGGGGTACATTTCGCTGTAGATGTAAACATATTCAGTAGTTGTTTTTACATAACAAACATATGCTATAGGTTTATGTCAGTTTTTGTTGTGGAGCCAGAATCACCAGTTCTCTCTCTATTACACACACTTTCAGATTCAAGAGCTCGCTCACTCTCTTTTTTTACGCACACGTGTTCAATCATCCAACACTGTCATTCCATGAGGACTAAATCAAACAACACTGCCACCTTGCGCCTGCTCCATATGCAATACATTATAAAGGGCCTAAAGTTAGGAAGAGCTGTGGTCTAGCGTCTAGCTACATAGAAATTAGATTTTAAATTTCATAAGGGAATTTGCCATGGCATATGGTGCCATAGATACCTAAACTTTTTTTATAGCCTGCATAAAACATACAAATATGACAGAAACATTTCAGGTATACAGTGTTACCTTTCTCACTATAAAGATGGCTCATATTGAAAGTATGATAATAGTAAACAAAATAGTAAATAAATAGTAAAAAAAAAACATAAAACGAAACTGGTTGGATAAGAATAATTTTATTATGTGTTATATATTTATGTATGGTATCTTTTCCCAGTTTTACTTAAAGCGAGAAATAAACGTGTGAAAACAGACATACTAACACACAATCTGTTTCCAACACGCTGCAGTTTTTTTCCATGCAAGGTCACGATAACAGAAACAATATTGACATCTTAAGTTTTTAATTACCAGTGGAATTAATTATGGATTAACAATAGTAAAGTCCGTTGGTACTTCATTGTGAGTGGCGATCTTCCGTCATGGCCCTCTTGAAGTCCACGATTGAGGCTGGTATGGGGAAAACAAAATACGGTCAATAATAAAACCAGTTGTTGTGAACATCACAGCTGCTGCTTATAAAGTCATACGAATTATCAATTAAATTGTTAAAAGAAATGTTTTATTTTCTTGTGCAATGTATAGCTAAAAATTAAGAATTGAGTTAGATAAACATTTTTCTAAAGATAGTATTATTTGTTAAGTAGCCTATTTTTGCCAGGTTTGTAAAAAAAACATTTGCCCATTAAAAGCACTAAATAGGCTTGATCAGTAATTTATTGCGACAGAATGCTTTTGTGTGTGTTAGCATGTGGTTGTGTGTTTGTGTGTGTGTGTGTGTGTGTGTGTGAGTGTGAGTGTGTGAGAGAGAGAGAGAGAGAGAGAGAGAGAGAGAGAGAGGAGGGAGGGAGGGGTTGTTCACCGCATAGTACAGTCTCATGTGTGCCACAGAAAATGACTGTGGAAAGCTTTAATTTGCCATCAAAAATGTCGATTTAAGTAATCCATGTGTCTATGTGTCGTATATTTGCGGCTCAAGACTTATTCATTTGTATATTACAGTTATTCTTAGAACTATTAACAACATTCTAAACAAGTTCATAATATTGTCACATTTATTGCCATTCTACTATCATTTACGTAAACTTTGAACCAATCTAGTGTCTGCCATTGCTATTAAGTTTGAATCATAGAAGAAATAATTCAACTTTGCCATGATAATGAAAACAAAATCCACGCAAACTTTTAATTCCAAACATTTCCTTACAAGAACCGCAGGGCAATGTTAGTTCGCTGAACTTCAAAACATCTTATTCATGAAGGTCATTAGACGGCCACATAATTTTACAAAATTATCTTGTGTTAGTTAAAACCATAATGCCCCTTCGGGGTCGTGTGTTGCTATAAGTGCTTAGCTGCACATGAGAGCT
Source organism: Misgurnus anguillicaudatus (assembly GCF_027580225.2). NCBI lineage: Eukaryota > Metazoa > Chordata > Actinopteri > Cypriniformes > Cobitidae > Misgurnus > Misgurnus anguillicaudatus. The sequence continues at coordinate 26,166,496 of NC_073349.2, forward strand.
CTGTTATATCTGTCACGTTACTATTATGGATATTGTTTTCGCATAGATACATGGACATATATCACAGGCCATGGAAAGTTGGGCTTGGAAAAAGAAACTAGGTGATTCAACTATAGAAATTGCTTACAAATAAATAATCTAATAATACAATATATGTAACCCTCTAGTACGCTATATGCAGGTTAGGTTATTAAAAGCGTGTTAGTATGCGCCTTGCATGCTTTTATCACAGACCATATTATTACGTGCGTAAGTACGCATTAGAAGTGAGATTTTGGCGCATTTCTAGTGCGTAGTTTTGTTGAAGGTAAAAAGAATACAGGCCAAACGGGATGTCTATTTATTGCCTCTTCAAACGCTAAAACACAACCATGTGATTTGTCTTGAGGGCTGCAATAAAACACTTAAAGCTTCTTCTCTTCAGTCACATAAGCATACCAACTGCAGACTTGAGTGTGATGTGTTCTACTCACTATTTCATTCACAAGACTGATGCCGTAAAATATATCACAATATTAAATATCGTCCCATCAAAGGCTTTTAGTTCAAAGGCGTTAGAGCAATAAGGTTGAACATCAAAGAGACCTGCATAGACCTACATTATCTGATCTCTTAATTAAGAAAAACTACACATCGAAAAAAAAATTTAAAAGCCATTTAATGTTATGGTAATTTTTTGGCATTTTTAAAGTTGCTGATTTTCACCTTTATGTGCCTGAATTACGTGGCTTCTCGCACGCCACAACTTTATTAGTAAAATTTAAAAAAAAGTTTAAAAGACAATTACACGTGTAAAAATTGACACGTTTGGCGCATTTTAAATACTTGGCAACTTTTCATTTTCCACTTTATAAAATACGCTATGAATTACATGCGATAAAACGCTCAAGCACAATCTTTCACGCAAGAGGTATTTTTATTACTATTATCTATTACTTTTTATAAGTTTTTGTCCACAGTATTCATGCTGTATTATTCTCGATTGTATAATAGTAATATGTAAAGATATTCTACGCCGCCTTATAGAATTTAGATTTATTGTTTATTTTGCGGGGTGCAGTTTGTATATTAAAAAAAATCAGCCCTGTTAAAACTACAATTATTGTAAGTATTAAACTATTAGTAATGTTGTTATTATTATTACTATTATTAAGTATTTGCAGCAGTATTAGTAATGGTAAAAGCTAATTAACAAATATCGGAAATTAAAATATAATTCAGTAGACGTTAATTGGTCACACAAGACATAAACTATATAAATAATATTTTAGTACTTACATATTGACGATCTGACTTTTTTCCTAAATATTACAACCCATCAAAAAAGAGAAAAAGTAAATCCTTGTTATTGATTATTTCCTGAAGTACCTAAAAGCATGGACTAAATAAATATTGTACGCATTTAATCAATCGATAAGCAGATTAGTCTGTTTTATAGATGTTAAATGCTTTTTCGCACTGTCAGACTGGAAGTAAATTTTACTATTCTGTCAATCTCTTGTTTTGCGCACCTCTTTCTTAACCACTGTTTTTGGCCTCACACTTTCCGTCATGTGGCCTGCATTAAGGTCATGAAGCAAACCCTTAAACTACTCGGTACAAACCATACTTTCTCCCTACGACTAATTCAACACAATATATAAATGAATGAATAAATAAAAAATATTTGAAGAAAAAAATTATTTTATAAAACACAGTAGTTGTATTTGTACTGTTCAACAGTTGCCATCATAAAACAATTCCGGAAAAGTGATACATTAAATGAATACAGTAAAAGGTACTTTAATTTTGTAAATATGATTTGTAGCATTTTCTAGCCTATAGCAATTCTGTAAAACCTTTAAAATAAAATGTGCCATATAATGAGCAGCTTTCTGTTCAAAAGATAAGAGACTCGTTGCACAGCCCCCATACATTCAAAGGGGTAATTGCCTCAGAGCTGGAAGTCCTCAGTTGGTTTTGTTACTTTTATGGCACCAAGGCGCGTTTGACGCATTCTTTAGTAAGATTCCCCTTCCCCCCTCCTTCCTTAGGTTCTTTTTACCACTGAAATTATCAATACATTACAAATGGGTAAAGGAAAAGCGCAGACGTTTCCCCTTCAGCCTCATGAAAGCCCGAGGAAATTAGACAGGGAGAGAAAACAAACAAACAAACATTACGACGATATCTGCTGAATAACGAGAAGAATAGTCTGGTATTTCTGCCACAATGAAACTTCGTGGCAGTTTATCAATGTAACAGTAAATGTGTATTAGCATATTACCTGAATATCAACGTGATTTGCACATTAGAAACGAGAGTATACAAAATAGGTATGCGCGGATATTAGTATGGTTCAACATTATAGCTGCAATTAGTTCTGTGGACACAATCTTGTAATTTTTCAAGTGTTGTTATTGTTTTTAAACTATAACATGCATTTAGACGTATTACAATTTATTACGCCCTGAAGGTAGAACTGCCCTGATAATTAGGATTGCCATATTCATATTTATTGGTATATTCATTGTAGCTATTTATTCTTGACTGTTGTCTATGTTAACGTCAGTTATCAACTGCAAATACGAGTCATCCAGGTAACTCTTTGAAATTAAATGTTGTAAAATCCATGAAATACTTTTAGAATCACTTTCACAGTGCACGTGGACAGGCTTTGCATTAACCCACTAAACAAACAAACTTAGTCATATACATGTTCAAAAAGTCATAATTCTTTGTTCTTGTGTGTGTGATTCTGCGTTTCTTTGTGTGTACGTGTGTGTTTACTTAAACATTATAAACTGAAACCACGGGGATACGAAGCTACAAGCTCGATATTCCTACGGTGCGCAGCGAATTCAATTGGCTGAAAGTGGTCAGGTGACGCTGTCATATTGTCCTTCCATGAGCCAAGCCTTGGCTATAACACTTGGTTTGCGCGTCTTAACCGGAGACTGGAAATTAATATTATTGAAATCCCTCTGAAGTTCATTTGAAAGAGAGTTAGGAAAGCAGACAGGAGACGTGTGTATATGACAGAAGGAAACCGAGCCCAAAGCACAAAGAAAGTGTGAGATTGAGGAAGGGGAAATAAGATAGGAGGGCGAGTTGATGAGAGGGCGATAGGGAAGGTATGAATTCGTATTTCGCGAACCCGTCGCTCTCTTGCCATTTATCTGGTGGGCAAGAGGTTTTGCCCAACATGCCACTGAACACGACCACATATGATTCAGTCAGACATTTTTCGTCTTATGGCACCACGGTGACCCAAAACCGGATTTATGCGTCCCCTTTCTATTCACCTCAAGATAACGTTGTGTTTGGATCAAGTCGAGGACCGTACGAGTATGGATCTAACATGTTTCTCCAAGATAAGGACGTGCTTCCCAGTTGCAGACAAACTAGTATGGGACTCAATGCGCAGAGCCACGTTGCCCAGGAGTACAACCTGGAACAAGCTCGTGCAGGATCACAGGAACAGAAAGGGAACAACATTCAGATCTACCCGTGGATGCAGCGTATGAACTCGCACAGCGGTGAGTTTTTACTGCTACTTGGGACATACCCTGGTGGAAGGCTCTGTTTTACGATACGTCTTATCAACAGAGTAGCTACATTTTATGGCCCCATAAACCACTACTAAATCATCAGACTATAAAAGCACCCTTTTTCAGAGAGGGGAATCCCATTTGGCTAAGCTCTTTAATACTCGATCGCCAAAATTATTTAAAAACTTTTATGTGTTAATGTATTAGAATGTGCAAAAGCAAAGTACATGGGAAAATTGTTATTTGCATGCTTTTTTGTCTTCGACTTACAAATCATTATTTTCATATGAACTTTAAATTTGAAATTTCACAACTTAAATTATTTAAATAAATTTCCGATGTATACTGTTTGAAAAAAGTAACAAAATTATAACCAGAACATTTTTGAATAAAGTAACAACACTGAAAATCTAGACTTCGTTTTGTGCCAATAAAAATGCATACTTTATAAATACATGCTTTTGTCAACATGTTATGTCAGTTGTCTTAGAAATTGTAATTTAACACCTGTAATTAACTTCATACTAAGTTTCTAACAAGATTCCAAACATGTATTTTTATGATATTTGTTTCTGTGCGTAAAAAAAATATTTTTTTATTTCCTCTGTTCCTCACAACAGGAGTTGGGTACGGGTCAGACAGAAGAAGAGGTCGCCAGATTTACTCCAGATACCAAACCCTGGAACTGGAAAAGGAATTTCACTTCAATCGGTATCTAACCAGGCGCAGACGTATCGAGATCGCCAACGCTTTGTGCCTAACCGAGCGTCAAATCAAAATCTGGTTCCAAAACCGGCGCATGAAATGGAAGAAAGAGACCAATCTAACTTCTACTGTACCGGGGACCGAATCATCGGGCGCTTCTCAGGAGACCGAGAAAGAGACCGAGGAGGAGACAGAAGAGGCTAAAAAGAAAGATTAGGAAATCTTGTTTTGAAACGCCTGTTAACTGCAACGTAACTACCTAAACTTTGAGAATTGCAAATATTAATGCATGGACCGTATACTCTGCTATTTCTTTGACTGCCCCCACCTCCTCAAACCTGCAACCACACACACTATTATTACCACCACCACGCCACTGACATTTACACACGTAGAAACAAAAGGAGAGTTTGAGAGGAAGAGAGAAACGCACGTTATGCACCATTATGCAATTCACAACTCTTTGTATTGAAAATAACTTTTTTTGGCTGCGTGGTTAAATGCCACAGATTATCTGTTTGTGTGGTTGACAGCTGTAGTATTATCATGTTGCAATAGGCTATTAGAAATTACTCTGATTAAAATGTATTCTAGCTAATTTGATAAGCAGGCTACGTTTTCCCAACTATACAGCCTCCAAAGAGAGTATCCTAAGCATTCCAAATGTCAAAGTAACTTCTTAAATGCACATTCAGTGTTTTTGTCCACGCGTATTTGTACAACGATGCAAGCACTGACGGGATGAATTATACTACCTAAATCCTTGTTACATTGTATTTTAATTTTTCTTCTCAGTATTGCCTTTGCCCCGTCAGTGTTCTGATATTCAAAATGCCACTGTACATCATAATTGTAGCTGGTATGCATATAAACTTGTCTTAAAATGAAAATCAAACCCATATGAAAATAAACGTATACCTTGGTACGCAATTATATTGTTTGTGTAAACTGTGTATTATTTAATAAAACTCTTGAAAACTAAAAGTTGTATTGTCTTTGGTTTGACTCAAGCGTTCGAGCTCATGTTAATTCATGTTAACGGAATAAAAATGTATTTGGCTTCACACGTGTTTGTTGCAAAGAAGCTTATTTATGAACTTACATTTACTCATTTTCTCAGGCTCGTAGCGGAGCAACAACAACAGATAGTCTGTCAAATCTAAAGTTATACAGGCATTTGGGTTATCCATCAATTACTCCATATAATTCTAATTCAACCAGTAAAGTCATTCGAATATTGCAACCCTATAATTGCTACTATCTAATAAATGTCTATAGTGTCGACTGTTACAGCGTCTGTTAGACGTTTCATTAAATAAATAAAACGTGCCATCTTTATGACACAGAGTCTATGCTTAGCTGGCGAAATCACTTTCTAAGTTGCATTGCTTGGTCAACGCTGAATCAGATGTTCTGCGATAAATATTGACATGAAATTTAGAGATCCTGCTGCAATAAATGCACATGTTCCTACATTTGGATAAACCAGTGCGCATAATCTGTAAATTTTCTGAAGATTATTTTATTCATAATATTTCACATTGATCCTCAATAACTATAAGCACATGCTATCGAAAAATAAGGCTAAAATGATAACAGACACATAAAAAGCAATAAACACTGTAGATCATCAAAGGCGTACATTTGTCTTATAAGTAACAAATATAACATTTGTATACTTTATATTACCCAAATAAACATGACAATTGATGCATCAACCTATGCTTTTTAGTATAATCTTAAACACATTGCTGCGTGTGCCACTGCCCACGTTGGTACATACGCGCTTTGTCCAGTATTAGACGCCAGATGACGCTCTTGTCTAACGGTCTCGCCCTTTTTAGCCCAGACCCCTAGATGATTTCCATACCCAGAAGTTATCGGACACGTTTTCCTGTCTATCAATAACCTCCCGGGGATCAAGCCAATTTATGACTGGCCAACAGTTGCACGTGATTCTATTTAAACGCTCCATATTTGGGCATTACGCGTCGTATCAAGAAAAAAAGGAAATGATTTCCTCCACCTATAAATCCTGCTCTTTTTTAGGGAAACCTAACATCCTCAAGAAATACAAATAAAATCCAATAAACAAACACAACTCGTAAACAACTTATGTATACTTTATTAGCTGATTCGGTTTCTGTTGTGACGAAGTGCTTTTTGTGACTCGTCTCGCTGGTTCGCAGGTTATTTTGTTTGGGAAATAGAATGAGCTCATACGTTGGAAAGTCTTTTTCTAAGCAATCGCAAGACGCCTCCTCTTGTACAATGCACACTTTTGGCAACTATGAGTCTCTCTCTGAGTTCCGCCAGTCCAATTACGCGTACGAAGGGCTCGATCTCAGCGGATCCTTCAGTGCTCAAATCTCCTCCAACTCTTTAAAACCGGAGGCGATAAACACAACCGACCGTGCAAGGATCGGTGCGGCAGTTCAGCGACCACAATCCTGTTCAGCTCTGGGCTCTCATAGCTTCGTAAGCACTCACGGGTACAACCCCCTCAGTCACGGACTGTTGAGCCAAAAAGCCGAGGGGAATATGGAAGTTATGGAGAAGCCCAGCGGCAAGAGTCGCACAGGCGATGTCAAAATGGAGACTACTTCAGCGATAAAACAACAAACTAATTCAACCCAGCGTCAGCACCAGTCGCAGCCGCAGATATATCCGTGGATGACAAAGCTACACATGAGCCACGGTAAAGTTGTGTTTAATGTCTGTTTCAGAAAAGAGGAAAACTGTACGCATCTCATCCTCGTCATTGCATCTCCTTCCTACCCTGTTTTGTCGCTCCATATTTTTCCTCTTGAGTTTTATAGGCCAAACGCAGGAAATAATAAAACTAGCGGCCGTAAATTTTATGACAAAGGCATCTATTGCTCGTAAACCTGTCCTGTTACTGTGAAGAGGTGATCTCCGGGCAAATTTATGGAGATATAATTGGTTAAGAAAAGCAAAAATCAAAAAAATGTAAATGTACGTATAGTTTCTGCATGTCATTCAAGTGAAATGAGATTTTAAATAAAATGTTGTAGGTTTCGTATCTGTAAAGCCCTGACTGTTACAGTATGATAGATAGATAGATAGATAGATAGATAGATAGATAGATAGATAGATAGATAGATAGATAGATAGATAGATAGATAGATAGACATTTAAATGTTTGTTTCATTTACTAAACAAACCGGTTAAATGCACTGCTGATGTCAATATACCAAAAGTACACAAAACTGGTTTATAAATTTGCATCCTCTGGGTAGTTTCTTCTTAAAAGTTAGGCAGTACAAATCTATTGCTATTTTTACTTTTATTTGGCTTATGACATGGAAGAGTGTGTGGCCTTCTCACATTTTTTATTATGTTCAATCACGTTTGTGTTTTTGTTTTTTTGTGCATGACACTTTCTAATTTCACAAAAAATAAATAAATGTTAGCCATACCATCCGTCCACTGTTTTCATTTGGATTGCTTGAAGCATTCATATTCCATTGTATGGATCATGTTTGGTGGCAACTTCATCAGTGAATATGAAGATTAATTGAAATAAATATGCATGAGAATCGAAAGTCGATAAAAGTTTTAGGTAACCCAATATATTTTTCTGATGCCACCTCAGAATCTGACGGTAAAAGGTCACGAACCAGTTACACCCGCTACCAGACTCTGGAGTTGGAGAAAGAGTTCCATTTCAACCGATACCTCACACGTCGCAGGCGTATCGAGATTGCCAATAACCTCTGCTTGAACGAGCGCCAAATTAAAATCTGGTTCCAGAACCGTCGCATGAAGTGGAAGAAGGACTCAAAGTTGAAAGTAAAAGGAGGACTTTAAATAATGATGTACGGCTCCAACTGAAATAAAGTCAAGACTGGCTTTTTAGTGAAATAGTAAACGGTTATAAGAGATCTTGCTGTTTACAGCAGTGTATGATGTTTTTATTTTATTTGTCTACAATATCATGTTGTTATGTGCATATTTCCACATTTCCCATATTTATTAACATTTCCCCCCTGCCCAAGTGCGGGAAGTGCTTTTCGAGTAATGTATGACCTTAAACTTTATTTGAATGTGCTAAAATTGGTTGTACTTATTGACTATAAATAATATGCCAAGGCCTGCATCCAGTTACTTTGGCCTAAATGTAAGTGCAAATAATTTGGTGATTTAAACTTGAACATTCATCAATCTGACCACTGTATTTTTGCATTTTGAGATGACATGTCTGCATTGTACTTTCTGTCGTAAATACATCAACTATAATATCCACACAATGATAGTAAACCGCACGACATGCAAAAATGCACAAATTAATTGCTGTGTATCATGTTTTCTTTCTGCCAGGAGCATATAAATGGTACATTTCTCTTGGGAATTATATTTATTCAAATACTGTACAATCAGAGCAATTACTCTTTCATTGTAAATGGACTGTTTGGGCTCATTTCTAAGGCAGGTACCATGACGTTTGTATAGGCCAAGCTGTAACTAATGAGTGGCTTATTGATACACCTCAAACACGACCTACTTTTGCGCGAACTCACTTGTTTTGTGTGAAAACTAATCAATTTTGCTATTCATCCTTTTGTTTTGCTGGTAAAAAATGTTTTTCATTTATCAATGTATCAAGGTAAAAAGACAAACTGCCAATTTACAGTGACAATGCATCAGTCAGTTCGTTTGCCGTGGGTTAAATACAACTGTGTACAGTTTAACAGTCTCGTAATACTGTAATAAACTTCATCAAACCTAAAGTTTTGTAACTTCATTTGTTTGCTATAAATAATAGGGTAAAAAATTACGTGTCTTTCGAAAATATACTTTTCCTAACTTTTTAAGAGAATAAAACGTTATGCGCAATTTAACTTGAATTAATATGATTTTGATTCGCGTACTTCTAGGTCCAGTTGCATGTGTATACTTACAGAGATGAGACATGATTAAGCTTTAACGCTTTGGTCACTTATTTACAGTAGCCCTTAGACGGAGGCACATAAAACTTTATGACCCCAATAAACTTTTACAGCGCTTCCTCTCACCCATCAGAAACTGACAACTGTTTCCTTTTTAACAAACTGGCGGAAGTTTACACAAACATTTCAAAGTGACGTTTGGTATTAGACCCTAAACAACAAGATAATGGCTGGCACATTTAATCAAAAATTCCATTCCAGAAATAATGAGGTGATAAATGAACAGATTGGGATGTTTGGATAATAAATTTGCAGTGTAAGACAGGCAACACTGGTTACAATCAATTGTTTATTTTTCGTTGAAACCACAACTAAAAGGTTAAATAACTTTTGGATATGTATATTATTGTTGCTATATTAAATTTCGATGAAGACATTTGTGATGCAAGTTACTCTACGTACAAATTTAGCGCAGTCCAGGCCTGTGGCAATAAAGGTGAAACAGAGGACACAGCAAGAGCGTTCCCTGCGTGTGCAAAATGCTAATATCCGACTAGCTTGCTATAACCAGACTCTCTTTCGGTTCGTTTTTCGTTCATCATAATGTTTTCGGACATTTTAATTTCCATGTTTCTGAGGATTTTGAATGTCACAATTACATACACATTAAAACAGTCAGCTATTCGATTTAACACTGTTCGAAATGTGCTTTTATTTTAGAAGGGTCTCACTCACCTATATTGGAGTAAATGTCCATGCTTCTTTGAATTTCTACACTTGCTGTCTTGTGGTGACCGTAAGGGGCACTTTGCGAGTTACTGTGGCTACTATGTTGCTTTTTACACAAACCCCTCTTTTTTTAGCTCACTTGCCACGTATTTTGAAGTTTTGAGGGTTATTTATGCCAATTGCCCAAAGCTGGACCAGTGAGTGGTGCAGGGCGAGCACGTGGGGTCATTAAAGTGGGTTTTATGGCCTGCAAGACCTGACAAACCCTCAATATATTTACATCATATATAATGTTAACTGTCCGTAATCGCAGCTGTTGGCTAGTCTTATCTCTGAGACGACGGCCGAGAGCCTGTTAGTGTGGGTTACTCGCGTCAGGGTCTGTAGACCGCTAAAGTTCGACTCTCCCAAATGGATCCCAAGCGGTTGCAGTAAGTTAATAATCTTGTTTTCCCCTTTTTAAATTAAATATGTACTTTCCTCCGTAACACCCTCGGGAATTAATCGAGCATGTAATTTAATAATTCGTTGAGAAATTGTTTCACGTGGCGCGCAATGTGTCCACCTCTCGTGTTAAATAATAACTTAAGTGTGCGCTGATTTTATTCACAGAAAAGAAGTAGGTTGTAGACTAGCCCTTTAAACATGCTGTATGTGTATATTAATTTGACATCGATATAAAACTGTTTTAAATGCATATGCAATGTGTGTCATGACAAATATTTTCAAAAAGCTGTACGATGCATGCCTCAGTCGCAAAATTGCAAGGATAAAGCTTTGTTATGGACTAATAATAATAAACTTGAATAACTATAAGGTTTTCGTTTTTGGCTATCTGCGTGCTAAAGTGTAAATGAATGCATGTGAGAAGCTAATCTCGTAATAAGCGATCATGTATTGGTTTGCAGATGAGCAGAACATATATCTTTAGATCGGACATAATGTGGGGTCATGTGCAGGGCAGAGAAGATGTGTTGTTGTGTGGTGGGGTCATGTACAGGGCAGTGTGCATTTTAAGACAGCGGCACCTGATACATAACCATTTCCAAATATTTATATGCCATTACGTGTATGTTCATGGAAATGGCTTTGAATTGTACACAAGCAAGTACATTTTATAGAAAACATACGAGATTTTTGACCACTATTATTTGTCGGTTTTCAGTGGTTTTGGTCTTATTTGACAGATGAGGTTGCATTTGTGCATTAAGGCATTTTATGAAAAGTTTAAGCCATAGCTTACTTTATAATGTCGCACTTGGAAACATAATAAGCTGGACTGCTCAAATCATAGAGAATGTTGTCTTTAATATGTGCAAGGCGGAACTTGGCTGAGCTGAAGCTTGGCTGCAATCTTCATACTGCTGTGTTACTATTTTGTGGAGGCCTGTGAAATATTATGAGACCTCATTAAAAAAAGAACCAATGCATTTGTTTTGTATAGGCTTGATGAAGTTATTCAGGTCCATTTTTGCTCTTCAAGCAGGTGTGCAAAAAAAATGTCTTCTCGATAATATTTGTCTTCTTTTTTATGCTCCAACAAAATTTCCATTGTATACCGTGATAGCTCATTTATAATGAAGAAATGAAGGGGAAAAGCAAAGTATAATGTTCTGACATGGTCATGCAATCATTTGAGCTGATTTATCTATTTTAAACATAATAAATGGTAGGACATGTTGTGTATATTTTGAAAGAGATTGCTGCAGGGGATGTCTGTGGTTTAAGAAATGAGAGTGAGCTGCAGGTACAGAAACAATCCTATCCCATTTTGGAGAGTTTAAATTGCAGCAGTTTACCAGAAAATAATTTACAAAGCTAGTTGAAGGAGGCTACTCAAAAGCTGAAATTGGGAAAATGTGGAATCCAATTATTAACAATTCACTTTACAGTATAGATGTAAAACACATTTATAAAACATGTAAATGCTATTTTATTTTAATTTGCTTATACAGAGGGATCCCAAGCAAATTTTAGTCAGGATGCTGTTTCAGATCATGAAAGCAATCAAATTTGCTAATATTTCATAAATTGCTTGCCAGAGTTTACCTATCACTAAACTGTCCCAGCCTCATATGTCAGTTTGTGTTGTCCAAACAATGTTAGAAAACTACTAAGAGGTTTAAAGTTAATTTTAAGTGTTTAAATACTTATTCACTGTGAAGCTCTGTCCTGTAAGGCTGCTTCTTGTTGTAAATACTGCTGAGTTGTAAATTTCAAACTGTCCAACGGGCATTCCTCCAGGGCTTGGTGTTAGGCTAATGCCTTTCATTTTTTAAAGACAGACCTGGCAAAAAGAACAGGGAAGGAGCTTTGGGTTGTCATCAAAACAGGTTATGTCATTAGCAAGATATTGAACTTGATAGAACTTGTTAAGTTGCTCTTAGTAAATGCTGATGAACCAGACTTGTCAAAACAAGACATTAGGTTATTTAACTGTTGAAATTGTTTTGCTAGTGTAATATATACTAACACAACATTGGCTGTGTTTTTAACCACTACGGGTAATAAACAATTACTTGTGGAATCATACATTGGCTCATACATAACCGCTTATAAGTTGGAATAGATAATACCATTTATTATAATCAATATGTTATATGAAAAAATATCATATATTGTGTTATTCATCGTTCACTAATATTTCAAACTTGAATTAAAATGTTTTCTGCTTTATGTTTAAATGATGTCATCTATATCCCTTTCACATATTATTATAACTATAAGACACAATGGCATGATACTACTATGAAGGCTAACTACAGTTTTAGTGATTATATCAAAGCAGGAGTTTATTGGTGTTGGTACCATTCTTGGCTCAGAGCAGGTGCACTTTTTACTGGATTGATGCAGAAAGATACTATTATCTAAAATACATTCATTTTTTTATTTTGAAGTAGTATGTTAAATTATATAGATACATTTTTGCAGGTTTGGCATGTTCATGAGAGCATATTTAGTCATATAATTTGTAATGTGCTATAACCAAGAACATACACTCTTGTTACACACTGTTATTTAGGAAATAAAGGCATTTTATTACAGTAAAAGTATTTAAACAACTGTTTAATTTGATGTTGCCATTTATAATTAAAGGTAAAATTATCTTGCCTGTTTTCAGTCTGTCAGAAACATTAACTGCCAATAGGGGGCAATAGTTTTATATCCCTCTGTATTCCTCTCCCTCAGTTGAGGCCACACTGGGTTTAACATATTTTTTGTCATTTACCAGATTACTAGCTAACGACATATAGCAGTGCACCAATTGTCCTTCAGAGCAGTTTCATTATAGATACATTTGGAAAGAATTTGTAAATCACACAGAATTGAAAAGACATTATGTTGTTGCTTGCAGAGTCACTAAATAACAACACTTCTCTGCTGGAATAGCCTCTAGCTACAATCTGCATTCTGTTTGTAGACAATTCCTGTTTGGACAAGCATTTCCAAGCTCTATCTTTGTCTTTGTGGGTAAAATCTTTATTGTTTTGTGAATCATACAGATGAGAAATATGAATAAGGACATCAAAAGAGTTATGGAATATTAATTGGAGTATTTGGGTTAGTGGTTATTTTAATAAACTGTTCAAAATTCAGGGATAACATGAGCTCTATTATAGCAATTACACTGTAAATTATTTGACTTTGCCAGAAATACAGAAACTCCTGCTTAATGTTACATTTGTTTCTATCTTAGTGTTTTTAAGGACGCTTTGTTTGTGTGTTCAGAGCGTGAACAATTGTATTGAGTCAGATTGTTTGATGTCTTTGTCTGTATACATACACTGATGAACAATCTTTCACTCACTTTACATATAAATTACATTATATAATTTCCTAAAATTTATTTTTTTATTTAGTAGCGTATTAGTATTTTGTAGTATCCATATTGACCAGCATTCATTTTAAAAACAGAGTTTTAGCCTATATTCCCATATTGTTTTGGTTAAAAACTATGCAAGAAAGTGGCTAATTTTTGTTTATTTTATGACCATTTTATGAGCAAGTGGGATCTCATTTTAGGGCCTTTTATTATTGCAAAAATAACTACATTAATCAAGAAAATAGTTCTAAAAATAACCTGTGCTAAATACACAGCCTTGTCCTAGTTTAAAACATAATGCCTTTGGACAGTTTACCCTCAAAAGGGGGAAAAAGAGAAACTAATTAAAACATTAAATCATTACAAGTAAAAAATTGAAATGCAGTCATCAAATTAACTTAGCCCATTTTCCTTAAGCTTTTAATTTTGGTAATAAATGTTTTTCTCTTTAATCTTTAACAGTTATATACAACTAAAATATGTTATACCTCACAACACTAACACTTTAAATTCATATCCAAGCCCATTTGTTCCTGAAAGAAAAAAAATAAGTTATGTAAGTGATTTGTTTGGATTTTATTTTTATTATTTATCTAAATGGCTTTCTTTCTTTTTAGCGGATGAGGAAATGATGAATGTACGGAAAGACGGGTCGCGTGGTTGAACCGGTAAGTCTTAACGTTATTTCCATGTTCTAGTAAAATATTCTTCTTCCATCCTGTTTCGCTCTATATAAACAGAGAGGGCGGTATTCCCTGAAAAGAGCTGAGATAACTAACTCACATATGCCCATCTGTTAGTGGCAAAGAGGGTAGATGGAACGATTTGTTGTGCTAGTGAGCCATAAAGCTCCTATTGTCATGTTTTTGTATTTTTTAAAGCAAATAGATTTAAAAACAGACTTACGAAAACATGATTTCCTGAAGTCAACATTACTTACTTGTTTGCGCAAACATTGTGTAAACAGAAACGAATCATAATTTTTTTATATTTTTGTTATGATTAAATATAATAACAAAATTAACTTTCATAACTAAATTAAACAAAAATAAAAACTTGAATGAACATTTAGCCTAATCCAGGCCTCTACAAGTGTCTGAAAGATAACTCGGATTAAAAAAATTAACAATAAAGCCTAAATGCTGTTAAACACTACATGGACAACAAACTTGACTAATGATCCAACCTCAAATAATTGATGAGTGATGTAAAATTATGTGCAGCCCCTAAATACACTATTAAAGCTACAAATATGTTTTACGTTTTATTAATCGCTTATATTTTATTTAAATGCTCAAAACGCAAAAGTGTAAATGTCAGAAAATGTAAAAAAAAAAGAGGAGGCTCCATTTTCCAACTTTCTTGTTACTTTTATATTGAAAGACCGTTTAAGTTAATTAAAAATGCTAGATATCTTGGACAAGAAAATTTTGCACTAAATTAAACTAGCAGTCGTTTATAAAATGTTATATTGGCCTGAAATATCGTTTGTTCAAGTGATACTATCTATCTATCTATCTATCTATCTATCCATCTATCTATCTATCTATCTATCTATCTATCTATCTATCTATCTATCTATCTATCTATCTATCTTTTCATTTTCATGTAGGTTAAAAATCACAACTAATATACAAATGATTCATCAAGCAAATTCGCCAGCGGGTATAGCTTTTCGAAGTCTCTACATTATAACTAGTTATTGAGCTAGGTGCAAGATCTGAGGCCATTTATGTGCAGAGGGAATTCATCGCTTTTCGCTCATCAATAACTCCTTGGCAGTGAACTATTGGAACGAGTCGAACGCGAGGGGTGAAATGCGGGTCAGGCTGTCTAACTAATATTAAAATGCGTCCGCAACACTAGAACAGGGTCGAGTGGGTGGATGGGGGCGTTTTTAGACTGGTGGGGGTGGACGAAAAACCTATCACATCTGTAGGGTCTAGAAATGAAATCAAATGCAGCAGATAAGGCCAATGAACTGTTTCGTGGCATTTCTTATGCTGAGTTGTGTTGTATCTATGTGTTTGTTTTTGCTATACTTAGGAAAATATACAAATTATTTTTGGTGGGTAGAAAATTTAATTTAAGGAGACAGAATCTTTTATAAGGAAATCACGCTTTTTAAAAAAGATTACTCAAGATTAGTTTAGATTGAAAGTAAAAAATAAATATACTTTTTAAATGTGATTGGTTATTTGCCCCGTATCTGTTGTTCCTGTTTAGATAGCTAAAATGGAGAGAAAAATGCAGCACACTGTCATACGGGTTACCGGGCGGTCATATGGTAATAGGGTGCACAATAAACCCCCGGAACAAAAGAAACTTATTTTTCATCTGTGCTGTCACGTGTCTGCTTTGTGCACAACGTGTTGGTGACTGAATATTCAAGCGGGTGCTCTCAGATGTTCGAGATTTGATATAACGTAATGGTAAAAACATTTCTCTTTTCTTTCTCTGTTGCTCACTTGCTTGCCTCTTACTTTCTCAATTTATTTTACTTCACCCATTGGAGTGTTGAAGGGTGATGCAAAGGTAAAAAGCAAATAAAAAGCTAAACTTAAACGAAATCGAGACAAACTGCATAAAATATGTATCTTAATAAATAATTTAGAGTTGTTTCTTAATGTTGTAAATGTACTGAGAATTTGGGTACATGTGATTTAAGTGCAGATGCGTATATTATTGATTCATTCGATAGATAGATCTTTATAGTAGTCAGAATTTAAATGCATTATAATATTTTTAGTGCTTGTGATGTCTTAGCTGACATGTATTGCCTAAATCTTTTTTTAAAAAATTGAAAAATAAGCTTAATTAAAAATAAGAATAATAGTGAGGGGAATAATTTAACAAACCTGTACTGAAATAATAAATTGCTTTCTTCTGAACGTTTTATAGGTTTTAAATATTAATACCAAAGCAAATATTACTTTGGAAGTAAATCCATTAGTCTTGTGTAAGATAGCAAAGAAGATACTAATTTATACTCTAACCTGACTTACTTTACAAGTTGAATTCTGTCCAATCGAAAAGAGGCCTGTCAGTAGTCGTCTATATGTACCCTGTAGAACCGAATTTGTGTTTAAAACATCAAAATCGCAAATACGTCTCTACAGGAATACATGGGTGACTTAAGAGCCACGAAAGTCAAGTTTGGTTTGTATACGTCTCAGTCAGGTGCACGTGATATGGTCTTGTGCGCTTACGTTGTAAACGATTGATTCAAAGACTTTATATCCTATAAACAATTTATAGTGTCGTTTCACTTTGCTCCTAGACTAATTATAGACAAATAAAAGCGATAAAGAGACAAGTGAAACATGCCCATGGACTCGGAATGTTTATTTTGCGCTTCCATTGCATGTTCTGCAATTTTAAAATAAACCAGTAGGCAAACAAATAAATATTTTTCTGCTTGTTAAGTAGCATGTAGTAATAAAGCGTGGTAATAAATAGCATTGGATTATGTGTTTAAATTAAAATTTGTTGTAGGATATTTGATGCGTTTTCGTTAGTTCTAATTTTGTAATTCTGTATTTTTATTTATTCTTTAAATGTCACGGTTCAAACACTTGTGGTTAACTCTCAAAACAGCACAAGATAACTTTAAAATAACCTAATCTGTTGTGGCATGTTTCAAAAAGATTTGCCCATTGTGTGTATGAGTAAGAGAGAGAGAGAGAGAGAGGAGAGGGAGGGAGGGGGAGAGAGAAAGAGAGAGAGAAAGAGAGAGAGACTTCGCGCACAATGGCGGAAAATTGAAGGTATATTTGCGAAAGCCCTGGTTCCTTATCCGGGGACTCCATCGTCCTATGCCATTGGGCCATTATATCACGTGGTAAAAGTAACTTTACAGGGTTGCTCGCTAGTAGGAGGGCTTTATGGAGCAGAAAAACGACAAAGCTAGAAAAATTATTTTCCACTCCAGAAATTAATGATCATGAGCTCGTATTTGATGGACTCTAACTACATCGATCCGAAATTTCCTCCTTGCGAGGAATATTCGCAAAATAGCTACATTCCCGAACATAGCCCTGAATATTACAGCCGTGCAAGGGACAGTGGCTACCAGCATCACCACCAGGAGTTATACCCTCCGCGGGCGAGCTACCAGGAGCGTCAGTATAACTGTGCAAGCATCCCTGAACCAGATACTCAAAGAGGACATGGACTTCCTCACGCGGGGCACCTGCTCGGAAAAGGGCAATCTGCCTCATGTGAGCCCCCACCGTTACCCCTGTCTCCTGCCACCCCTCCGGCTGCATCCTCCGCCTGCAATCAAGCCACCCCGGAGCATCCCAACAGCTCAGCGTCTGCCAAACAACCAGTAGTGTACCCATGGATGAAGAAAATTCACGTCAGCACCGGTAGGCAACTTGAGCGTATTTCTCTTAAGCACTATAAAGCTCGCCCCTCATCCTAACTCTCTCTCTCTGTCTGCCTCACTCCTTTTACACTCATCCCCTGGCCAGCCTCTGCTACGATAGGATAGAAGCCATTGAAATGGCACAATTGAGGCGGATTTACGACTAGGCATTGGTAATTACACCCACCATAAATTTTATAGCCGAGGTATACTCTGGGCAGTCGTATCACCATGTGGCTTCTCTTGTTATGAGTGTGAGAGAGTGAGGGAGATCTGGGATCAGAGGAAAACTAAGCTTTATAATGTTGCATTAATAATTCATTGCTAAGTCCAAAGTGATTTTAGCCTTATTATAGAAAGCTGCATAAGTTTAAGATATTTTTAACACACCCTCATCCCGCTCTGTCGCCACCATTTCTCAGTTAAAGACACGCTTGTTTACCCTATCCTTCCTTCGCTGCTTCTTTTCTTTTCTATTCTTTCTTTCCCTTCTTCCTTCTCCTCTATCCAGTGAACTCTAGTTACAATGGAGCGGAACCCAAGCGGTCTAGAACTGCTTACACTCGCCAGCAAGTCTTAGAATTGGAGAAGGAATTCCACTATAATCGGTACTTAACAAGGCGAAGACGTATCGAGATTGCTCATTCCTTGGTCCTCTCGGAGAGGCAAATCAAAATTTGGTTTCAAAACCGGAGGATGAAGTGGAAAAAAGACCATAGGCTGCCAAACACCAAAGTCAGATCCTCGTCCTCATCGGGCATTTCCTCCGGGTCCAACACAAGCTCAACGGCGGGCGTTGTGGCGGCAGCTTCCACCAACAGCATGTCAGCATCTGAGGATCTCTCCGGAACCGAGCGTGGCGAGGATATTACAAGGTTATAAGAGAACTATTTGAAGGAGAGAAAGGAAGATCGAAATGACTGACTATTTATAAAATATAATATATTTTGTTTTCGTAGGTATCTTGTGCGTAAAGGGGATTCCTTTAAGTCCACAGTTATATAAAATGCATGTTATATAGCATGGATTACTGAGAATACCTATGGATCATTTTTTTACGCGAAACAGGGTTTAATTTATCCAAAACTGAATGTTTTTGTTCGTTTTTTTTTTTTTTAGTTTTTTTTCTCAGGAGAAATGTTTTGGGCGAAACAGGTTATGGACATGTATTTAAATGTTATATTTGTGGGCCTTTCTTTGCCCATCTGCCAAGGTGAAGTGCACAACTTATCTATTTATTTCTCACTCGAAAGAGGTGGTACGTTTTTTTGTACTGTAAATTTAAAAAACTATCGTGGGTATCGATAGATCCTAAACGTCTTTGTTTCATTTAAAAGTAAAACATGCTGTTGGTTATCTGTCGAAAGATAAAGAGTTTAAATTATCATTTAGTTTTGTTGTGATGGCGTTGTGTTTAGGCTATTAACAGCAGATTGTTGTAAATGCAATAAAACCAGTTTAGTGTATTTGTGCTAATTATATTGGTCAATAAAACGTAAGTGTCTATTAGTTTTATCTAGACTTGGGTGAATTTTATTAATGGGCAATTCCAGATAAATATCCGTGCATAAACATCGACGTGTTTTATTTATCATTTTCGACAGGGGAGGCAGAGACAGCATTTTACTAGTCAGCATTTGTAGGCCCAAAAGTACATTTGCATTGTCTCTATTTTTAAAAGCAATATAAGCACCAGTGGGCTTGGGCTTTGTTTTAAAGCGCTCTTTGTTAGGAAAAATTAATTAGTCATTTTATTTTTGGTAAACATTCTCTAATATCTCCAACGCAGTTTCTCATATCTGAGCACTCCATTAAATGATGTTGTGTACCCTTCACTTTCTCGCGCATTCGATCAACGTGGCATGTAATTCGGGCCTTTTCAGCGGGGACCTTATCGCTCTTCATTCCGGAGGATGGTTTCCTGTTCATTACTGATTTCAACATGGCTGCAAATGTCTCTAAAAATCAATTCCAGTATTTAAAAAATAACCAACAGTCTTCAGTCCAGAGATGCACTGCTTCTATTTCTTTCTACGTTTCTTTCTACAATCTCAACTTTAACATGCACGCTCTTAAACTAATAAACTAATTCTCAAAACACTAATACCCCAACAGATTCATTTGTGTTTAATAGCATAACTGTTTTCGAACATATTTAACACGTGTAAATATGTTAAAACGTTTAATGTGTATTATGAATTTCCTGTGAAACAAAATTAAAATGTGATATTCTGGAGAATTTTAGGGTCTTAATGACGTGTTAAAAATGTTATGATGGTCATGCTGAGTTTAAATTACTTTATAAATAAATGAAGATTTTCATAATAGGTTTTTGTAATTCGTTATTATGTAAAAGGAAAGCTAATTAATCTCGTTAGATTAATTTACAATTTGACGCGAATTGCGACACACTTATTTAATACTAAACAAAGCTGCAAAATACGTTTAAATGTTTATGAAAGACCCAAGTTTTTATGGTTTTGTAAATCTAATTTTTCAGTTAAGTCCATATTGGTATAAAAAATAAGGCAACGTGGATTCCATTGAATATTCTCTCAGTACATGTGTGCATCTGAAAGTTCTGTTTCATTACTTCCTGGAGAGTCATGTTGTTGTTTGTTTTTAAAAAGTGGCGCTAGATCCTGCTGAAAGTAACGTCATCGCCAAATCAGACATTACGAGCTAGATATACTGGTCCATAATCTTCATAATGTGGCCCTGCTACTTACATACGGCATGGAGGTGACGCTCTTTTGTGAATGTTTGGCCTTAATGACATTCGATCCCACATGCAAACCGCTTTTAATTCTCCATCACGATTGTGACGTTTATGCATTTATGAATCTTGAATTCTCTATAAAATATTTACAACACGTTAGCCTTTGATACAAATTCTACAAAAAGGATGTAAAGAAAATAAGGAATGTGTTTGATTAATTGTAATTCGGCCTGACTTGAATGAAGATTACACAACGGCTTGCTAAGTGGGGGGCTGAGAGCTACAAAGGAGTGAGTCATTTTAGACCATCAATCAAGTGAAGCCGCAATAGTCAATTGTACTTCTAATGTATTAAGTTGTAAATGCACAAAATTGCGCACAAAAGAGTAACTCCAAAATATGTTTCAGTTGATAGTTTGTCCAAACCTAAATGAGAAGAAAGGCAATGGCCATCACCTAAGCTTGGCCATGACTTTGGAAAGACACTTGAAAAGAGGTGCACAACCGCACTCAGAGGCCATTATGTGACTCAAGAGCGGAGAGAAATGAATGTGTACGCCTAAATCGTATAGCATCCCGGCAGTCTCTTTCGATATGCTGTCGCCTCCATGTCGTGCGACTGAAAAGATACTTTATTGAAGTTTGTGGCAACTGAGAGAAGTCGAGTTCAATTTGGGGACACATTTTCTGTCCCATTAGTTTCATTTCAGCCGGGTCGACCGACCTTTCCCACCCAGTGACCCCACTGGCTCTCTGAACGTGTACCTTCTGTGTGCACCCACATAGGCTTGCCAGGGTTCCACCAGTGCTCCTGCTTTCATTGTGGGTTTTGGTTATATTGATGTGCCAATAGAAGAAGGACATCTGTATGTGTTTTTCCTTTGTTACTTTGCACCGTATGACCTAGGACAAGGGTCTTCTGTACAGACATGCTAACTTACTTTAGGGGGAATCATTTTTGATAACATTTCACCTAACCTAACTTTTCACTTAACAGGTAAGGTAAGTAGCTACACGAGCAGATTATTTAAATATTTATTTATGGCCACTTTAAATAGGACATTTTTATTTTAGCAATTTATTTTACATTCATAAAGCACACAAACTGTTGTTGAGGATACAGAATGCACGCCCAGGACGTCATCGCACGCACACAGTTATATGGCTGCTTTCCAGCCAATAAACTTTCTTTTAAGTTTCATCCCTGCAAGTTAATGTTAATCTCATGGCAATTCATACGTATTTTACGAGGTGGCTAATTTGTACGATCACATTCATACATGTTTGTATTGTTTGCTTTTGCCTCTGTGACGTTGGCTTTGGGGGTGGAGTTTCGTTATCGTTTTTTTATGATTCGCTTCGTACGAATTCATACGAATTGGCCAACTCGTTAAAACACGCATGTGTCCAAGTAAAGAGTTATGTATAAGTTACATTTAGAAGCACACAACACAGTAAACAGTGAAATGGTTACAAATGCATTTTTTTAAGCAGAAAATGTTTTATTCAGTCATAATTCAGCAAATGTTTTACCTAATTAAAATTAATTAATTTAGATCTTATTCCGCGTTGTCTCTCAAAACAGTTTTTGGGTACCTGGCTATTTTAAAAACGCATTTATGTAGAAACAGTGAGACGTGGATATTTGTAACGTGCTTAGTTCTTCAAACATGTTTACGGCGAAATATTAATTGGCTTTCCTGGGTCATTTCTAGGTTCTAGGTTCATGGTTCGGTGCTCTTTTGGGTTTATTTGTCAAACGTAAAAGCAGCAACATGACCTGATATGACAAATACTATTATTAGAGGAATGATAAAAAACATGTTAACTATTTTAAATGACGTCATGTAATCTGGCAGCCTGTTAAAAAGTCTTAAGTGTCTAGTAGCCTATTGCAGCAACATATCGCAAAATATTTAATAACGCATACTGCATTAAAGTTTGGTTTTGACATTTGGTAGGATACTTGGTTTGGTGGATACCTCATAGTTTCTCAAACGCATTTGAAAGCAGTTACGTGAAAAGTACTTTAGTGTTCAAAACATATGTGAGGGTAGGAGGAAAGATTTATTCCAATAACTTAATTTACTCAGGGTGAACAACATGGAGCCAGCTGTTGCGCTAATTCATGTTTCTGGATGAAGTTGCGTATATTATTTAATGATGGTTTTTCCAAAACACGACGATTGTTGGCTAAAACAGATCTTAGGATAAGCGGTAGGGTTAGATTTACATAAAATGACATCCTTACCTAAACAAACTCTAACCCCAACGTCAGGCGACAATTGATTAAAGTTTAGAAAATATAAAAGAATAAGTCTTGTATCTTTTTTTTAAATAAACCAATACTTAAAGTGACAAATACTTAAAGTGACATATAACACAAGCACCACATCTAACCCTAAACCGAAGCGAGAATGGTTTGAAAATAGGACAAAAAAGTTGAGTAACCAATACGTGCCAGTGACACAAACAGAAAAGCGTGACATGCTCACGCTCAAACGCGGCAAAACGTGACATTTTCACGTTGGTCCATACGTGAAATAGTCACGTAATTTCGTGATATAGGGTTGCATACATGTAAGACCAAAAAGCAAACAGGGAGAAAACTAGGAAGAAGAGAAATATCAATGGCTGTGGGACTACAATATTCTCATTGTAGATTGTGTATTAATATAACAAGAGCCACATTTATCACTCATAATTGTGTCCCTAATGGAATTTACTTACGTAAAAACGTAAAAATGCCTGCTACATTATTGATGCTGGACAGCATTGTGTGCTGGCAGTCGTTACCCTAAACACTATATTTGCTAAAGCCCTGTTATAAAGCAAAGAAGGGCACACTGGAGGGGAGGGCTACACTTGAGCTTCCGCATTGGGAACCGTACAGGGAGGTGGGCAATTCTTTACGTTACTAAAGACTGAATGAAGGTTTCCCCCGTCTAAGCAAGTGCAATACAAGTTATGAATACCATAATGCACAACAGTATTTGTTCTTAAGATTTTGACTTGCCTCTGTAGAAGGAAAAGAGCGGGAAGGAAGACCGTCACCTGTCTGCAGAAATAAGACGCTCATTTATCACACGCTATATCAACGTAATTTATTTATGTGTATTTCTTGGTATTAATCACAACGTGAGTACCAAACTCATTATTAAACACTTAATTCAGCTGGCTATTTGAAAATATATAATTCATCAAGTTTTAATGTGCTAAAGTAGCTATGCTTGTCCAAGTATGTAAGACTGTGATCTACTCTAAATGATCAAGAACATTATTTTAATACAACAAATTTAGTTAAGTCCTACGTTATTGTTTGTATCCCTTTTCTGGTGCACACGGTTGCATTAAAATGTCTATGGTGTGCCAATGGTTTCACCAGGAAACTGTGGCGAAAGGAAGCGATTTATCTTTCCTATTTTATCTTGTTATTATCCTACGAATGGCCTTTCATTCTCATTAATCTACAGAGTGGTCTTTAGTTCTCATTAATCAACGACGTTCAAGAGCTTCACAGGTAACGATGCTTTTGACAAACATGCCTTAAAAATAAAACGACATATTTATATCTACTCTTGAGGAAATGGACCTTGTTCCACTCCAACGGCCTTTGTTCCACATCTGATCTTACACAGACCACAACAGGCTTTAGAAGTCACATCAGGCTTTAGGAATGCATAAGGAAAGCATTAGTGACCATGTTTTGGTCACTGACATACAAAGTCTGATCAGTCTCTTTAGCTTCGTTACACTTGTAAACTTATTGTGTGAAGTACCCACAAGTTTAAACAATGTGTTTACACAACAATATACAATCGATTAAAGCAAGTGCTATAGTTGTTTCAATTAGGAAAAAATAGTTTAACAATGTATTAAATTAAATACACAGTCTCGTATTTGTGCATCTTGGCATTGACTTTGTGGAGAGTTTTAAAATTGCATGCATTACTCGAGTCCAGGAGACAAATGAAGATGTAACCTTAGGGACATAGGTACTCGTTAATTGAAGAAGCATTGTTTGGAGCTCAGATTCTCGCACAACTATAACATTAAGATATTTGCTGATAAAATAAAGTTTTTAACGAATTAGCTGAAATTCGTTTCAACAAATAATTTGCTTGATTTTGCCCATTTGGTTACCAATTAAAAAATTTCAAGGAATATTTAAGGGAAGCATTTAATTGGAAGTTTGTGCTCAGCCTTTAAACACGAAAAACCTTTGGTTTAGCTGCAAGAGTAAATGTATGCAGCTATTTTAAAATATTTATCTTTTAAAATTAATAAAACCTCTCAGAACAATCGAATTTTCTTATCATTATAAGAAGGAACCATTTATTGTTTTAAGTATGCTGTGAAGTACTCAATACATTCTCATTTTGCCTTTTTATTCGAAAATGCATTTTGTCAACCCTTTTTGTAAGATAAGTGTCTTCTCGAAGCTATTAAGTTAGTGATGAAGGGTCCCAGTTCTTAGCATTGTTACGAGGTCCTCTATGTAAACTGAGCCGTGGTAAACGACTTAAAAGGCACAGAGTTGAATCCAGGGTCACCGTGTATTTTCCAGAAATGCGACAGCCATAAAAGCGTTTATTCGTAAATAAATAAAAACACCACTTTCACAAAAATCATATGCGTCGGTCCTATGTCAGTCTTAAACATTCGTTTTTATATATTTTTTTCAAATTTAACCGAAAACAAAAAGCTTGAACAAGGAAGGGTCTTCTGCATTGGGTTCAACAATCTCCATAATCTTTGTTCTGGTGTTTTGCCCTTTAACCCTTACACTCACTATGACCCCACAAGATATGCATAATGGCTACCTAAACTAAAGCAGGCCGAGAGATGGAATAAACGACATAAAACTGGCAAATGGTTTTATATGTATGTGGTTTTATGTAATATATTATTATATTGTTGGAGAAAATAAGTTTGGTTGGGCCGAGAAATCCCGGTTGACACCGCCCTTAAAGACCAGGACACACCCCCAGGGCTGTCCTCAAATTAAAAATGGTGCTACTTTGTGGATTAATTCATGGGATAAAGAGGGAACTTCAAGGGCGTTTTCATAAGCGAACGGTTACACTAAATTTCTACTGTACGCGAGTTTCCAAAACATGAATATTTACTATAAACACGCTTTAGGCTATGTTCATAAAGTTCTGAAATATCATCGTCGACTTTATGTTAACCCTTTGCGTAACGTGACGGTTACTTTAAAGGTTATTATTGTAAAGCGTATTCATCTATATACACTTTACCAGCCAAAAGTTGGTATGCGTTTGAAGTGTTTCGAGGGTGCAAGCAGGGTCTGTGGTAACATGAAGACGCTGTGAGAGACTGTGACTGATCCAGCAATGACAAGGATATTTAATAAAACAAAGTTCACAGTGTTGCCATGAGTACTGCGGAATGCACAATAGGGAGATGGAGGCTCCGCTTTAGGGACATTCACCAATCATGTTTGCTCTTTGCTCCCCAAAGTGATGACAATAATAGCTATGCTACACAACACTGCGGTAAGAGCGCCCTTGGGTGTCAGAAAGGAAGAGGATGGTGTTGTGGAAAAAGAGAAAGATGGCATGGGAAGACAGCAGCAAGTCATTGAAATATTTTACTCCTGTTCAACCAGCAAACATTTTCCTTCACTGTATTTAAATTGTACTAATTTAGTTATCTGCAACAAGCGATTAACTATTTTAATGGTTGTACAAACTTCCTGGTCGTCAACACAGTCTACATTTTAATTATTTTTGTTTAACAATTTACCAATATTTAATAAAGATCTAATCGTGTTTTAGTAAATAAAAAAAAATAGTTATTTTGCTATAGCACACGACATAATATAACCAGCGAAACATCAACTGTTTTATAGGTGCAATTTTAGGTTTGTCCTGAGGGTGTCTCCTTATACGACAAAAAAAATCTACGACCATTTTTAGGGATTACTACAAATAATATGTAAAATTACTTTCTGTAAGTCATTCTATAATCATCGGTAAAATCATTTATACGATTTATTTAACATTTATAATACTTTTGGCAAACGCCGTTGATCTCCACGCATTACGGAAGTGTGTATAATAACTTTTAGCATCTCGGTTTTTTATGTGTAGTAGGCTACTTTTCTGTGTTTGAGGTAGCCTACATACTCATAGACATACTGGACATAGCTACTAGTTTAGCACTTTTGGACCTGGAAGTTCTACTTCATATTAAGCGATCTACACTTATAAAAGGTGCCACACAATGTCATAAAAAAAACCGTTTTGGCTGTACAGTTACCTTATTTAACATTTGAATAACTTTTCTGTTTTAAAATAAAGGGTTATTGGTTGTGGAAAAAGAGGTTCTTTAGACTATAAATTGAATGGTAAAAATTATTCTTCTATGCCATCGCGTTGAAAAAGCTTTTGTAGTGTACTGATATAGCCTAACGTTAGCTAAACAAGTTCATAACAGTTGACACGCACGTATTTTATGAGTTGGCTAATTCGTAAGAATTCGTACGTAGCGAATCGTTCCACATGTCAAGCTATTATAAAAAACAATGAAACCCCACCCCCTAACGCCGGCGTCGCGGGGGCGGAGGCATATCGTACAAAAACACACGAATGTGGTCGTATACGAATTATACGAAATAAATCTCGTAAACGAATACGTACGAATTGCCATGAGATTGCATTAAAATATATTTTATGCTACACCAGTTATCACTATAAACTTTGCAGTTTAATGACGACTTCATTCCTTTATTCATTAAGCTGTAATGAATGTAGTTTCACTGAATTAACATATCCTATTATGAGTTTGTATATGGCACAAAAAAGTTGTTGTGAGGGGCAATTTGTTTAGAATAGAAAAATAAAAAAACTGTTGTAGATACAGGAAAGGCCTCATGTGAACAGGTGCTTTTAAGTGCGCTCTCTCTTTCTCTCTCTCTCTCTCTCTCTCTCTCGAGTATGGACAAGTAAGTAGGAGGGGAAATTAATGTAAGAGCTGTATGCAGTCCTGTTGTACACATCTCAGCGTGTCCTCATTTAGCACAAACACACAGGCGTCATTGCAGGTCCCATGACAGGTTTGCAACAAATTCAAAGTCTCCCCGAAGTTCTGTAAAATCTCTTTTACTTCTGCACATCTCATGAGACGCTCTTACATGCTGTGTTTACGGATAAATTACATCTCCCAATAATGCAAAAGGGTGCTCTAAAGAAGCTACATGCATATGAAAGTGATGATAGCAGGACACTGAAAAAACTCTATTTTTCAAACTCGACCACTTTATGTATCAGTACTGCAAGTAGATATATTAATATTTAGTGAGTAATATTCAAAGTGGTATAAATTCAGAGCGCCCTGGGGACAGATTCTAGTTGTCACTTTGTACTTTAGTTAATACTTCAATAATGTATTCAGTTACTACTTCCTAATGTATGTATATTTTTGAAAACCAAATTCTGTATAGAAACATACTCAAAAGTCTTTAAACAGCTACTGACCATCTTCAGCGATTTTACTCGGGGAAAATATGTTTATTAAACATACGCTGACTTGTTGTGACAACATGCCCAAAAAGCTAGGGACAATTTGAACAAAACAATGCATCTGTGCAGTTGGACTTTGGACTCAAACCCTACTAAGTACAATCGCCGAAACTTCCCCGTGTGACAACTAACACCGGTCTCCAGTATTCATTTCACACTGGCTGACATACCCTTAAAGCATAAAAGAAAGATTCTCCAGCTTCAACTGAGAAGTTCCCACTGTCACGGTATAGATGTACAATTGTGTATTGAGGCTATTGTCCAGTCCTCCAGGGTGTCTGCAATGTGTCTAAACATATGCGGTCATAAGGAGGTCACTAGACGTGCTGCTGCGTTCTAATGATTAATGTTATTTTTTTCTATAGAGAAATGGCATTCATAGACACAATTCGTACAATACGTTGAGTAAAATAAGCATGTTCACTACCGCAAAATATTATTTGTTTTAGTATACAAAAACTTGGAACATTTTAATAAGTTACGGCAAATAAAAACATTCTGGCTATCACACGCGCTTATGACGTAAAACAACTTAAGCTTAAAAGAAACAAAGAGTAAACATCAATGGCTGTAAAAAAACAACCATTTGTTTTTAGAAATCATAGCTTTTACAGTGTTGAGTAATGTTTGAGGTATACCCACAACCCAAACCATTAATGTTATTTAAATTGTTTAATAAAATGTTATGATTTAGAGATCATATAAACCACAAACTATACTCAACTGTACCCAGCTGTATTTTCAAAATCGAAGCAATTGACATTCTTGACCTAAGTGCCAGATATCATGTTATATATTTCACGTGAGTTTATTAAGTGTTATTAGTTTTAGAAAAACTTGGAAAATCCCTAAAAAGTTTAATTTTATTTCGTTTACAGATTTTTTTTCTCTGTAGAGGCCCATTCCGACAACTAGATTATTAAAATCAAATAGTCTTTTTTGCCCTGTGCTGCTAGCAAATAAATAAATAGATAATCAAACAAACAAATAAGCAGCACATTGCTAATGTTTATTGACGAAAATAATCCATTGCTTGAGCAAAATCAACGAAAAGATATGAAATAATATGAAAAACAAAGTATTAAGGTACTTATAATTTCAGTAAACACACAGACACGAAGTGAAAAGAGGAAAACCAGAATATCATTACCAATGCGGAGTTTTAAAATCACATTGACTCTAAGAACAGCTCAACCCATTAAGTACCAAATGAGGTTTCATCTATCACCAAAAATTTTAGGTTACGTCATAACCCATTGGAATTGCTGGAGAAGGCAACAGGGCAACACTACAGTTGTATGTACGGTCCTTTGTTTCATTTGGATGCTTTTCCAACCTTTTTCCGACCTTCTCGTTTTTAGCCTCTAGAGAGGCTATCTTTGCATGGAATGGCTAAAGTGATGTTTTATCGATGTTTTATGCAGCTGTTTGTGTCAGCAACCACAAGAGCGCAGAAGGCAGGGAGGAATTATAAAAGGGTTGACACCCAGAGCGACCGGCGCGCTTTTGTGAGAGAAAGAAAAATGATTTATTGCCAGCAACGTGGTTCAAACAGAGTTCACTGAGAATTGTAGTGTACCGGTGGAGGCGCTGAGTTATGGTCTTGCTGCGCCACTACATCAAAGATTCCTTTTCAGATTTAGTGAATGGACCCAGAGGCATGAGACAAGGCAACAAACCTTCCTTAATTAGAAAATTCCCAAGATCACCGGCGACTTTCAAGGGTTAGATTTTATTTGGCCCGTTTATATAATATTATTTTTGAAAACGAAAACAATAATAATAATAATAATAATAACCATAATAATGATAATAATTATAATACATAATAATAACAATAGCAATAATAAATATGTAAATAATTGGAAATCTATTTCATTTGCGGTTATGGTATGAGTGCACTTGTATTCCCTGCACACTCGGTGCAGTAATATTTCATGCTAATGGCGCAGCAGCTCGGCAGAATCTGGACTTGTAATATGCATAGTGAATGCTTCTATTTGACAAGGCTTGTGACAGCAATTTACTGAACTCAAAATAACAAATCGTTGTTAAAACAAGATTGATTTTAGCGGTAGAGCCGAAGAGGATAGCCCCATGGCTGATATTCTTCTTTAATAAATAGAATATTAGCGGACTGTTATATCCTGACTAGCTGAAATCGGTGGTCTATTCTAAAAGGAAGACAAGTATTTTTAATTGCAATTCAGTAACGAGTAAACTATATGTTCAGCATGTTGTGGCTGTGTTTTTAAAGTCATTTATATATGTGTCCAGTGTCCAAACTAATCTGTATAGGGGTGAGGGGTGAATAAAATTAAGAGAGTCACTGAACTTGCTAATAGTCTCTCACACGCTTTTCAGCAGCTCTGTGTAATTATGCACCTGTCTTCAACAAAAACTATTCCTCCATAAAAGAAATAGAGAGTTGTTAAGAGGATCAGCTATTATCTTTGCAATGTCGTTAGGTAAGTCGATGACGTGCAGAAATTTCAAACAAGGCACTGTGGAGAGTAAATGAAAGTGGACAAGTCCATGTGTTTTCAGTCCCTGCGCACAATTAATCACAAGTTTGAGACAAGCGTTTGTGGCGCTTTTCAAGGCTTTCAGTGTGCAAGGCCCATTATGTTGGGCCAGATTTCAGTCGCCTTTATAATGGGAAAATTAACTGTTTCGTTGAAAATGCTACAAACAAGCAGCTGTTTAAATTTCGTGATAAAATGTAATCCTCATTGTGTCGATAGGTGTCTGAAAAATAGCCGTCTGTTGTCTGAGTGCTGAATAGTTAATGTTCATTAATGAGCATCATCCTTCCATCAGCTATATGACATCACAAAGCTAAAGACAAAGGCTAATTATGTTGTGAATGCAAAGCTACTTGGTTTTATAATAAATGTAGGCCTATATATAACTTTAAAACAACAAGTTACCAGACCTCAACAAGTTCCTAAAACGTCCTAAAATTCTCTAGTCCAAATTCGGTCTTTTATTGTTGTTGTTTTTCATCTAGATATTGGTCTAAATAGTAGATGAAGTAATTCTCACAACGAAGAATGACCAAAACATTTCTTTGGTTCCTAGTTGGTTTTCGCAGCTGTCCACTGCCAATGAACTGGAAAAGCGCGTTTTTAGCTTTACACCAAGACGTACAACTGATTTTTTTTCGACGTGCATTTTCAGTACAGTAATGATAGTCAAATCCCTTTGTTTGACCGCACCCATTAATTCTATTGATGTAATTTATGTCAAATCAAACCAGCCGAACTCTTACAACACGTTATTAAATGGCTACACAAAATAGTACATTTTCGATGGATCTATTAGTTTTATATTTTTTGTCTTTTCTCAAAAGCGTTATTTATTTTCATCTTACTAGCACATATGTGACGAAAGATAACCATATAGCCTAAACCCTAATATAGGTGTATGGGCTCTGCTGACATATCCTACCCATTGCTAACACATCGGCATGGCCGTTTGCGAAAACAATAAAAAGTAAAAATGTATACATGAAACATTTGCGCTGCGGTTAAAACAATAAAGCGTTACAGGAATGATTATTTAAATTTAAGGGATGTAAGTCAACTACTTTTAAATAGGCTACCTACCACACGAGGACAGAAAAGTTAAGTCTTTCAAGGTTTCGAACATATTCATTATAAAATATTACCACGAAAACAATTAACGTCTGTATCCTGCAATCCACTGGAAAATCTAAGAAGACCCGATTCCAGACATGCACGTCTTTTCTCTCAGTCTAAATACTCTGTCTCTGCCTCCCTCCCACCATATCTGCTCTCTGAACTCTGCCAACAACACCGTAATGGGCTAAACTCTGAGCCCTGTTCATTTCTTCTCGTTTGTCCGCAGAAAAAGCGACCGAAATTGCAAAATAGTTGAAGAATGCTGATGGAAACGATCTCCTCGTTTGGTCGCTTTCAAGCACTTTACAACTCGGGCAGTGAGTGCGCGAGGCTATTGGAGGATGGCATCACGTGACCACGTTGTTTACCTTTTCTGGCAAACAATTAAAGACGCGCGTGAGTGTACTTTTTGTCATTCTTACACCTTGTGTGATCGATTATCCAATCCGTGTGATCAGAACCACTATGGAAATGGACAAACATCACGTTAACAACTTCTTGCATAAGATACGTTTCAATAAATCTCATCTTTGTTTTATGGAGCATCACTTCCCTCCTTGTGTTCCTCAGGAGAGCAGTTCTGCAAGGACACAGCCTGACGAAGCAAACAAGCATTCAGCACTACAGTATGAAGGCGGATTGTGGAAACAACTTTCACGCCGGTGTTCCGTGTCCGCCTTTGACGTCAGCCACCCTGCGAATGAAACACCTATGACGAAATACGTGGAGCAGGCGGACGCTGAGCCTTTTATGTCCAGTACTACAGAAAAAGACAAGAGCAACATGCTGTCAACTTCCTGCTCTTTAACCAAAAGGTTTTACCCTTGGATGAGACAACCAACCATAAACTTGAGATCCAATCAAGTCAGGGAATCAGGTGAGAGATTATTTTGGGTTAAATGAGATATATTGATTTGAATGACTTGGAAATACCTACTTTATCTGATCAGTCAGTCATATTTTAATCGATAATGAATAACAGCTGTGTCAAATTTGGTTTGGATGTCAATGTGATTTGTGACTATTATGTCAATGTCTAACATCACTGAGAACCACATAGTTCTAAATTAATTATCAATGATTTTTCTTCCCCCTTTAATAGAAAATTAGTAGGTAAAATTTCAATTTCACTAATATAGGCATCCTTTTATAACAGTACACCCAAAGTAGCATGCAATGTGTCTTCCAACACTTATCTTAAAGTTGCTTTCCGATCAATTAAAATATTATCAATAAGTATATTGTTAACAAAGATGTCAATTATTTATATATATATAATAAATAAATAAATAAATAATGTACATCTTTGTTAACAATATAGCCTACATATTGATAATATTTCCAGCTTTATATAAAGTCAAGAACACGTAAAAAGTAATATTTTCAGTTGTTCTCTTTATTAAGTTTAAATTTTTTGCTAAAGAGAGAAATAATAAAAAAGCCAGCAGGATGCAATTGAATATTGTCTAAGGCTAAGCTTTTCTGGGTCACACAGATACTTCTGCTTTACAAAATGCCACATTCTTACATTAACATTAGAAAGTAAGTTTACCAAAAAATACACAAGTAGTATTCTATGGTGATGCACCAGTGCAGTGAATACCAGTGGAAAAATACTGCCATGGTACACTTTTAGAAAAAGATACAAACGCTGTCACTGGGATGGCACCCTTTATAAAGTACACCCGTGTACCTAAAGAGTGTATAATGGTACCAAATGGTACATATTAGGAAATTTTTAAAGGGTACAGTTTTTTGAGTGTAGATATATGCATATGAGATTTGAACCCAATATTATATGTACAGTAATACAAGCACTTGACCAATTCAAGTGTCCACTTGACAACTTTGTTAATAATTAGGACAATGGATGAAAAATAGTCCACACACAATTCATTAAGAATCCAACCACAGTGCAAATGATAAGAAATGGATAATTAACGCAGTGATTAGTCTATCAACAGTGGTCCTCCCACAGACAGTGTGCTGTATTCTCACTCTACTGACTTATCACTAGGGGTTTAAACTTGCAGCTGAGCATATTCAACAATGTCATGCTACATTTTCTCCAGCATAGGTTAGACAACAGAAAGATTTGCTCTGGTATCATCCTATATACATTACTAGTTGTTTCTATTTTATTTCAATCTAAAGCATAAGAGTTCTGAGCCTAGGATATGGAGAACATCAACTCGGTCTGTGTTTGACAAACATCATGCTGTATTTCTACAGTTACTTCTTTCTCTATGTTTCAGGTCATTCCAGAGGCGCAGAATGTTCCTCAAAGACAGAAGTATGGGACGGCACTTGTTCAAGTAAACGGCCACGGGCATCTTTCTCCTCCACCCAGCTGCTGGAACTTGAGAAAGAGTTTCATTTCAACGCGTACCTCCGCCGGCCACGGAGGCTTGAATTGGCGGCACTTTTAAAGCTCACTGATCGACAGATAAAAATCTGGTTTCAAAATCGTCGCATGAAGTATAAGAAAGATTACAAGGAAAGGCTAAAGGCAAAGTTGTCCTCCTCACGGGACACCAGAAACCAGCTTTCTGCAATGAATGGCACAGTAGTGGATGCTCCATCGTCGAAGTTCCAGAACCTCTATGCGAGACCACCAGTGTTCATCATGAACTATACTCAGAGCTCTTAATGAAACTATAACTACCTAGGGACTTATTTCTGCTTTCAGACTTCAGCTGAACCTCTCTTGGGTAAAGACAGTTGTTCCTAATACAGCATTAAATTATATTAGACTCACTCAGGACAATGACATGTGTTAAACGTCAACAATGGAAAGTCTTTCACACCTTGCTTTCTGTATGAACATTAAAATGGCAAACTTTTACTACATCACATAAATACATGTTCTCTCATTGGTCATTCCACCCAACATAACTCTCACTAAAATCATGCTCATATTAAACAAAAGCCAGGATTCATTTTTGATTCAAAAGATAAGTTTACTTGAAAGTTCATTCTGAACCATGATTACATGTTATCAGCCTGTACGTGGTAAATCGTTTGGATTCCACTGTGTATAAACTGCTACAATAATATCTCTGCAAAGCTGTAAGATTTATTGCACATGGATGCGAGCCCTCTTGTATAAGTTTATCTCCTGGGCACAGAAAATACGATTTTGAAAGGGCATTCATGGTTGTGAATGGCCATTAACGCGGGGTAAAATTTCTCTCAACTTTTGTAAGTGCACAACTTATTTTTATTACCCCCAAAATGATTATGCTATTTTTTCCCAGGGCATGCACTGAAGTTCCTCTCTTAAGAGAATGTTGTTGATTTTTATGGCCAGAAATGTTTAAATATTCAAACCACACCAAGCCTGAACTCATGGAAATTCATAACTATTTTATGAAGTGGTTAATTTCGTATGAAACCTGACAGTTTGAATCTTATTAAAACGCATGATTATTAGAAAAAGCAATCATGAAGCACTACCACCAGTGTAAACTTACACTTCAAAAAGTGAAAAGTTGGATCAACTTAAAAAAAAACACTTTAATTGGTAACACCTAGTGATGCACCGATGTATCGGCCGCCGATATTAATCGGCCGATATTTGATGAATTTGAAACCATCGGCATATCGGCAATAGCACGAGAAAGGCCGATACCGATTGTTTATTAATTAACTGCATAAAGAAATCCATTATATGTAAAAAATGAGTTAATGTTGTTAATAAAATAAATGCTGAATAGCTAAAACCACCTTTGAAGGTTGTCATGCTGTCTTATTATATTTGTTTTAGCTTAATTTGTGCCTCTCTTATTATGTTGGTCAGTTGAATGTTAATTAGATCCAATCCATGTTCAGTAAAAATAATTTGATGCAGAAATAAACTAGCTAATAGACCAACTGTATAGTATTGTATACGAGTGTTTAATATCGGTATCGGTCAGAAGTTGTCTGTTTAATTCGGTATCGGCCCAAAAAAATCCTATCGTGCATCCCTAGTAACACCTAAAAAGTTTTTTCAACTTAAATGTTTCACCTAAAGCGAAATTAAAGTCAAAATGTAACTTAATTTTTAGGTGTTACCAATTTTTTTTAATTGATCCAAGCATTTACAGTGTAATGTCACCAATGCAATCTCATGGCAATTCGTACATATCTCGTAAGGTACGTACGAATTTGCATAACCATATTCGTACGTTTTTGTATGATTTGCTTTCCCCCCAGTGACGTTGGGTTAGAATTATTGTTTTATTTTAATAATCCTGCGTTTTTATACGATTCACTTTGTACGAATTAACCAACTAGTAAATGCATAAGATTTCCCTTGAGTTCAGACTGATTGTCACTGGTGTAAAAGCAGATCATACTAAAATGTTTCTATAAGATCTAACAAATTTATTTGAATTAGACACTTTTTAAAATAATTACGCAATTATGAGATCATTTCCCTGATTATTGTTTGATGGTTCTCTGATGATTCTGATTTTGACCTTAACATGACTCCTGTTATTGTCTATTGTTGAAAGTACTGTTCATCTAAACCTAAATTTATATGGGCTGTTAAACTGACAAATGAGATGATCACTCCACAGGATTTCACAATGATATATCAATGTCAGAATGCACAGTATCTTTGCATTTACAATAAGTATTGACTGGATTTTTTTCATTTGTGTGTTTACATATGTGCACACAAAAGTATGGGCAAGTCGGAATGTAATTAAAAAATGTATCCAACGATTTCAAGAAATGATCAGAATTGTAATGTAATTTGTCCATAACTGAT
This sequence comes from Misgurnus anguillicaudatus, assembly GCF_027580225.2. Lineage (NCBI taxonomy): Eukaryota > Metazoa > Chordata > Actinopteri > Cypriniformes > Cobitidae > Misgurnus > Misgurnus anguillicaudatus. The sequence continues at coordinate 26,203,231 of NC_073349.2, forward strand.
TAAAAGCATGCGTTTTAATCTGAACACTGGTTGTGGCTATTTGAAGCTCTCTGTCAATAAAAGTGAATGTTATGCATGTAAATGATTTGCCACAATGTTATCATTCTTTATTGGTTTGCAAAGAGCAACCTTGTGTTACCTTCACAACAACTTTGAGTGAATCTCTATTTAGCTATAAAGTGAATCTCTAGTTTTAACTTTGATACTTTCTGCATTAAGCAATACTGTACTTTATATTCTTAAAACATAGCTTTACATATATGCCTTCCTCCGCCCCCGCCTACCAACCTCACAACATTAATCATTTAGACAAGCCGCTCTCTCCGTCTCTCTCTCTCTCTCTCTCTCTCTCTCCCAAGCAGCTTCACGAGCGCTCAACCCGCTGGGCGTAATGACAGGCAGAGCACTTCTCTTCCAACCTTCCAACACATCCTTCTTCAATATGGGAGCTGAAGCTCAACCAGATAGAACAGATTTGGTTTTCTTCTTTCTTAAAAAGACAGCATATTCTTACATGTTAGCAGAATTGTGCTACAGCCGCGTTATCGGTGAAGAGGCAACGCTTGTGGGCGCCGCCCCTGGCACGGTGGGCGATGACTCATTTTGATTAATTATGTTTAATTAGGGTGTCGTCGTGTGTCATTTTATAACCAAGCAAGGAACAGCAAAAATTTCCCTTTTCAAAAATATTACCTTCAGCTAAAATTTAAACTAATTAAGCAATTTGAATCTCAGTGATTCTGGGTAAATCAATCTATACCCAGTGTATAATTGGTAACCTAACTGATTTAAACACTGATCACCACAATTACAAGATAAATCATTGGACTAATTGTTGAAATTCTTAGTTTTATCCTATAGTTGTTTTTTGGATACAGATCATAATTTCATCTGATTAAAGGAATGATTGATACAGTAATGATGAATTGGAGGAGCTTCGAACCAAAAAATAAATGATAACAAAATATACTGATAAAATTATAAGATAAGCTTGTAAATGTAGCTTTATTCCAGTGGCCAAGAAAGAATGAAACTCTGTGCTGCGCTGCTGAATTTACCATCCATCACTGCATGGCAATGCTCCATATGGAAAATAGGTGCTGGCCTCCCGGTGGCCCCTGAGAGCGACTTAATGGAATGCTGAGTGCTTTTCTGTATTTAAACTGTATGTAACCTAGACTATAAGCATGGTTAAAAAGAATACAAAACAGGCACTACAAGAAAAGAGTAGAGTTTAAATGCTTAGTACTCTATGTCTTTAAAGATATATACACATGCACAGTAGGCTACATGAACATGAATATACATATAAATATTCATACAAGCACTCTAATAATGCTGGGTTATTTTCAAACTCAGCGTTGGGTCAAAAGGGTTGGATTTAAATTTTTATATTTATAGGATTAGTCCATTTTCTTAAAAAAAAATCCAGATAATTTACTCACCACCATGTCATCCAAAATGTTGATGTCTTTTTTTTTTAGGAAAACATTCCAGGATTTTTCTCATTTTAATGGACTTTAATGGACCCCAACACTTAACAGTTTTAATGCAGTTTAAAATTGCAGTTTCAAAGGACTCTAAACGATCTCAAACGAGGAATAAGGGTCTTATATAGCGAAACAATTGTTATTTTTGGCAAGCAAATTAAATATGCACTTTTAATCCACAACTTCTCTTCTTCCTGCGGCTGTGTGACGAGCCAGCGTGACCTCACGTAATTGCGTAATGCAGTGGAAAGGTCACGTGTTACATATAGGGCTTATTCGCAAACACCGGAAGTAGCTAACCGCAGCCATATTGTTGACATGACATCTGTCCTGCCCCTAGCCGCACGTAGATTTAAGTTGAGGGGAGCAGTAGCCTGATTTATAGTCGTGCGTAAATTCTACGCCGTAGCTACGGCGTAGGCTATCCGTAGCCTGTGCGTAGCCTGACATGCACCTCGCAAAAATTTTAACAGCGCGTCAGCTCTACGCGGACCGCAAGCGCTGTGATTGGTCCACCAGAACCCCTCCCGTCATAGGTATTTCCGTTTGCGACATTGAAAACAAAGATGAGCCAAGTTGAGGAGTGATTTAACTCAAACTGTAACAAAAGTCGCTGTTTATTTGCTTCCATCATTGCTGGTCTTCTCAAATCATACACAACAAGTTGCTGTTTCTTCTTCATTTAGTGTTAACTTGCCAAGCTTCTTCTTCTCTGATGGTAGCGCTGCTACTGTGGGTACACGTGTGGATACTGCCTACCAGCTGTTTGCGTGTTTGTTTGCACGTCGACGAGGAAGACGACGCAAAAGTATAAATGAAAACCGACGCGGAACCTACGCCGTCGCGGCTACGCCGTAGGACCTACGCACGACTATAACGTGCCCTTAATGGCTTCATCTCGTCGGTATCAAGAGAAGTTAAGCTTGATTGGTGTGGACCCAAATAGACCCAATAGCCTTAAGTAAAGATCCGTCCTTATTGCCAGGCATAACTTATCCGGATATTTATAACTATATCGTTCACACAGTATTCGCATACATCATACAACTTAGCACTAAAGAGCCGCTCACGTTATAACGATATAACGTTAACTATAACGATAACTATATTAGCGTCCACATCATCGATAAACAATACGTTTATGCTAGTTCGCTCACGGCACTCGCGCAAATCACTTGCCTTTAATATTGCTTGTAATAAAAACTTTTACAGATGTCCTCCACATGCTGCGTTTCGCGTAACTCTAAACAGTGAATCTTATAGTTTGTGTAATCTCTTAACTTACCTTTTGGCATAACAGTTAGTTAATGTAATATAATAAAAAGCATTACGTAGTCACTTTTCACAGCAACTGCAGGTAATTTTATGTTATAGACCTCAGCAATGAGTTTCACTGTCATTTTAAGTTTTTTTATAGTTATCGTTATAATGTGAACGGCATTTAATTCCCTACCTAGTATCAATGCCAGACCTATTATGTTCATATATTTATTAATACTAATTTAATAACTGTCTCAATTTATAGCAGCTTATTTGAAAGAGCAGTTTCAGCCACTGCTTACAGCTAACCATATGTGATCAAATTATGGGGACAGACTTTGCTGTGACGTTACCTGTGGTAAAATGATGGGGACAGACTTTGCTGTTGGGAGTCTCTCCTTCGCTGGATCAACTCCTTTGTCTCCTTCCTTTCATTTTTTCTGACAGTCGGTATCGCATAAAAACTAATTCCAGCCGTGTATTACACCACACACCATCGCGCTGTTTAAAAAAATTACATCGATAATACCGACGCTGCCTCGCTTGTCAATTGACAGACTGATAGTTCTATGTCAACAATATGGCCGCCGCGAACATTAATGACGTAGATCGAATAACTCCTATATGAAACACACATTTGCGGACCATTTTAAACAATAAACTGACACAAAGACATTAATTAGTATCATTCCTCATACAACAACGTCGGAAAGGTCCTCTTTTTCCACACTTGTAAACACTGGGGCGTAATTTCGCATACGTCATCCGTGACCTCTTTACGTATCACGTGAGGTCACGCTGGCGCGTCACAGGACTGGTGGAAGATGAGACGTTGTGGTTTAAAAGTGCATTTTTTATTTTTCTTGCCAAAAATGACAATCGTTTCGCTAGATAGGACCCTTATGCCTTATGAATCCTTTGAAACTGCAATTAAACTGCATTAAAACTGTTAAGTATTGGGGTCCATTAAAGTCCATTGAAATGAGAAAAATCCTGGAATGTTTTCCTCAAAAAACATAATTTCTTCTCGACTGAACAAAAAAAGACAGCAACATTTTGGATGACATGGTGGTGAGTAAATTATCTGGATTTTTTTAATACTTTAACCTTCTAAGACCTGGATGTCCACATATGTGGACATCACATTTTTTGTTGTTTGCAATAATACATAATTCTGTGTAACTGGAACCTGTTGTACACAAACGTGGACAATTACACTGGTTCATGTTCAAAGAAAAATATTTGGTTATTATATTTATTAGTTCTTCCTAACCCCAAATAGCTGGAAAAACATCTAAAATGCAAGCCAAACCAAAGCTCGGGTCTTAGGAGGTTAATGGGTTAAAACAGCCCAGCATTTTGGGTTGAAACCACTCAGCAAAGGTTAAATTGCAATCCAACGGGTTGGGTTTGTGGTTGAAAATAACCCAGAATCTTTATAATGAATGTAATCCTGTCTGAGAAATCCAAGCTAAAGTCTCAATCTAATGATTAGGAGCATCAAAGTTTGATTTTACTCATTGATTTTACATTCATTTTAATCTTTGACATGACCTTACTCAGTCAATATAAAATATATCAAGATTATATTTGCACACAATGTTCTTTACATGATTTAAGATGGTTCTATGTAGATCACCAAAAATCTTTATCTAGGTTTTTACATATGGATGAACAACACATGGATGAGTGTTGGTGCCAGGAAATCTTCCATCCTGCGGTTCAACTCAAACTCTAATCAAATTCACCTAAACCATCTTATCAACATCCGTGTATTTGTTTGAAAATTACAGGCAGGTGTTAGGACTAAACTCTGCAGGAAGGAAGATATGGAGAAGCAGCACCGAGCATCTCTAAATTAATATAACAAGAGAGAAACTCAGTTAGGAAAGCTCAGAGGGGCTCACACGCATGGTAAGCATCTAATCCGTGCTGCTATGAAGTGAAGCGCTGCAAACAGACGAAACACTAAGCAGCATCAGACCTAGTTTTTATAATAGACTTCCTGTGCAGACTAGGCAGTGTTTCCATGACGCAGCCGAAGGAGGTCTGTAATACCTGCGAAAAGCTACCCGTGTTCCCATTCATCTCAATGACAGTTGCTCTGCTGGTGCAGGACCCACTGAAAGCACACAGTTTTCAAGTGGGCTCTGCGAGCAAAACCGGCAATCGCTTGAGCTGTGAATGCCACGTGACATCGCTCTGGATCTGCAGGAAAATTACATAACATAAATAAGAACCCAAGGAGCGGCGAGCTACGAGGAAGGCGGCAGACTTCAGCAGATGCGATTGCACAGTTTTAACCGAGCTATATAGTAAACATTTACTACTATAATAGTATATTAGTGATATACTGTACATGTAAAATATATTTATATTATAGATTAATTATCTTGTAGTTACAGCATCCTACCAGCAGGGGCATACAAATAACCAACCGAACCTTTTGATGAAACTCCAAGTGGGAATTCTGCTTAGAATCTAAAAGAATTAGACATTTTTCAGATAAAGCTGTATCAGTTTGGGTCTGGATGAAAAGTACAAGTCCACCACATTCCTGTAACCTTCATTTAATGTAACATAATTAATTTGCTTAAAATCAGCCGCAAAGCGACTTAAGTTTGAGAAAGATTTACTGGACTGGCTTTAAGAGGAAAGAGGAGAGACAGATAAAGCCTGCATTGGATTCTTAACATTCTTCTGTGCATGGGCTGACCAGCCGTGATTTATGAGCACATTAAGAAGCATTACACGACCCCTGGCGAAAGATCGCAGAGGATGAGAGAGCTTGCAATGGCCACTTGCACAATAAAAATACCTATTTTTAGGCATTTAAAACCACATGGGGTGCACAGAGCGAATGCACGGCACTCCACATTGATCCAAAACCGTCCCTGATTCGATCCAAGTTAAAAAAAATTCATGAAATATATATGGGCTAACAAAATGACTTGAGTACATTTCTCAAAAACACTTAAAGGGGTCACCTATCAGTCAACGATTTCTTACGGTGGTACTTTCATTGCTGTGAGCAGCTCACATTACAATGCATTGAATGGAAAACAATTTTACACTTTTATGGCATAACGGTGCTTCAGCCGAACGCATACATCTGGGTTTCATTGAGAAATATTACAAAATGCTAAGGGCACGCTGATGTCACTCTGCGACTTTATGAAAACACACGAACTGCACGCCGTGCACAATTTATCAACATACTCTTTATACAACCCTAGTTTAAATTCATTACCAATATACATTACTACTCATATTGACCATTTATAACCCTACGCTAATTTAGTAGTCCATCTTGTGCCATTTCTTTTCATCTAAAGGTCAGGTCTTCCAAATCCTTTCCAATATTGATCCAAAAGGCTAAGCTAAACTGACTCCACTAACACACTTCTATCAGCTGGTCATCATCTTCATATCCCAATACAGGACACAGAATGAAATTACAGAGTACTCTCCAAATAAGTTCATATTGGGAAAAATCTTTCGAATGGCCAGTTAAGGCGGGCGACCACATGACCCGCAGGACACCATACATGCATCACATTCCAGATTTAGTTAGTAATCCCACAATCTAGTTAAGGATCTGGAAATTGGATCTAATCAATTAATTCTAAAGTCAATTTGCATTCGAGATGGTCCACCGGCCATTAAAATTCACAATTTGTCTTCAAATACCTCGTGGTCGACTACAATTTTAGAAATTAGAAGATACAACATTATATTTTATCATGAAATATAGAACCGTCCGTGAAGCAATTAAAAATTAGAGGATCAGTCTCCGTGACCGCACTTTACCTTACAGACTCTCATTAAGGATTTAAACCGTCAGCCCTTATGCTTACATAGGTAATCACCACATTGCACATTCGCAGTTATCTTTCCAACGCATTAATCAATAGTAATTCCGGGCATTTTATTAGGCAGACGAAAACACGAGCTGTGCTCAGACCTCTTCTAATCATAAACAAGGTGCTGACTCTGTATGTGTGACCTTTGGCAAATCCAGTCCATTCTTTTCTATTAACCTACCCAGCTTTGCCATTTCTCTCTCTCTCTTCCCGTCTCTCGCTCGCTCGCTCGCTCTGTCTCTCTAGGGAAGTTCTCCTCTCAGTCAAACCTGTTCTTATTGCTGGTTGCTCAGAGGGATTGTTAAGTATCAATTCCTGGTGTCACCTTTGTAGGTTTTATTTATTTGTCGGCCTGCTGGTACGGAACACAGTGCGAGCATCACTCAGGTAGATGGATTATAATTCACCTGCAAGCCCTCATCAATCTGAACAATTTGACTCCCTGCATCACGTACAACTGTTACTGTCATATTAAAGCAGCGCATTATAAAGATCAATGGCTTTTTAAATACGCTCCAGCTAAAGGTGATTGGTGACATTAAATATAAAAGGCAGATGATGCTCTTACAAAACAATTACCGTAACATACCCTCCGATGTTCAGGATTAATCAAATTACACGTTTTTTATATAATCAACACCCGATTATTTAAAGAAAAGTAGTACATGATCGGACCATGAAGCATTACTATCCGTAGCAATTCCTTCATGGATTCTAGAACAGAAAAGGCATATGGCATTCCAACGACAAGCGCTTTCCTTCCTACCGACTGTTAACCCTGCTAATGTCCCCCAGTAAGGAACTCCGGAGGCTTTGGAGAGGATTCAGCAGTTTCTGCTCGTATGACAGATGGTTTATTGTCACTTTGTTTGGGCTGTTGCCTGCTGGGCTCAAGTAGGAAGTGAAGACCGGAAGCATTCATATTTTTACAGACATATACAACTACGCTAAGTGAAGTACGTGGTTGTGGCACGGAATCAGCGCAGTCGAGTTGTTTCTGCACACGCCTGCTGAGATCTCTGTGTGACTGTAAGAATCAGCAATGCATCCCATTACCGCACACCTGGTCACTATGTACTCCGTTTTGTTCGAAAAACAACAGTGGTGATGCTCCATATTGTTGTCTATTCCCAAGTGGCTTTGGCAACGATAATAAAGCAGTTCATTATAAAGAACACATTGAAGTTGTGTAAGACAGACAAATTATGAAACAAAAAGGTCTTTAATGAAAAGTTTGCAGTCGTCCTGCTTTGTTATCCGAGTTATCTCCAGTAAAATGCACCAGTGCAAGTTTAAACAATCACCTTGTCAGCGCAGTGATCAATCAATTACTGCTGCTGACATTATCAATGGCTTCATCAGTTCACACTCCATTCTTCTGTCTTGCTCACTCTCTTAAGCTTAAATTATATGATTGAAGAAGCCAAACTTTATTTTCCTGCATAGATTTAAGACGAACAAAGCCTGTGTTTATACTACGTGTGGCCTCCTTTGAAATTTGTGTGTTAAGGGGATCACACAGGATTGCAAACAAAGTCACGTCCAAACCACAGTTACGATTCGTTTCAACAAGTCATCAGCGCTCTTAGACAAACCGAGGTATCAAAAATTTCACATGAACAGTATTTCCAAATAAACACCTTAGCAAAAACAAACAGATATTAGTTAATCAAAACCCTGTATGTCCAGCAAATATAAACTGCATTGTAAAAAGTGAAAAGTTAGATCAACTTAATTACTTCAATTGTACCTCATTCACACATCACTTTAGTCACAGAATATTTCGGTAAAATTGTCAGAGAGTAGGGATGTAATGATTAACCGTGCAAATACGCGTTTTCTCAGTGAATGAATTTTTGAATGAATTACGGTGAAATACCGGCACATCCAAAAGCCAGGGGGCGCTCTTGTGCCGAAACACCCTTTGTGCCACAGAATAAGTAGCATTACAAAATTATTTATATCACTGTTCTTCAATTCGTTTCAGGTATTTTTATGATAATAAAGAATATTGTGAATGATTGTGTTTGACAAGTGTTGCAATAAACGTCAAAAGTCAAAACGACTCCGACTCAATGATTTTAGATTGATAAGGACTTCCTACTGACCAAATGCCGTAGTACACGCACAAGCTGTGTATGAAACACAGAATCGCAGCCTTGCGATTCAGAATCGATTTCAGACAGGCATTTTTAATGGGACACATGATTAATCGTTACAGCCCTAGCAGAGAGGCTTTTTGTGTGAATGCAAACGTCCCGTAAATGTTCTGGGATCGCTCCAGTACAGAGGACCTAGTAACATTGCCATAACATTCACGGAAAGCATTCTGTGTGAACAAGACGCGGTAACAATGCCGTAAGGGGTGTGCCGTGCATTAGAGGTCTTCACGGGTTCACTTACATCCGAAAACCTGAGGTCTGACCCGAGACCCGATTTCACATGTGCCTAGGACACGGGTCGGGTACAATAATAGCGACATCGGGTCTCGGGTAATTTAAAATAAATGTGTTTTTGCCGAACGGACCGGAGAAGACCCGAACTCTCTCGCATGTGTCCTTCAACATCCTTTTCAAACCTCTAATCTGTTTGCCAAGAGCGCTTGCGACATTGGGGGGCTGGGGGTAGGTTAATTTTCGTTGAGACAGACATGTCAGTCAATTTTAAATGTACATTTTAGCGGTTACCTTGGTGTCGTCATCAGATAACAAAGTAAAACAAATGAAGCAGCTCGCCAAATAGGTTGCGAGGCCACCAGAGTTTCGTTCTGTCTGACTGCTGCGTGAGGGTCTGCAGAATGCACACGTCAGTGCCGTTTACATTCGGTTCCTGTCGGGTTAAAAAAAATTGTCACTAGTACGGGTCGAACTCGGTCTAATTTTCTCGGGTATGTCTGGGGTCGGGTTGTATGCATTTTATGTATGCACGTCGGGTTCGGGTGTAAAGTGATTCGGGTCATTTCGGGTCAGGTACATTTCTTTGGACCTGAAAAGACCTCTACCGTGAATGTCATGGCAACATGAAGTTAACATGAAGGTTCAGCTCTTTAATCTGAGGGGTTTACATGCAGATTAACATTCATGACGAGAAATGTCGGCAAACTGGACGGAAGCAAAGATCAGGGAGCTCGTCGCTATCTGCGCTGAAGCCGAGATCATTCACCAGCATGACAGAACCACACATCACACGCTCCTGATGATCTTGTCATAAACAAAAATGTAGCCTTTTTAATTAGCTAATTATCTGTGAGTTCCGTGAAATCACTGATAATTACCAAATTTAAAGGAACAGTATGTAGGATTGTGGTCAAAACTGGTACTGCAATCACAAAACTTGTGGCTAAACTGGTACTGCAATCTCACAACTGGTGGCCAATACACAACATGACAACATAAACATCAGTTGGGGGCTGCAACTCCACTTTTTAAATGACAATATCCTGGCCATAACACTGTTGTCAGTAATATAAGTATTTGAAATGAAAATGATTTCTTAATGTCTAGTGACCTATCAGGGTCATTTTATGATTGATTAATATAAAATTCTTACATACTGTTCCTTTAAGACGTGGAAAAAATACTTCGCGTGTCTTTATGGGATTTTACGGTATGTGTGAATGCACGCACAGATTCCGTACAATCATTGGCAATATGAATGAACCACAAATCAAACAATCCCAGAAAAATCCTGGATGCATTTTCCATGTATCTGTAATCTCTGTGTGAAAAAATTTCAACTTACATTTTTTAACTAATGTGACATTTTAAGTTGAATAAACTAAATTTTTTTGGGTGTTATCAATTGAAATATTTTTTTCTTGTCACTTTTTACAATGTGATACCCCTGTATCCAATTATTGATTTCACATCGATTTCAATCTTTGACAGGGTCTTAAAGGCGGGGTGCATGACCTCTGAAAGCGAATGTTGATATTTGAAATCTGGACCTTTCCCGCACATACGCAACCCAGGCAACGATGTTTGTTAGTAGACATGCCCCTTACTGCCGATTGGCTACAAGTGTGTTTCGGTACTCTGCCCGACTCCCTTTTCCAAAGTGTTTTTCAAAAATCTTGCACCCCGCCTTTAATCCGTCAATATTATAGATATGAAGTTTATATTTTTACATAATTTACCAAAAAATGACTTTGGCTTTCCCTTTCTCTTTTTCTGTTTCCCTGTCTATTCCTTTCACCTCTATTCCTATGCCAGCATGCTGCTCCGCTTTGACTGCAAGGTGTGTTTCCCAGTGATAAAGTAAGAGGTGTACGCAAATGCATAGATTACCAGCCCTTAACCAATCATCTGAGACAGGCTCGCTTTGCATTAACAGCAATGACCTTTCTGCCAGCGGTGACAGTCATCTGTCAGCACCGTCTCACTCCTGGCATTTTCAGGGCTCATAGATGAGAAATAATTAGGCCCGACAGACCTTTAGGGTTAAATCAGGGACACGAGTCATCACCATCTACATCATTCCAGAGTTCTGTCACAGGGGTCAGAGATCAAAATCAGCCAATGCTATGATAGTGGCCGTGATCCTCTCGTGGCAGGATCACCAAACAAGAGATCAAGTTATCAGAGAGAGATGCCCCTTTGAGAAGAGTGATACATTCAAATCGTGATCCCACACTGTGTTTATCATCGCCGTGTGGTTATAGGGGCAAAGAGACAGATGTGTACATGCATGTAATTACTTCAGAGAGCGGCTTACAGACCGGTCACTGTCATTTGCTCCTGAGGTGACAATTGGGCTTGGACTGATCTAACAGCATTTGGTGGGACGTGAATAGCTCAGATGGTATTATTTGATCTCTTTCCAGTCAATAAGGAACATAAATGCACATTGTTACACCTTTTCCTGAACACGAGCCAAGACTATTTTCCCATCATCTGTCCCGGTGAATATGTACTGTACACATTTGATGGGACACAAGCTGTTTAGTGCCAGGCTGGCAGCTTGCAATAACTTGTTTACCTCGAGCTGTTTAGGTCAAACACACGGAGGTGCGTTCGACACCGCTACCTCTCAAGGTTCATGCTAATCAAACATATGGCACGAGGAGAATCTAATAAACCCATAATATCTGATCTTTATAAAATGAAAGTAAATAACATTAAAATTCAGTTTAAATCCATTGCAAAATCAGCCTGGAGCAAATGTATCTTATCTGGACAATAAAAGTGTGTATAATCTTATTGAGGTGAAGCAGTGCACACCTGTTTTTTTTTTTATATACCCTGCAGCCAAACACTTCTGCAACTCCTACCTCACCCCCCCAAAACCCCCCCACCTCCTCATGCTGAAACCCATTACAGAAATACAATTTCTAATGCCTTCACACAGGCCCGCGATCGACTGCAAACAAATTTATATTCAGCCCGTAAACAGAGAGCAGCAGAGATTTATTTATTGAGCGGAGAGGAGAGAAACAAGCTAGCGTGTGAACCCTGAGTAACCCCACAGCTGACATAAAGATGGATAAGTGTACCATGCAAATGTACAGAGGGAAGGGATATATTGCACTCCGTCATTCAGTGCATTGCTGCCTGTAGAATTCCATTTATTCTTCCAGCTGGGACCAGATCTCTGGGGTTGTGAGTGCACAGTTATATATTGATGATTATTTGAGATTGTTTTTTAATCACTGCAGAGCCCTAGTAAAACTCTTTATAGGTCATAGACATGGAAAATCCTCCTTCTGTATTGGCCAGTAGTTTTTACAGGTGGCTGCCTTTTTAAAAACAGACAATTAATATTGGGACTTTTGGGTCTATTACCTACATATGATTATCGTTTTTACTGAAATACTGCCAATTAGTTTCATTAAAAATAAAGCCTACATGTTAACTAATTTTATGGCTATATTCAAATCATCAAAAAATAGACATTGTTTTACTACAGTTCAAAAACATGGTTATCACAATATAACCATGGTTTTGTAAAACCCATAGTTAAACCATGGATACTGTAGTAGAACCATGGTTTAGCTAATAGTAAGCAATCCCAGGTGAAAAAGTAGTACACTTCCATAGTGTATTTAAAGAGCTTTATTTTTGCACACTAATTTTGTACTTAATATACAAAAAAATTAATCTTTAGTACTTCTTAAGATGTTCTTAAGATCATCTAAGTGTACTTCAATGAGACACCATAAATACGAACTAAAATGTGCTAAAAAATGTATTTAAAAATGTATTTAGGTACCACTTGTAGTAAACTTGAACCCATCTTTGTACGAAAGTTGAGTTCAAGTTTAATACAAGTGTTAACTAAATACATTTTTAATACATTTTTTAACTAAATACATTTTTAATTAGTACAAAAAATGTGCAAAAATAAAGCACTTTAAGTATACTATGGAAGTGTACTACTTTTTCACCTGGGAATACACCAAAAAAACACGGTTACTACACTTTTACCACAAAAAAATTTGGATAATTTTCCTAAGGGGTGGTACCAAGGTTATGAGTTCGAATCTCAGGTAATATACAAAGGCTACTGGAAATGTCCCTTGCATTTGCAATGTAAAATGACAGCGCTGAGGATTTAAAAAGCGCAATACGTAACGCGAGCGTCAAGATACGTGCCTTCGCCACACGTGCTGCAACTGAAACCGGAAATAACAATAGTCGTCGAACAGCACTTTATTTTAAGTTGAATAAATGTAATTAAAAAATATATATACAAACCTAGCTCTTTGCATTAGTTTCCCCCAATTATACAGTTGTTACTCTGAACACAATAGCATTGTATTTGTTAATATCCACAGAATTTCATTCTGATGGCCCAAATCAAAAGCCATGGGGAAGTGTCAAAAGTTTTAACTTGCTAGTGCGACACAAAGTAGCCAGAAAAATCGCAAGGGACAAAATCAACTTTTTATAGTGAAACCATTGTTATTTTGTGGTAACCATGGTTTACTTTTATTAACTATGTTTTTTTACTGCAGTAAAACCATAGTTACTATTTTATAAGGTGGGGGGGCTGCAAGATAAATGCAAAGCTTTCAAATGCTTATTAAAAGTGGTTAAGAGAGAAAGTGTATGTGATTATTTCTATTTTCTGAATTTGAGCCAATGCTGAGATCTACCCAACTTGTAGCCTTATATCACTGAGCCTGTGAATGTGACCCAAGGCAACCAGTGCTACCACTTCTACATTAACATGTCATTATATCTCCAAAGCTTTCTGCAATGCTCTTTGACTTCAGTGAAACTCTGTGGAATTTCACCCTTTGAATTTAGTAGTGTCATTACGTTATAATGAACTATATAAACAGTTTATAGAAAGAAAATAGCAGTTAAAAAGTTTACATTAAATATAAACTCTGCAGGGCTTTTCACAAACAGTAGACAGTATAAAATATTTCTTATAATACACATAGTAAAGTGAACATGTAAATACCTTTACGAGCTATTTCATCTTATTTGTGACGTTGTCTGTGAAATCCAGGCTACAGTCTTGTAATGTAATTATCACAATAGAGGCAACAAACTTTGATTTCAGTCAATGATTTCACATTGATTTTAATCTTTGACATGACCTTAGTCAGTCAATATTAAAAATATCAAGATTTTCACAAAATGTTCTTTACATTAAATGATAATAAAATGACAAAAAACTTCAGCTGGGTTTTTACAGACAGTTTTATATACAGATAGTTTTAATCCAACAATTTCAGAAAGGAACATGTTGATTTCTTTTTTTAATTATCTAAATAATATAATATTAACGTGGAAATAGCTACTAGATATTTTGATTTTATGAAGAAGTCATATCTAACGAATTTAGTCTTTAATCATCGTTTTTGACAGAAAAGAAATAAAATTAGCCAGCAAACCTTTTTTTAATTTACAGCGGTTCATTATGGCAGAGGAGGCAGCTGCTTATTATCATTTGACCGCCGAATGACCCTGCAACGACAGCTGTTTAGAGCACAGATAATCGCTAAGAGATCTCCTCATACAATGACCTTATGAGTCACTTTTAACATCATTTCTACTGGTATGTTAGATTTCCTATGACCTAGAATTCAAAACATCTTAAGTTTTGACCCAAGAGGCGGAAAATTGCTTTAAGATTGCCTGTTTCCAAGACGAACCGAATGCCATAGCCTATAACAGAATACTAAGATGGTGAGTATATGCATGTGCGTGTGTTAACTGAATTTATAAATACCGCGTTGTAGAGCAATAACCACAATTGATTTTAAAAGTCGTGATATGCTACAGACGCCAAACATTTTAATATAGGCATAATAAAGAGCCATGATTTCCCCACTTACATACTTATACTTAAAGGTATAAGAGCTTATTTCATATTATTTCACTTCACATTTTTATTTATTTCGGTAGGCTACGACTGACTAAAATGATCTCCACTTTTTTTGTTTTGTTTTTTTGCGCGTGCTAATTTATAGCTTGGTTTGTTGGTTTATAGGAGGCCCATTTCCAACACAATAAGGAAACATAAAATAGAAAAATATTTAGTTGGTTTAATAAATTCTGAATCAAAGTTATTATAAAATCACATAACTAATTGGATTTAAATAAGCAAAAACTATGGAATAGTTTAGTAATAACCTATCATATCCCAAAACGTCCCATTTTGGAACTGCAAAAACCTGACTTAAAATCATCTAATAAAAGGCACGTTTAAAAATTCAATATAACCCATTATGACTTGAAGTCCTTATGTTGACCCCCCTTCCCATACACACACGCAGGCAGACACACACGCGCGCGCGCGCGCGAGCGCGTACACACACACTCCACGAGACCTTATTAGCAGGTCAAGTAAGTAGTCCAAACTTGCTTGCTTTGGTAAATTAACGCTCACTCAGATGAGGGAGATGTCCGGCTATTGGCCAAGAGTTAGAGGGCACGTCATCCCCATCCATCACCGATCCAATGTTTCTACAAGGCATGTCGCTGTCTAGATCGGTGCCTCGGTCCCTACGCGCTCGATGCGTTGTCTGAGTGACCGTCTGTGGGGAGACTTTCAGTCGCTTGCAGTTTTGGATAACAATTTGGAATATAAATAAGATGCAGTTATGAATTCTTATCAAGGGTTTATGGGCGGCCGGGACAAAACGTCACTTTGCATTAAAGGCTATCAGGCTACGGGACTCATGCGCCTGCATCAGGACCACGGAGACTTTCTAACCAGAGATGAGCAACATGACAACGCCGAAGCGGATTTTCTTCAATATCATTTTACGCATCTCAGTGCCACGGCCACAGCCGCGTGCTCAAAGCCCTGTGAAGACCCCAGACCCCCCTTACCCCATAATCAAGATTTCTATAGACCAGTGCACCCTGGCCGACCCCAAGCCCCCTCCTTCCAAAGCTGTCGTGAACGGGGTCTTTCCAGAACGGGCTTCTCTTCCTCAGACACTTTGAGAACTTTCTCCGGTGCGCACTGTGGCCCAGTTAACACCACACACCTCGATGGCCCAAGAAATCACCCGGGAGTTGAGGAAGATACCAAACACGTCGAGGAGTCTCTAAACACGTTAAATGAGACGTGCGGAAAGACATTCGATTGGATGAGAGTCAGGAGGAATCAGCCACGTGCAGGTAAGTTTTAGAGTTTAACTTTTAATGTCTGTATAGCGCACCCCTACAGCGAGGCGATGTATTGACCCGGTGTAGTCACTCTATAAGTTGAGGGCTGGGAACTAGCAACATATGTGCCTTTTCATTCTAGTAGCATGGTTTATGCTTTTAAGTTATAACACTAACTATGTTTTATGTCGTATCTTGTACCAGTAAATTGCCTTATTTTTTTGTAACCAAAAGGGACGTTGTTGTTTTTTTCGAGCAGAAACTAAAACTTGAAGATGTGTGTTTCCAACAGGCCAGTGACATTAACATCTCAAAATAGTTTTGACTAGATATATTTTGGATATAATTTTAGATATAGTTTTAAAATTGTCATTAGAAGATGAACTCTAACTCTAAAATGTCCTTTTGGGGACATTTGGGTAAATTAACTAGACAAGAAGAAATTAAATATAAAAAAATTTGAAAGAGCAAAATGTTTTATTTTTGTCATGGGCTATCATATTATAAATACATTTAAATAGAAACAAATAATACAAAATGTATGTCATGTCCTTATCTGGCTAATTAAACATATTTCGGATAAATAAATTGGCTGAGGCAAATCTGGAAAAAATGTTGTTGACATGCTAACTTCAACATGTAACAGCTTTGTATTTTTCTGAAGGCGACTCATTGACATGCAAAAAATTACACATTTTTTGAAAAGTAGCAAGAAATTAAAGCTCCTGAGGCAACTCAGCCCATCCTCCACAGATTTGTTGACATGTAACAGGGAGTTTTGCTTCACATATCAGTCTGTTATCAACAAACTAAATACTGAAAATCTTAGCTACATGTTTAGAAACGAAATATAAGGCAATATATTTCTCTGCTGTGGTGTTTAAATAAGTCAGCCAAAACATACCAGGCAGACGTTCTCCATTTTATAAATAGCAAATTCCTTTCTATTCTGTGTGTGCATACTCTTACTGACAAGCAACAGCTCTGGCCATATTTAAAGGAGTCCAGCACCCCCTAGCTCCCTGTTCAGTGCCAAATAAACTTTAGAGGAGCACTTTCCTCGACAGAGTCCTAAATCTTAATACAGACCAATGTTTACAAGCTGCAATTAATTTTCTATATTGTATGCTGGAAAATGTCTGTCAGAAACGAACCATAATCCTTAACCAGAGTAATGATCGGATAGGTCTGTGTTTAATGTGGTTCAAATGCGAGTTACTTGATGTGTGCTCATAAAATGTCACACTTGGTGACATTTGACCTGTATTATGTCAAAGTATTTCATGTTTGTTGTAATGGCCGAGTGTTAAATTGTGAATCACTTGTCCGCTCAATAAATCACAATACATGTAATAGGCTTGATGGTAAAAACCAAGAAGAGCTCTAGATTATTTGTCATTTCCTAAAAATCAGAGTCGTGTGGTTTCCAGACTGTCGAGGAGAAGGATGTCTTCCTATGCCACATTGATGATGTAAAATAACTCACAGGCATATATGTTAGCAAAAGGTCATTTCAGGCTGTCTGAACAAAACAGCTGTGGTCGGGAAATCGAAGGGGTCTGCTTTAGTGCCCAGTTTCAACAAACCCCTTAAATTAAGAAAACCCATATTTATAGAAGTAAATGCGTTATCACTAAGGGCTTTCTTATTTTTAAGGGATTTTTTGACAGTGACTTTACAATTTGTTCACTGTTATTGGAACTTATGCTGTTTATCTTCTTGGTGCCTGTCTACCAGCAATAAGAGTGACACATGAAAGACACTTTGTATTTGTCATCATGTACGATCAACAAAATGCACAATCACAATGCACACTGCTTTTTGCAACACTTCAGAGGTTAACATGTGCTTAGAATAACATCGTTACATCAGCCAAAGTTCGATTGTTACGGTAAACCGCGTATTATCCTGTAACCTAAATTCATCATGACCCAATGCAAAAAATAGGGAGAGGGTCCAGTCAGTTTTGGCAAAGAAGATCATTGATCTTTGTTACTCAACTCAATAGAAGATGTGCAATAGATTCTTTGCATTGTGAGGTTTATTGTTTTTATTGGGCAACATAAAAATGTTTCCAATTCTCCACATGAATAAAAGCTTATACAGTGTCTCGCTGTATTCCCCAATACAGTACACATAGTCCCTGTGCGTAATTCTTCAATTATACCCTGACAGCACCTGAATTACTGTGGGCTGTATGCCCAGATGACCCAGGCAATCTGTATCGATCCCCTCCCACACCCCCTTTCTTTTTTTTGGCTTAGTGGGCCACGTCATCCCTCTAGCTGGCTGGCCATTTCCAAGTTTGCAAGTCATTCCTCAAATATTTAGTTTGATTCCTTTATGCCTTGTGGCGACTGCCAATTCTATTATTCAGACAATCATTCATCAGTGTTTTCATACACATTTTTATATTTCCTAAGGAAATTGCTTAATTACTTCGTATTTGACTGCATGTGAATTCACTAATTGTTCGAACGTCCCCATAAGGTGACCTTTCTTCATCCCTATGTTTACATAAAAAGTTAAGATGAAAGTGATATACAGGATTCTTAACAACAACCTAACATAGTTTTATATTTATAACCCAACATGTGTTCTGTCCAATATTTACCCAGCATTGGGTATAAAATAGTAATATTTATAAATAATAGCCCAACAGAAGTTAAAGTGTTTGTAGCGAGCGATGGCAAACACTTAAAAAAATGCTGGGTTATTTTTAAACCATGGTTCGGTCAGAAAGGGACAAACCCAACTGTTGGGTTAAATTAAGCCAAACATGTTTATATTTTGACCCAACCATGGGTTGAGACAACCCAGCGTATGTTAATTTACGGCCGAGCGGTTAGGTTTGTCTCTTTTTGACCCAATCCTGGGTTAAAAATAAAAGTGTGTTTTTTGGTTCCCCAAAGAACCTTTTGGTCAAATGAACCATTTCTTTCTACCTTTATATATAAACTGTAGAAACTAAAGGTTCTTTGTGAAACTATACAGCAAGACAAATAAGCTTAATTTTGAGTGTACTCTCAAAGTCAACAGTATAATTAAACGTTTATGCTTTTAGCGACTTACTCTGAGAAGATTGGTTAGGTTTCGTGACTAATACAGATTGTATATTTTATTTCAAAATCAAACACTCGCCAACTGCATTTGCACTCTTAAAAATGCAAAAGATTTTTCACAGCGATGCCATAGAGGAAACATTTTTGGTTCCCCAGAGAACCATTCAGTCAAAAAAGAACCATTTCTTTCCGAACTTTTAAAGTTTAAAGAACTTCTTTCCAAATAACAATTTGCAAAATAGAGAGATTCTTCAGATGTTTTTTATGGAACCTATAGAGCCAAAAATTAATCTGCTATGGCATCATGTTGCATCTTTATTTTTAAGAGTGTATTTGAGGGTTGCTTTGCATGCATTTGTTCAGATTGTCCTTGACTGCAATGGCATGACCACACACACAGTCACACACATGTTGTGCAGATGGCACAAAGGTTAGAAAGACACTTGCAACTGTAACAGTATGTGAGAGCTCAGTGTGTCTCTATCACTTCATGGGCTTTTCCCGTCTGACCATTGTATATGTGAACCGTAAAAGAATGTGCTATATCCTGTGTGCTGCTGAAAGCAAACACCACAAGCAAACAACAAAACACTGTTTTGGTTTCCTGTTAGTTGACTAGGTCAGGTAAACTCTCTATTTAATCTCTATTCTAAAATTAACACTAAAAGACAAAAAACTAAACAAAAAATTAAATATGAGAGTTAGGTTGAGCTTAGCAGTCTTTGCAGCACAAAAGTATCTATGGCATGTTTTATGACAGATCATGACAGACATCTGCAAGGTTTCAAACAAACAGACAGCGCTATTAGTAGCTCAAACAAACAGAATTTCAGGTTAAAGTTACTTAACCGCAAACTTCTTCACTTTGAAGCTGCCTTTAGATGACAAAGGTCAGCCTATATTTTAGAAAATATGTTTTTGGTAAGAATTATGATTTTATTGTAAATCAAATTTTATTAAAATGTGTGCTTGATATGTGGCACATAATGTTGAAAATATCTTAGTGTGATCCATCATGTTGCCTTTCGTTTAAGACCCCAATGCAGTGATATTTTACCCTGTTTGAAATATCACTGATCAACTCATACATTGGCATGATAAACTCTATTACAGTTTTCACGTTTTTATGGAATATTTGTATTTAAAATAATTATATATTTTTTAAAGTATCAAGTGTTTGTGTCCTTATTTGATAAATTCTTTATATATGTAATTTTTGATTGTACTGGTTGAAAAGAGTTTGATTGCATATTTTTTGCACTCCTATTTTATATTAATATCTTTAAATAAATTAATGCACATACATTTATTTTATATTCGAAAGGCTTATTATATTAAAATGCATCATTAATAATTAATAAATGCCAATATATTTAAATTCAGAAATTAAAAAATATAAAATACTTTATTTAAAAGTAAAAAAAATACTATATTCCCCTCCCTACATTTGTGGTCTGATAACGACTCTTTTCAAACCTATATTAGAAAATATTAGAAAAAAATTGATATATATAAAAAAAATTACCAGTGAGTATTTATTTCACATTCTTGGTAAAATAATATTGCATTTATATTTATTTTACAGGCAAGACACAGCTGGGGAGATGTTCAGACCCGGAGCCGAAGGCGGACCACGGACGAGATCCTGATGAAACCTGCGCGACCGGACAGACTGCCGTCGGACTCCCTCGAACGAATTTTACCACCAAACAACTCACAGAACTGGAGAAGGAGTTTCATTTTAACAAATACCTGACTCGAGCCAGACGGGTGGAGATTGCCAACACTCTTCAGCTAAACGAAACCCAAGTGAAGATCTGGTTTCAAAACAGACGCATGAAACAGAAGAAAATTCTGCGTGAAGGCCTAGTGTCAGGATTTATGGAGATTTCTACTTGTAATGACGATTTACCATCAAACTAAAGAAACAGTTGTTACTCCCCCGAGAAAACCTAATTTAACCACGACGAGATTGTTGGGACTAAAACCTGGACAATTACCTGCTCATTATGGTGCAAGTCAACATCCTATAGGAACATCACAAATATTTACAGCCCACAATTCTTACAAAAATTGTAGGAAATTAAAGCAGTAACTCTAAGCGATAAAATATATAAATGTAGGCTATATAAGGAAGTCCGCTCACCTGTTGAGGCCAGCGGAATAAAATGCGGATTAAATGCACTTTATTTTTTTCATGTAACCCTAATATATTTTAAACATAACTGTTTTATTTGCTATAAACTTTATTATACGTCTATAACTTTGAACCTGCTTCTGTTATTAAAGATAAAAAAAATAATTTAGGTCTCATTTCATTATTAAACCACTCAAAAAACAAACCATTAATCAAAGACCAATATTCACCCTATTAATACCATCGTCAATTTATAGTTTTGGTTAACAGCTATTAAAAACTGAAACTTTAAATTACTTTGTTGCATGCATCGCTGTTTTCAAAAAGAACATGTAACGAAATAAAACAACCTGAATGTATATGCAAGATAAATTGAAACAGATTTTGCTTTCTAAAATTTCAAAAAACGATAAAAAATACTCATAATATCCAAATGCATATATGCGGAGAGGTTTCACACACATTTAGAAACACACACTCAACAGGTTAAGCTTTCCATTTCCTGTATGCTCTTTGCAGACATACTGTGTCTGTCACATCCATGCTGCTTATGCTTTTATCTGCAAATAAAGAGCGCCGCAAGATGATCGGTGGAACTCGTCTTTCTAAATAATGGCTAAAAGCTGTCAACGTACAAAGTGCCTTCACTTAGCCGTGTATTTTCACCAATTTATTGCTGGAAGAGGTTAAATCGAGTGCCACGGGTTGAACCTCCGCTGCTACCAACTTCTCATTTTGATGGCATCAAAGCACTGATGTGCACAGATAGAATGAACAGTATTTGACTCTTGAAGATTAACTGACAGGGTTTTTGTTATATTTTGTCTGTAAATGCTGTATTTAATTTTTTAAACGCATTTAAGGTTTGTGTAATTGATACTGCATCGTTATATTTAAGCGTAATAATTTACCCACTTGAGTAACAATTTCCTTACTTCTTTCGCAGGCACAATGTTTATTTGCACAGTCTAATCCCAAATTTCGTTCTCTGTCACGGTGCTATTCGATTGGCATGGACAGAACTAATTGCTGGTATTATCTTGAATGAGCAAAAAGATTATCGCCATCTCTAACCGATCGATTTATTGATAAGTGGATTTAAGTAGATTGACTTTTAATTGATTTCACTTGATGGGATGAATAATTGCAGCATTTGAATGGAGGGCCTCTTTTTTGTTTGTTTTTATCGATTTGTTAATAAACACCAAAATTAATGCACAGTAAAATAGTAGTATACTTTAATATACGCTTAACAACAATGTGAATGCTCATATTGCTAGAATTGTCTTGCAATATAAACATGCATGGCAAAAGTTAATTTCGAATGAACTTTTTATGAAAGTACAAAACTAAAAAAAAAATCATTTAAACGCACAGCTCAAGTTCCGTTCTGCTTAAGTTTCAAGTTATATTATTTAAATCATTTTGCATATGCTCCTATTACTCGTTACACAGATAAATGATCTGACATTTAAAAATAACAGCGTTCTTTTACAATATTAATATATATTAAATGGCCTTTCGAACAAAATTTTAAACGAGATAACTTAATCAAACAAACAGACTATGACTATATAAAATAATATAAGGTACTTTATAAGATAAATTAATACAGGTTCCTCGATAGTGTTTATATGTCTAAGCTCTGACTGTGGCCTACTCAAAACATATAATTTCGCCATATTAGTGATGTACAAAGCACGACTCGCATGCCTAAGCCTGCTAACATATGCAGTTACTCCAGAGTTCACCTTTCACCTCTTGACCTCTGTTTTGCCTCGAGACAGCAGTGACCCGGTCAGTGGTTCTCAGGAAAAAAAAGGCTGCATTAATAATGTGATGTCCTTTTTAGCTATGCCAACATGACAGACTGAACGGTAGTAACGTCATCAACCAATTAAATTATTTTATTATTTATATTTGTTTTAAAATTTTAAATAACAAATATTTTATAATCCTTCACTTGCTGCATATGGCTATAAAGTTGATCCAATTCATATATTTGATGATTGTTAATATTTTTCCCTTTAAAAACAAGTTAGAAAAAAATTAAAGTTGGTTTTAAAATAGTTGGATTTTAATATTCGTTTTTATTGACACAAATATATATTTTCTAAATTGTATTGTTTATTTTAAAGGGTTTAAATTATTTTAAAAAGTTTAAAATAAACTTTAAAATAAACTCAAATTTATTCTTAAGTTTTGTATATGCAAACCATAAACTAGTTTATGATAATGTCGATTTCTTCTCAACACGTTATATCGTTTCGACACATGCCGATTGACAGCGTTCAGGAAGGAAGTTTTTCTCCAGTATAGCTCATTAGATTTCACCTACACACGTTGATGTGCATTTTAGCTCAGTTACATCCGCATGCAGGGGCTTAATGCCCACGTTATGGCATGTGGGTGCAGAATATAGATAATGTGATAGGATCAAATATAATCCTCACTGCGCTGTTACATTTTACTCAGTAATTCAGAACAAACGATATTACCTCGCTTAGCAATGCTTTTAGGATGATGAACGAAGCCATGAATTATTTTCTGTATTAGCGGCCTATAAAACAGTTGCGTGTGGCTGAGTAGCAATAGATGTAAATGCCACGTGACTTTGTGACCCCTACGAGTACACTGTACAGAATGAAAAATATACTGGCTTCATTGTTAAAAAATTAAGGGATACAGACGCATCAAAAGATAAAGAAAGACTAGCTTTTTATTATACGTCCCACGATAAACATATTCAGTCGTTGAAAAATTGGGATGTTCACCCAAGGTGGCTGGTTTTTTGTATTGATTAGCCTCATTTCTATATACAGTAAACACACAGCAATATTAGGAAATGTTCCCCATTTACCCCAAGTGTCTTTACATATATGTAAATTAACTTTTAATCTAAAAAATGCTATTTTACTTTTTATGGTATCTTATTTTAAAGAATCTTTTTGCATAGATATTACTAACACTTTTTAAGCATCCCAAATAATTTTACTCTCAACACCTTATGTAATTTAATGTAAATATCTTATAAATATATTTGACACATGTAAATATCAAATTTACATGTGTCAAACAGACAATGATACATGTAATAAATTACAGAAAATAATATATTTTAACTTTTGATAAAATAATTTAATCTAAAAAAAATTACTTAAAAAATAAATAAATAACTGGTTCTAAACTTGTCTACATTTTAAGTACAAATTAAGCATACTAACTAAACCTCCACTACATGTTTCTCCAATGGCTGTTTCTGATGGGTGGTCCCCAAAATGGCTGGTTACCATTGAACAATAACAAAAGACGACATAGAGCTTCCAACACCCCTTTACATCCCACTACCACAGACACACAGAAGCACACTCGATAAAAACAACATTGTATCCGTTTCTTTTGCACCTACAACCTCAGCTGCTAAGAATGAAGAACTGAGATTAATTTGTTTGCTTGTCAACGGCACACGTAAAGGGAGGCAAGATAGAGGCGAGGTCTTCGGGCACCTTGCATGCATAACGCACGGGGCGTAGGCTACTCTCTAGCCCTCGTTTCTCCTACCATTTACGACTCCTGAGAACAGATGTTTGGGGACAGCTTACAGCCTCAGCGAAATTTCTGTGTACAAAGCAAACAGCAGCACTCAGCACTTCTGGCTGGTTAAGAAATCGTGCTCTCCGAAGGGGGAGGGGAGCCTGTAGGGCCCGGGTCTAAGAATCAGAACGAGGCAGAGAAACACAACGCTTACCAAGGTGAAACTGTGTCAAGGTTACTTTCAGGCCGTTTTGCATTAACATCTGTGAGGCGCAGAGGTGCCCGGTTGATGTGTGTGTGTGTGTGACGAAGCCTCTGTGCATTTCAGCGTCAGGCCCCAACTCACTTGACTGTTCGGGCTCTTCATCGGTTAGCATCACCGACAGGAGGCCTTTATGTGTGGTTACTGGGGAGCAGTTGTGACCTCTATGGTGTAGTGAGGTGGACTCTCAGGATTCTAGTTGCCCTTTGAAAAGTTGCCGACGACCATTACAGGAACCTAAAATGAAAAGATCAAGAGGATGTAGATTTTGCTGATGCTGATATTTGGGCATCTTGGGGTTACAAAAACATAACAAAAGAAATGAACACAAAGAAGTGCGACATTCTGCATCAAATAAAATTTTTATAGAGAGCAATGCATAGTAATATTTCAAAACAGATGTATTTTATTCAAATCATTCACCAAAACAAACCTTTATCTTTCATATCTTACATACTGCACAAACATATTAGAGGTGAAATTGTAAAATAATATGCAGATTTGACCTTTTTCGTTCACATGTTCTGTTAAACAAAAAAAGAATAAATGGCCACCGCAACGCTTATTTGTCTGAACTAAGCCAACCCCCCCACCACACACGCACGCACGCACACTCTCTTCCCCGCTGCCTTGGTGAGGTTGCCATAGTGACAGCTTCACAGACACACAAGGAGGAGAAAGAGGAGGTGGAGATGAGAGGAGCACAGAAAAGGGGAGAGGAGCATAGACAGGGCGTGATGGGAAGACACCGCGAATGTCTGTCTTTTTGACAAGCTATTGTCTTCCTCGAACACAAACCGAATCAAGTCGGTAGATGTTTGCACCTTCTACTCGCACTGTAAGCTGACGGATGTAACTTGTGTATCACAGCCATGCAACTGAGACTCATCAATTGTGTTAAGTTTGTAAATTAATTAAATGCTGTACAATGATAATGCACACATTAACTTAGCAAAATATTATTTGCATTATAAATGCACAGCATGCATGGGAAAAATCAAAAAACAACAGTGGGTTTAGAGACCCGCTTGTGACCTACAAATGCATTTGTAGGAAAAGCTATACTGCATAATAATGACGAATAATGCGTTTCTATTGGTCAGTGGGTGCATAGGGGAAAACCCCTGGTGCTCAATCAACCCACTGTTTTATTTTTCATCTCAACCGTCTTCCATCTTCCCTCCTCTCTCCCATTCATCCATCCCTCCACCGTTCCTCTCCTCCACGTCTCGATCTCCTCGCCATTTATCTTACCCTCCCTCTCTCTCCGTCCGATATCGAGGCGTGATCTCCAGCCCTTCAAAGGTCAAGTGATACAAGGTCATTGGCGGGTCAGACGAGCTGACTGGCTGACCTCCGCAAGGACTTCTGCCAGCAGCCAATCACGCGGCAGCGTCTCCCTCAGCAGCCTGCCTCCATCCCTGGCGGGCCCTCGGCGGCACGTCACGTGATCATTAACGGACCGAGGCATCGTGATGGAAATGATTAATGATGCTTTTAGTACCTGTTTAGAATGAAGCTGTCCACACTGCACTGTAATTACCCGCTCCCAGGCGGCAGCTGCCTAACATAATTGCTTTTTGTTTGTTGACCTGGTTTACCGGAGAGAAAGATGGCTTTAGGTAGGTGAAGTGTGAGTGTCTGAGCATGTTGGCATTTTAGAGTGGGTAAAGAAAGGTAATCGTGCGCCCAGATGACGGATTTCGCTTCGTCCTTACAAGGCCCAACTGACCCATCCGATCGTTTCGAGACGAGAGGAATTTTGTTTTATTTTGGAAAGTGCATTTGATCGTTCTTCATTTTTATGTGGCGTCCTGGTAACCGAGAGTTAAACATGAGATGTGCGAAACTGCAATAAAGTTTCTGAATCAACAGCTGTGATTGTAATAAGTAATTCGAAATAAACTAAAACACTGGTAAATGAAGCACTCCTTCCTCTCATTTCTGCACATTCGTCTTAAAACCAACCCATATTTCAGCAGAAAGCACTTAAACTGCTATATAGCTATAAACAGTACTTGCATTTGGTCACACATGAATCAAATGATGGTCTCCGAAGAATGTTCACATTTTCAGAGGCAGAACCACAGTGAGCCGTTTTAAGAATTTAAGTTGGGAATATGTAGATTAAGACCCGTAGTTTTTCCTTTTAATTATGACAGATATTACTATTTTGCAGCTATATAAAGGCAAAACCACACAATATATATAAATAAGGTAGCAAAATGATTTACATCATGCAACGACATTCAGAAATACATTATTTGTGCAGATGCAGTTGATATTTTCACTACTATACTCCATAGACTCAAAATTAAAGGGATATTCCACTTTCATAAAAAATGATATTTTACTTAACCCCATGCCAGCCAAGTTTATTTCCTTAACAGTTTACAGTTTAAATGCACTTTTAAAGGACTCTTAACGATCCAAACCGTTCCAACCTTTACAAGATCCATAAGGGTCTTATCTAACGAAACGTGTGGAGAAAGAGGACCTTTTCTGACGTGGTTGTATGTGAAATGATACTAATTAAATGGCTTTGTGTCAGTTCATTGTTTAAAGGGATACTTCACTTTTTTTTTGAAAATATGTATTTTTTTAGTTATATTTTTTGGCCAGGTTTTGCCTTTATTTAACTGTGAGTTTTAGGAGAAGACCGGAAAGTACAGGGATGAGAGAGGGGTAAGGAATCGGCAAATGACCACAAAAGTGCAGAAAGTGCGAAAGCACCACACGTCGGAGCGCTGCCCACTACACCATCGGCTCCGACGATTTTTACTGTTTTGGAATCCATTTAGCTGATCTCCAGGTCTAGCCGTACTACTTTTAGCATAGTTTAGCATAATCCATTAAATCTGATTAGACCATTAGCATCGCGCTCAAAAATAACCAAAGAGTTTAGATATTTTTCCTATTTAAAACTTGACCCTTCTGTAGTTACATTGTGTACTAAGAGCGACGGAAAAATCACTGTTGTGAGTGATAGAAGTATTTGAAATGAAAATTATTTCTTAATGTCTAGTGACATATCAGGGCCATTTTATGATTAATTGATATAAATTTCTTACTGTTCCTTTAATTTTCCGTCGGTCTTAGTACACGATGTAACTACAGAAGAGTCAAATGTTAAATAGGAAAAATATCGAAACTCTTTGTTCATATTTTAGCGCAATGCTAATGGTCTAATCAGATTCAATGGATAATGCTAAGCTATGCTAAAAGTGGTACCCCGAGACCCAGAGATCAGCTGAATGGATTCCAAAATGGTAAAAATCAAGTGTTTAACTCTAGGGGAGCTTGAAAATTAGCATATTTTCAAAAAAAGTGGAGTGTCCCTTTAAAATGGTCCGCAGTTAACTTATGTAACGCGTGACCATTTGACGTGATTACGTAATACGTAAGGTCGTGCTGGCGTGTCACATGGCTAGTGCAGAAGTTGTGGTTTAAGTGTCCTCTTTTGCGAGAATGATAATCGTTACGCTAGATTAGACCCTTATGTCTCAGTTGGGATCATTTAGAGCAGTGGTTCTCAAACTGGGGGGGCCGGGAGATGGTGCCAGGGGGGCCCCAGTTTTATGATATTTTATAAAATACATTATGTGTAATTAAACCTAAAAAAATAAGGCTACTAGCCAACAGCACTACTTTGTATAACTTAATATGTTTTGTTTAATTAAAATGTTAAATATTAGAACAGTTTTTTTGTCCTAAATTTTCTTTGGGGGGGGCCGCGAAGAAGTGCACCATGCACAAGGGGGGCCGCATGCGGAAAAAGTTTGAGAACCACTGGTTTAGAGCAGTGGTTCTCAAACTGGGTTTTTTTGACATTTTCTAAAATACATAAATTTATCATGAATTCTGTGTAATTAAACCTAAAAAAAAAAATAAAGCTACTGCCAACAGCACTACATTGTATAATTTAATATGTTTTGTTTAATTAAAATGTTACATTTAAGAACACATTTGTCATAAATTTTCTTTTTGGGGCCGCAAAGGAATGCACAGTACACAAGGGGGGCCGCACGTTGAAAAAGTTTGGGAACCACTGGTTTAAAGACCTTTGAAACTGGATTGAAACTGTAAACCATTAACTTAAGAAACTTAATTTCTTTTCAACCGAAGAAAGAAAGACATAAACATCTTTGATGACATGATGGTGAGTAAAATCAGGATTTTTTTTTATGAAAGTGGAGTAATGCTTTTACATAAAAACACATTCGCAAACCATTTTAACCGTTTTTGTGATAATAAAGATATAGCATGCAGTGATGAATTATGCACAATAAAGTCCAAGAAAGGGAAGCAAATAGAGTAAACTTTGATTTTATGTCGACTCCTGTACGGTTTCTCTAAAGCACCAAAGCTTATTTTCTAGAGTTGGCATTGCAGTGTTTGCAGCTCATATTTCATATTGATCCATAACTCATATTTTTAATGAGAAAGTGGCAATGAGAGTAAATTAACTGAGAGAAATCACATAGAAAATAAGTATTTTCCAAACAGGTATGACTCAATGTTCGGTCTCTGATCCATTTTCTCTCACCTTTCCAAAATATTACCAAGTATTATTAGAATCATAAATTCATACAAATAAATCACAACCATATATCATAAACATCGGCGTTTCTATCTCCCACAGGTCACTGCGCTCCACCGGATGCCTCCAGCACATACTGTAGTGTCAGATTTGTTTTTGAACATTTGCATCTGCTCTGCATAGCGCCGGTGATCCCTGACCGAAACGGTGACAACGAAATGGGGATAAACAAGCCACGGCTGACCTATGGGCTGGCACAGTCCGGCCCTTCATAAATTTGCAACTTTTTCGACCGGTTGCGTCAAACCCTTATTCTGTGCCAAGCTGCAGGGATGGAGGCAGTCTGCTATCAACCCTCTTCCGTGTGAGCAGCTTTCATCCTCCGGCGGGTTCTCACATAACTCAACCACAATGTCTTTCCCTCAGCCTCATAAATAACAACCCTATCGTCTGATAATGCCCACTTAATGCTTTGTCAATAAACCCCACAGTGCCATGGTTTCTCCCCTCTCTCTTTTGTACATAAATATAAACAGTACGCTCGGATTGATGTGACACTCGGGTCTCGCTCCGTCTAGGCTGGGAAGGGAGTCGCGCTGGGCTCGGAGAGGAAAACTAAGGACAGACAGAGATGAGGAGAGAACATGAGTACCAAACCACTGCAGGTGTTTGGTCGAGATAGCGGCCGAAGCGACGGGCGGGGAGCACCGCAGCTCTGACTGATCACCTGAAAGAAGCAGCTGCTAATGTATTAATTAATTAACCTATTGGTTTTTTTGGGTTCTCACAGCGGGGCTTATATGACACACTTGGATTATCGTCTTTTTAAAGCAGACTGTAGTGATGCTAAATTAGGTCTCAGCCACATACCCACCTGTCAAATAAATATATAAATGCAGTCTTTAAAGTAAGCAACTTCAAAGTCGAGTCGTATCTTCTATGAAGATGGAAACAGTGTGTGACGAAAGAAAAAAAGAACTATGAGATGTGGATGACTTAAATCTAGAGGTGGGGAGATGATATTTCAAAGCTGCTATATTTTACTATACGATAGCATCAATATTATCAAGCTTAAAATCTACATTTCTGCTTTTGCATGAACAATTTGTCTAAAAAATACAAAAGGATGACCAAAGCAAGTATGTGAGAAGGCACACTCAACCAACCTCATTCAACGATTCAACCAACTAACAAGCTATGAATCTAACAATAAGCAACGCATATGAAGGAGAAATAGCAAAGCAAAATATCCCAAGTTTTGAATCACTATATATTTAACCAGAGGTCTCCAACCTTTTTTGTAAAATAAAAAAGTTTTGTGTAAAAAAGTAGCCCTCCAGGTTGTTTTAGCCACTGTAGTACTACAGTGGCTAAACCAAGCTGGAGGGCTACTTTTTTACACAAAACTTTTTTATTTTACTTGTTAAAGGAAAACACCACTATTTTTCAATATTTTACCATGTTCTTACTTCAGCTTAGACAAATTAATACATGCCTATCTTTTTCAATCCGTGCACTTAATCTTTGTACAGCGCGTCATAAATGTGTTAGCATTTAGCCTAGCCCCATTCATTCCTTAGGATCCAAACAGGGATGAATTTAGAAGCCACCAAACACTTCCATGTTTTCCCTATTTAAAGACTGTTACAGGAGTAGTTACACGAGTAAGTATGGTTGACCAAATAAAACTTTTGTTTGGAGCCATAGGAACGAATGGGGCTAGGCTAAATGCTAACACATTTAAGAAACGCTGTGCAAAGATTAAAAAGTGCATTGAAAAAAAAGATAGGTATACATTAATTTGTCTGAGTTGAGGTAAGAACATAGTAAAATATTAAAAAGGTGGTGTTTTCCTATAAAGGCCTGGTTTTATTATTAAAGGAACAGTATGTAGGAAATGTATATCAATGAATCATAAAATGGCCCTGATATGTCACTAGACATTAAAAAATAATTTTCATTTCAAATACTTATATCACTGACAACAGTTGTCTGGCCAGAATATTCTCATTTAAAAAGTGGAGTTGCAGCCCTCAATTGATGTTTATGTTGTCATTTTGTGTATTGGCCACCAGTAGTGTGATTGCAGTACCAGTTTTAGCCACAAGTTTTGTAATTGCAATACCAGTTTTGGCCACAATCCTACATATTGTTCCTTTAATGCTTAGCTAAAGCCAGGACTAGGCCTTAGTTAAATTAAGACAAATCAAATCCACTAGCTTATTTTAAGATCTGTCAATGCAAGTTAATCTGAGTTGAAAAAGCTCAAACATGTGTCTTAAGGGCTCATTATAGTGTGCATAGGTTTTACAGCGTAGCCTCGATGCGTCAGTTTTAATATATAATTCTGTGTCGTCGTTTGCGTTGAATTGCAAGTACACATGCAAACCACTAGTAGGAAGTATCCACGCGTGTAACCCACAGTAGCAGTGCAACAACCAAAGAAGAAGCGGATGGGCCAGTAAACCCACAAACGAAAAAGAAGATGGAGCTTGTCGTGTATGATTTGGTAAATAGACAGCAACTTTTGTTTGAGTTAAATCCCTCCTCATCTTGGCCCATCTTTGTTTTTACGTCGCAAGCAGAAATGCCTGTGAAGAAATGGGTTGGTTTTACCTGACGGGAGAGGTTCTAGTGGATCAATCACAGAGCTTGCGCTCCGTGTAGAACGGATGCGTTGTTAAAATTTTGTCGAGGTGTGCATCAGGCTACTCAGAGCAATGGATAACCTATGGCGTAGCTACGGCGCATAACTATAAACTACACTTTACTCTAGGACTAGCCTTAAAGCCTTCTCTGCGAAACCTGGGGGATATGTTTTATGATAGTTTAAATCGTTAACATACATAAAAGAAGCGAGCTAACAAAAAAAATTAAAATTGAGGCTATTAATAGAATGTGCTTTGGAGGGCAACTCGCCGACTCTGTGCGAGCAACCTGGTATTAAACACTAGGGCTGTGTATCGGCAAGAATACAATATGCATCGCGATACATGGATTACTGTATGGTGTGGTGCTGTACATTGCAATACAGTAAACAAGCCGATAAATTGGGACATTTCTTATTTCGGGACTAGAATGGGATATAAGAGCTGTGACGATGCATCGTGTTTTCAATTAAAAATATCTTTCTGAAATCAATTATGAACTGCAAGGCTCCGATGCTGTGTTTCACGCACAGTGCGTGTACTACGGCTCTTTGATCAGTATCAATCTAAAACCACTATGAGTTTGAGTAGTTTATAACAGTGGTTCTCAAACTGGGGTCCAGGGCCCCCAGGGGGGCCGCGAGATGGTGCCAGGGGGCCTTAGTTTTATGACATTTTATAAAATACATTCATTTATCATGAATTCTGTGTAATTAAACCTGAAAAAATAAGGCTACTAACCAACAGCACTACTTTGTATAACTTAATATGTTTTGTTTAATTAAAATGTTAAATTTTAGAACAGTTTTTGTCATAAATTTTCTTTGGGGGGCCCGCAAAGGAATGCACCGTACACAAAGGGGGCCGCAAGTGGAAAAGGTTTGGGAACCACTGGTTTATAACACGTGTCAAACACAATCATTGAAAATATTCTTTATTATCATCATGAAAATACCTGAAACAATTTAAACAGCGATGTAAATATGCTTATAGACGTTTCCTGGAATGTGGCACAAATGGAGTTTCTGCATGAGAGCGCCCTCTGGCTTTTGGATGTGACAGCATGTCATCGTAATTCATTAAAATGCATTTATTAAGAAAATGCACATTTGCACGACTAATCGCCCCAGCCCTATAAGATATTATTTAAGGAAAGCTGTCATCAAGAACACAACACCATAAGCAAACCTTAGCAAGTACTTCCTGTCACTGTTGAAGTTAAGAAATAAGAAGATGAAAATGAAAACAACTGCCATGAATCTTGTATGGCTTAAAAAAACAAAAGAAAGAAAAATCTTAATTGCGTTGTTTTTTGTTTTCGAAATATCCGGATATGCACATGTCAATATTTACTTAAACCCCTATTAAACACAAATGCAATATTATCATATGATGACTGCAATATCAATATTTTATATCCCAGTTGGTTTCCTCGCCTACTCCACTTTGGGTTTAAGCTGCAATTTATGGCTTTACTGTGACCACACACTAAGATCACACACATAAATAAGAATGAATAACATGCTGGTTAAGGGGAGTGGCTGGTAATTAGGTAACATCAAAACATTGTGGATATTTCGTGTTTCCTGATATTGTCTGTGCTGGTTTGTAAATTGGGTTGAGAAAGAGATTTTGAGGTTAAGAGTCTCTCTTGGATTATAGGAGTGACCCCTGAATAAAGAACTTGGATCATATTAATCTCAAACACAGTTATCTTTCTAAGTGTTCTGGCTCTGTTCCTGAAGCCCTTGAGTAAATGTTTTGTCTACTGCAACAATGATCCAGACTTTCGTTTAAGTGGCGTAACGACAGATTGCAGATGGTGCGGGATCGACTGCCAAAACGACAAGTTAGAGCATTAAGCTTACGTGGTATTATAGCAGCTGAAATGTGAACATGAATGGACACTAATGCTGTGAGGACCAAGCTAAAACACATTTCCATTATTCCAAAATGAAACCAAACAAAACTAAAAAAAGACCACAAATTCATTTTAGCTTTAATACACCGTACAGAATAAAATTACTTTTAGTGAAAAAACTAAAGCTGCCATATAATGAAAACTAAACTAACCTAAAGGGTAATTTAAACGTTAAAAAAAACTTCAACGCTATACTATCCTAATGTGGCAAAAAAGTGAACCAGTTGGCAAGGCACAGAGGGCGAGCAGAACATCTCAATGTTCTCTGGAGCAAAGAAACAGAACCAGATGCCTCCTTCAGTAATGGAGACACAGTCTTCCCAAAATTAGGAGAGACGTTAACTGGGGTATCAATAAATAAAGCACTAATTAGAAAAAAGCAACAGCCTCTCCGTGGGTTCGGCGGCGCACGAGGAGAGAATGTGAACAGCAGCATCCTCCGCCTTCATCTGCCGTCATGGCAACATGTCACAGAGGGGCCGGTCTAGCGTCGGCTCATCCAATCACGTTCTCTCCCTACGCCCTGTGACTGCGCAGTGAACCCACCGGCTGGCCCGTTCCGCACATCACCCGCGTGTGCGGATGTCTGCGCGTCCGCGTGCATGAGTATGCACAGCCGCTGGGCTTTGAGACTTCACAATGATTAATACCGGTAGGGGGTCTTCCCCTCCCTATCGGCTGTAGAAAATGGAGGGGAAGGAAAGCAATGAAAGAGTCAGAGAGGAAGAAAAAGAAGACAACTTTAAGAGAGAAAGGTGAGAGGAAGAGAGAAAGTGACCAGCAGGGGGATCGGTGCTAGACGAGCCACTGTGACGGGGCTCTTGCATCCCTGACCGATCCCCAACCTTCCCTATCTCTCTTTTTTCTCTCCCTGGAGGATAATAAAGACGGATGACACCGATGCTGTGCCATCCGGCACTACAGCCCTTGACTGCAGAGCCATTTGCACCATCATTTATCGCTCTCCTCCGAACCCAGCCCCCCCATGCCCCCCGCTCTAATTCTGCTTTAATAACCAGCCCCCCCATTCATCACGGTATTGACGTCTCTGACAGACAGTGCAGTATACACTAACTCCCTGCCCTCTACTCACACACCAGTGAGGTCGTGCCGAGTTCACCTAGTCAATAATCGCACAGGCTGCGCGCTGCTGTCACCTTGGTGACGCCGAGGGCCATATAGAGACGTATGATGCTGGAGCGTGAGTGTCTCAACGCTACGCCAACACACATTAGCATTATCACAGCCGCCAGGATCGGTCTGCAACAGAGATGCGATTTGAATGCCAATTGTCAGGCTGGAACCGAACGGCTGTGTGCGAGTGGGATGATGGGACAATAGAGATACTGCTAGGAGATGAACTTGCTGTTCCTTTTACACTCATTTAACCTTGCCTGGCATCAAATGTTATTGCAATTATAATCATTTCGAAATATTTTCATTTCCTTTCGTCAAACTAGTCAATTCTCCGCTAAACAGTGTGGCACAGGTAGCCCCTCCCAAAACTCACACTATTGGTTGAACCTTCAAACAACAGCGCAATGGTGCTTTAAAGTAATTTACACTATTTGGTAATTTATTAACATTAACATCTATTCATTTATCAGATGCTTTTATCCAAAGTTAATTATGAAACAGAAAAACGCAAGAACACTTTAAATACGTTTTTAAAGCGCAACTAAACCCCTGGTCAGAGCCTGACGCCACCCACTGGCAATATTTGAAAAATGCAAGAAAAGTGGGCAGACCCCAACCGAAATAGAGGGAACGAACTGAGCTCGTACCAAGTGTATGGTGAGATCGTAACAAGGGCGTGGTGAGCTTAAACCTGCTTACATCACGCGGTACCGCAACATCCAATAGGAAAATTTACCTGCAGTAGCCACCGTTCAACCTGAAGAGGGCAGCACTCACGCTTTTACACCATATATTGTAGCATTGAAACACTTTATACCCAAATGTCAAAAAAGTTACTTGAATCAAATAACAGCACTAATAAAGCCCCTTTCTTACAGATCATTAACTAAAAAAAGTTGGTTTAGGGTTTACTCTTTAAAGAACTTTAAATATAGCAATATGTTCTTTGTCATGGAAAAAGGTTTGACAGAAAGGAATGTTAAAAAAGTAATGGTTCTTTTAGGAACCTCTGATTGAATGGCCCTTTGGGAATCCAAAAATGGTTCTATGGCGCCACCGCAAAGAACCGTTTTGGGGCCCTTACTTTTTCAGTAATTTTTAAGGAGTACACAACAGGCTTTTCACCCATGAAATAGTTAACAGAATCCTGTGTTATCTGTTTCACACTGTTCATACTTCTGTTCAATCACAGGTTAGGAGATTACCCTGGGTATTCATAATCT
Organism: Misgurnus anguillicaudatus; assembly: GCF_027580225.2. Taxonomy (NCBI): domain Eukaryota; kingdom Metazoa; phylum Chordata; class Actinopteri; order Cypriniformes; family Cobitidae; genus Misgurnus; species Misgurnus anguillicaudatus. Next base: position 26,239,877 of record NC_073349.2, read on the forward strand.
GACTTTTCACTATACTTTTACATGGACACCTTTTGTCTCAATCAGTATGATATCATTCTGATTGATAAATCCTATCATAGCATTTACATGAACACTTAATAATTGAATCGGATTGATGTGCATGTAATATGGCCACCAGATTGAGTCCGAAGTCCCAAGTTTTCCCGTTACTGTATTGCTCCACCGGCACTGCGCAGAGTCGTGTGAACTTGAACACACGTATTTGTGGATCAGAGTATAAATCTTTTAAAACTTCCTTCAACAACACATGCTCATTTTTTTGCGTCATATGACATTACCCCAATTCATACACATGCGCAGAGCGTCCCAGTTTCAGTTATCCATCAAATCACGTGTCCTTTTGAGCAGATTACAACTACCCCTCTCAAACCAATTAGATTTTTAATTCTAATTTATTTGAATTAAGGTGTTTACATGGAACATTTTCATTCGGATAGAACATTTAAACTGATTACAATAAAGCCATCTCAAACTAAGTGAATTAAAATAGCACACTAGCGCTTAAAATAACTGATATTCTTGTGCTTAAGCATACAGTAAGTGACAAAACAGGTCGGCATGCAAATCTTGCGACTTAATATTCAGGAGATTTCATCACCTTTGACCACAAATGGCAAAATGCCCGTTTACACAGTGTGCAGAGTTTTTGTGACTATATACACAGATTGTGATATGAGTTACGTGCTCTTCAGTTTCTGATTGGCTGTGTCTTGAGAAGCACAGTTTGATATCATTCTAATCCACTTTGTTCCATCACAATGCTCAGTTAACTCTGCAAAAGCGGCTGCTGGGTTAATTGTAGGGATAACCACGCTTCTAAATTATAAAGATGAAAGGCTCCTTAACCCGGCATTAAAAGCGGGGTTTAGAATTAATATAATCCAGGCTTAAAGGGACACTCCACTTTTTTTTGAAAATATGCTAATTTCCCAGCTCTCCTAGAGTTAAACACTTGTTTTTTACCATTTTGGAATCCATTCACCCGATCTCCGGGTCTGGCGGTACCACTTTTAGCATAGCTTAGCATAATCCATTGAATCTGATTAGACCATTAGCATCGCGCTCAAAAATTACCAGAGTTTCGATATTTTTCCTATTTAAAACTTGACATTTTCTGTAGTTACATTTTGTACTAAGACCGGCAAAAATACCGTACCATGGCTGCAGCAGGTTCAATGATATTACGCAGCGCCTGAAAATAGTCCCCCTGGTAACTTCATTTTTGAGTTCGATGCAAATGGTCTAATCAGATTCAATGGATTACGCTAAGCTATGCTAAAAGTGGTACCGCCAGACCCGGAGATCGGCTAAATGGATTTCAAAACAGTAAAAATCTAATGTTTACCTCTAGGAGACCTGGAAAATGAACCTATTTTCAAAAAAGTGAAGTGTCCCTTTAAATGCAGTGTGAAAAGCCACAAATTAAAAACAAAAAAAAGACAAAAAACGAATTTGTTTGGTTTTTTAGGCACAACATTCACATATACAAATAGTTGATTTATAGTATTCTCTGCACATTAAACATTGATAGCAATATTTCAACTATGAGTAATGACCGTTTTCACCTTTTTGATATGATTCCACATAGCCGCCACCCACCTGATCACCGTATTTTCTAAGCATGCTCTCCTCTCATTGTTTTTAGCTCTTTGTGTCTTAAAATGAGTCTCCTTGTCATCAGCTGGCAGCACAGCTTGCTCGCAGGCCCAATTTTTGTCTTCATTCCATTTTGACAATGACATTTATGTTAATTTGTTCCATGGCACAGCCAGGCATCTGGAGAGGCCAATCCCACTCGCTTTCACACTTTCTTTTCATTTTGACCAATGCAAATGAATGAGCCACGATCACTGGACCTTAGATAAACAGATTGATTTGATGGGAGGGAAATGAGACTCAGTCGTAACTCTAATTTATACTAAAAAGACAACCAAACTTTATACCCCAGCCAGAATCCTTAAAGGTGCAGTGTGTAATTTTTAGAATGATCTCTTGACAGAAATGCAAAATAATATACAAAACTATATTATCAGGGTTGTATAAAGACCTTTTTATAATGAACCGTTATGTTTCTATTACCTTAGAATGAGACGTTTTATCTACATACACAGATGTACGTGGGAGTCGCCATTTTGTGCCGGCATGTTTCTACAGAAGCCCTTAATGGACAAATTTTTTTTACTAAATTGTCTCCGTCAATTACATGTTTTTCCAGTGGCGGGTACCATAGCTTCTTTATGCGTTTCAAAATGAGGGGTCTGAGCCGTTGGTTCGCAATTCGCAACCTCACCACTAGATGGCGCTTAAATTTACACACTGCACCTTTAAGCGAAATTAAAATACATGCGTATAGTTTGTGTTGCATCATTTAAGATTAGTTTGTCGAGTCTTGTGCAAGTGTAAATGAACAATGTAGCTTACAAACCACACCCACGATTCGTTTTAACCAACGATGCTACAAAATTAGACGAGCATAGTTCCAAGGTCGGAAAAGTCGAGAACGAATTATCACCTTCACCTAAACAAAAACGGAAGTGTATTTCATCGGCAAACTTAAAGATAATTGTGCAACTTGTGTGAATTTACCTTTCTGCAGTGAAACTTTTTTTTAGATTTTAAATTTCACTCAGGTGGGCCACACACCTCACGCAACTTGTGCCAAAAAATTAAGGTAGGGACAACTGCTAAACAAGGCAGCTTATTAAATGAGCTAACTTCAAATGACTAAAACATACATCTGATGTCTTGGCGTTACTAAACGGTTGCTATTGTTTACTTCTGTATTCACAGAATGTGTCTGTCACTCCCAGAACTTCATGCACGTTGCATTTATTACTGTGCGCTGTTTAATTCCAGAGGGAAAGACAGTACAGGAGAAAGTTAAAGCCCTGCAGTCCTTGTCTTTGTAGAGAAAGCTCTGGTGCTTGCACAAAGGTCCCTGGATCGCACGCACCTATAACACCAAGATCCTCACCACCTCTCCATCTATCTCAGAGATACACACTCTATGCATTCAGCATTCCCACAATCTCGTTTTGTAACCCATACACCTGATCCCACGGGCCCTGAGAGTGATACTGGCCGCAGCACCCAGGTTCTCCAGAGACACGCGGCACGCTGCCTTGTCCCTCTTCACCTTTCCGACAACGGCAGCCGCGGGCGTGTGCCAGGGGGCTCTAATCCGCCGCCCAGGCCCCATCGGCAAGGATCATTGAGTTAATTAATAACGTGGCACAGAGAGGGATGGGAGTCATTAAGGAGCCGCGGCTGTGCTCTCCTCTCGCTGCCGAGTACGCGAGGGATGCTGGAATAAGGGGGAGGGGGACTGCAGATGCAGGGTCTCGCTTGCCCGCACAACCCTCCCAGACATAATTCACTACAATGAAGTTTATCAGTGGGAAAAAGCCTCGCACAAACACGAGATGCAACCGGGCGGCCAGAGCCAGACTAAATAAGTGCGCGCTGAGACTCAGAGGAAATGAGAGTGAGTCTTTTTGACTTCCTGTCCTCATTAGCAAACAGTGAGGATTTGTTTGGAGTGGTCTCATTAAACAGCAGAAATGTTAAACCCTCGCAGGAAGGGCAACTAGCAGGAGCGTCGCAGAACATTTTAATGCAATCAAATGACACAGTGAAAGGCTGCCGGCAATGTATGGTACTTTATTCAATCCTACATCATACAGCTGGAGTCTGTCTGTACTGGAAGCATCAAAACTGCGATGTCCTCTAAACGTTCACTAACACGGACCAATCGCTTGTAAGCTTAATGGATGTTTGATGAGTTAGCATCAGTGAAAAGTATGAAGTGCTACACTGTGAAAAAAAAACTATTTTAAAAGGTCCATTTGGTTGCAGATGTGCATAGATTTGGTACATATATGTACCTTTGAGGTACTACTATGTACTCGTATTTACTTTTGAGGTACTAATATGAACTCTTTAGGAGGATGCAAAGCTGTGGGTTCTGAAAGGGTACCACCCCAGTCACAGCTATGGATTCTACCTTAAATATATTATAAAATTTATTTATTATTAGTAATATGTGTTGTTAAGGACTTCATTTGGACAACTTTAAAAGGTGATTTACTCAATATTTAGATTTTTTCATCCTCAGATTCAAGATTTCCAAATAGGAAAATCTGCCAAATACTGGGTCTCATTCACTAATAATTGCGTAAGTTTTTCGTATTTATATTGAATTTCTCACAAAAACTTTCCGCCTAATCTACAACACGTGCGTACGCACATGAATTTGTTCTTATACTTGTTCTTACGCTAGTGAATTTGGAGTGTTCTACATGAGAGGCCGCATGCACCAGGTTGGTAATTTGCATAAAACACACCCATTCTAGCTCCATATAAGGGCTTTCCGAAGCGCTGGTCCACAGAAAATGTTAGAGAAGTTAGGTATAGAAGCAAAAGAGCTTGAAAAGAAATTCATTATCATATTTATTATCAGTAAAATTATTTTTTGCTTAGCATTTTTATTTGGCAGGTTTTGCTGTCGCTGGAGGAAGTTGAATTGGATGCATTTACAAATATGACTTTGAATTAATTTGGCATCTGTATCTAAAATAAAACATATATAATATAGATCATGTATAATAATAAATAATACATAAAATATTTAAGCAATATCGCTCGAGTAGGAGTGTGATATAGCTCTATATAGCTCTATATAGGTTTTGCTGTCGCTGGAGGAAGTTGAATTGGATGCATTTACAAATATGACTTTGAATTAATTTGGCATCTGTATCTAAAATAAAACATATATAATATAGATCATGTATAATAATAAATAATACATAAAATATTTAAGCAATATCGCTCGAGTAGGAGTATGATATAGAGCTATATCACACGACTCCGAGAGCGATATTGCTTTTATACAACAGTTCGACGGCACACGTTTGAAAAATGAAAACTAGAAAACAACAACGGAGTTATTTTAAAAGCCTCTTTGTTTGAGAACTACTTCTTCCGCCACGGATTTGAGGGCGGCCAGAAAGACAGGTAACACTTTCGGCTGCTTTGAAGCTCATAACAACTCAATGGACGGAAAAGCCGTTACTTTATATTACCGTTTCTTGGTCACAAAGTGTAGTTTTAAGATTACTTCAGTCAAGAATGTATATGTATTATATTTAAATCTGCAGTCGATTAGTAAAGATAGCACCTGTTTGAACGTTTGCTTAGTGAGATTCGGTACGAATGAGAACCAAAGCATGAGCGGACATCAGTGTTCACTCGCCCCGCTGACCACCGCCCTCTCTGGGCTACATCTCTGACGGAGATACCCTGGCTCTCATGTTGGCCTTGTTTGTTTATGATCGTCAAAATGAGATCAAATCAGCAGTATTTGGTGTCATGATCAAACTATTACTTGTTTTTTAATTCATATTTAGTGTCTTTTGTGTTGTTATTGTTTTGGCGCGAGGTAAAAGTTAATAAAACTATACTTGTATAACGTTACTATTGCTTTCTCATTTATTCTTAACGTGATACGAGCACTCGATTATTATTATTAAACTTTGTTCTTGTCAGTACTATATAAAACGTTTTTTTATAAGTGTCAGAGAGATGTTTTTGCATGCTGCTTATAAATATACCAGTGGCGATATCTCATAACATGTTTTAATAGTCACGTCACGATAAAGTAAATGATCAATGTCCACATTTAAAAGCTGCGGTGCTTACCTGCAGTTCCACAGTGTTTTCGCGTTCTGATAAGAAATATAGCTCCAGAAAAAAAACGAGTGTTTATATTCCTCTTTCCAAGTGTTAATCGTCCACACGATGTGACAAGACATTTCTCCCATTAACTGTAACGTAACATCCAAGAGCGCTGATCTTTGACGGAATAACTTCCGATTGGGGATTCACTGACTGATTTATGATCTAGTAAACTAATGAGACAAACGGAGAGTGATTCAAAGCAGCGCGTCTGTGTTTTTCCATTCAGAGATGAGCCTGCTTAGGACCTCCATTCACTAGGTGGCGGAATGATACGAAAGGTGAAGCGGTTACAGTGCCGATATCAGCACAATATCGCATAGGTCTTAGCCAATCAGATTCGAGAACCAGAAAGAACTGTTGTATAATATAATATAAAATATAATTATGAATTTTATATCAACATTATTATAAGCATATATAGCGTATGTGATTATTGCATACAAGTGTTTTTGAGGTTTTCTTGAATTTTTGTGTACATTTAGAAGAAATTTTGATACGAACGTTTTTGTTGAATCAGGATATGTTTGTGAAAACATCCCTATGCACATTTCACACACATATTTGTGTGTGCGTACGCATGCTTACTGAATGAGACACATTGTCCTATCCGAAGAAACCATTTATTCACCTTTCAGATAATGTATAAATCTTAATTTCAAAGAATTGACCCTTATGACTGGTTTTGTGGCCCAGGGTCACATTTTGTCGGATAGTGTATGTAAATTTTATTTTGTATTAAAAATCAATAGTTATAAACGTTTTACTTTAATTTATACTCTTAAGGTTTTGTTTTAAAATATGTGACCCTGTCTGTGAAAACCAGAGAGATCCTTTTTTTTAAAATAGGCAAATTTTCTAGCTCCCCTAGAGTTAAACATTTGATTTTTACCATTTTGGAATCCATTCAGCTGATCTCCGGGTCTGGCGCTACCACTTTTAGCATAGCTTAGCACAATGCATTGAATCTGATTGGACCATTAGCGTCGCCTCAAAAATGACCAAACAGTTTCAATATTTTTCCTATTTAAAACTTGACTCTTCTGTAGTTACATCATGTACTAAGACTGACAGAAAATTAAAAATTTTGATTTTCTAGGCAGATATGGCTAGGAACTATACTCTCATTCTGGCATAATAATCAAAGACTTTGCTGCCGTAACATGGCTGCAGCAGGTGCAATGATATTACACAGTGCCCGAAAATAGTCCCCTGCTATTAAAAGTTACCAAGGGGACTATTTCATGCGCTGCGTAATATCATTGCGCCTGCTGCAGTCATAGTACAGTAGCAAAGTCCTTGATTATTACGCCGAAAATGAGCCTAGTGGAGTGTCCCTTTAATAGCCTTATTATCAGATTAGAAGAATTAAAGTAGTCATAGCTATGGCTTTCTAAACATTGATTTAAATCTTTGATATGACTTTAGTCAAGGTTACATTTTTCACTGAAGAATGATTTTATGTAGAACACAGCAAAAAAAAAAAATTCACAGAATGGGTCACACACTATTAGAAACAAAATAGGATTTAAATTAACAGGTCAGACATCAGAAAAAATCACGAGCTGGGTTTGATTTAATGGTTAGTCCCTCCCAGAGGATTCTGATTGACGATTGGCTCTTTTTACTGGGAGGCCAGACTAGAGCTGCCATTGTGACCATTGCAATCTCCCTCATTCATATCAATACCAGTGACGCATCCTGTTAATAATAAATATCTTTAGTGATATTGAAGAAAAATATGATATGCAATAACTTGCTAAATAATGCAATATGATAGAATACAATAATGCTTTATGTTGTAAAATCAATGTTAATTCAATTCAATTTTATTTATATATCCTTTGTTAGCAATATTGAAAATTATGTAACCAACATACAGTACGTTTCACATCCTTGTAATCATCGGTCACACACCCAAGCGCACAAATGCACTTACACACACACGAGCAGTAACATCCGAGTGCCAGTCTCTGTTTTACTACACACAACTTTGGGATTTAAAGGAATAGTCTACTCATTTTCAATATTAAAATATGTTATTACCTTAACTAAGAATTGTTGATACATCCCTCTATCATCTGTGTGCGTGCACGTGAGCGCTGGAGCGCGCTGCGATGCTTCGATGGCGTTTGGCTTGGCCCCATTCATTCAGTGGTGCCATTTAGGGGTGAGGTTGGAAGTGGCCAGGCACATCAGCGTTTTTCCTATTTGGGACGAGTGGTTGTACGAGCAAGTTTGGTGGTACAAAATAAAACGTAGCACTTTTCTAAGCGGATTTAAAAGAGGAACTATATTTTATGGCGTAATAGCACTTTTGGGAGTACTTCGACTCGCCTGAAAAGTCCGCTCCCCTTCTCCCTCTCATAATGGGAGAGGGAGGGTGTTACTGCGCCGAGTCAAAGTACTCCCAAAAGTGCTATTACGCCATAAAATATAGTTCCTCTTTTAAATCCGCTTAGAAAAGCCCTACGTTTTATTTTGTACCACCAAACTTGCTCGTATAACTACTCGTCTTAAATAGGAAAAACGTTGATGTGTTTGGTCGCTTCTAACTTTATCTCTAAATGGTACCATTGAATGAATGGGGCTAAGCTAAATCCTATCGAAGCGTCGCAGCGCGCTCCAGCGCTTACGTGCACGCACACAGATGATAGAGGGATGTATCAACAATTCTTAGCTAAGGTAATAACATATTTTAATATTGAAAATGAGTAGACTTATCCTTTAAGCTACTGCAAACCACTGCGCTATGCATTTGCGACATTTCAGCAAATGTTTATATTGTGTTGCTCTAATAAAAAGTATACATTTTATCAGTGTGTTCCCAGAGAATTGAACCAAGAAGGTTTCGTGCTGCTTACAACATGAGCTACAGGAACGCTATAATATTAATAAAAGGACAAAAATAAGTAACATAGCCTGCTAAAGACAAACCAACCAACCAAATGGCAAAGATATCAAAAGATACAGCGATCACAAACAGTAACAGCTATAAATAGGACAAGCACTGATAGACATAGACTTCCTTCATAGCAGAGATTTCAGGTCACATTTGTCACCACTGTAGCCACAAAACTCTGCAAATTCTGCAAAGGTTTTCTACTTCCATTATTAAGCTCTGCAATATGGCACGGGTTTCCCTGAACCTTCCTTAGCCGCCTTTTAATCCAGTCCCAGCACACCAGACAGAACAAGCACTTAGTGCTCCAGACAGCCCAATAGCTCAGCTTCTCCTAATGAAAGGAAGCAGCAGGAAGAATTAGTTGTGTAAACAAACGTATCAGAGAGGAAAGACCAGGATCCACTATCATTCCCCTGACGTCATGCCCACTAACAGGCTTGAATGGAGGTAATTGGGGAAGCTGGAAGCTGAGACAAAATCAATTGAAACTCAGGCACACTCGCAGGGAGATTACTCACCAGTTCACAATATCACTCTGGGGATTCAAAGACTGCCAGGAATGTAATGCAGGTCTATACACCAGGACTGCAGAACAGTATACTGGGACTGCGAGACAGGATTGCGGGAAGCGATTATAAAACGAAATTGGGAATAGGGTTAATAGGGAATCGGTAAAGGGGAACTTACGTATTTGTCATTTACATAATAATTTAACTTTTATTCAAAGCAACTCTTTGTTACAGACGTAATTGCCCCAGAGCAACGGAAGGTCGTAAAGTGTTTTACTAAGGGCACAATGTTTGTTTGCCCCTCGCTGGGTCAGAAACCAATATCCTTTCAGTTACCAGCCCACCACGCATCATAAATTTTCAGGGTTTTTTAAGTTGTAGAGAAAAGTGTGCAGCAAATGCAGAAATCAGGGTTGCACGGTATTTAAGAAAACTTGTGACTTGCTAAATAATGTGATATACAATAAGCAACATGATAATGCTTTAAGTTTTAAATTGAATCTAATTAAAATAAAATATATTTTACTGCACCAGCGTTGGTTCAAAAGGAAAAATCCAACCTGTTGGATATTAATTTTAAAGGATTAGTCCATTTTCTTAAAAGAAAAATCCAGATAATTTACTCACAACCATGTCATCCAAAATGTTGATGTCTTTCTTTGTTCAGTCGAGAAGAAATTATGTTTTTTGAGGAAAACATTGCAAGATTTTTCTAATTTTAATGGACTTTAATAGAGCCCAACATTTAATACTTAACTCAACACTTAACAGTGTTTTTCAACGGAGTTTCAAAGGACTATAAACGATCCCAAACGAGTCATAAGGGTCTTATCTAGCAAAACGATTGTAATTTTTGACAAGAAAAATAACAAATATACACTTTTAAAGCACAACTTCTCGTCATGTAGATTCGGTCGTGATGTGCCAGCGTGACCCGACGCAATACGTCATGACGTCAAGAGGTCACAGAGGACGAACGCGAAACTCCGCCCCAGTGTTTACAAGTGTGTTGAAAGAGGACCGTTCCTACGTTGTTGTATGTCAACTGATACTAATTAATGGCTTTGTGGCAATTTATTGTTTAAAATGATCCGCAAATGTGCGTTTTATATATGTAACACGTGACCTCCCTACGTCACTACGCATTTACATTAGGTCGCGCGTCTATTAAAGTCCATTAAAATGAGAAAAATCCTGCAATGTTTTCCTCAAAAAATATCATTTCTTCTGGACTGAACAAAGAAAGACATCAACATTTTTGATGACATGGTGGTGAGTAAATTATCTGGATTTTTCTTTTAAGAAAATGGAATATTCCTTTAAGTGCACCTATTTCATTGCTAAAAAACAATGTCATTTTGTGTATTTGGTATAATACAATGTGTTTGCGTGGTTTATGGTTAAAAAACACATTATTTTCCACGTACCGTACATTTTTGTAACTCAAGATTTTACTCTCTTCCTGAAACGCATGGATTTGAAAAGCTCTTGTCCCTGATTGGCCAGCTAATCTGTATGTTGTGATTAGCCTGAATACCTTTGACGTCAGCAGAAAACGTGACGCCCCTTACCATGTTTGAAAGACTCGGTTTGCTAACAGGAGTTACAGAACTTACAGGAGTCCAACGTGGGAGGAATTATGATAATGTCGGTCTTGTCTACATCACCAATACCAGGAAGTAAACTGTAGGCTACAATCTGTGTGTTTGTTGTAGTCCAAGAAAAGAGATTTACGTTGGAGACGATAACACGTGTCATCGTTTACTTTAGGTATGTACCTGTTGCATATCGTTAACATGTACTTATACACACTTACACACCAAAGGAAATGTAAAAACGTGAATTGGAAAATAGGTGCACTTTAATTAAACCAATGCTGGGTTTTTTAACCCACTGTTGTTTCAAATATAAACATTTTCTGGATTAATTTATCCCAGCAGTTGAGTTTGTTCCTATCTGAAAATAACCCAGCATTTTTTTGTGAATACATTACTTTGTAAATATTGAAATCATTCAGTTATTGCAAACATTACAATATGCAAAATGTATGAATGCAAAAGTGCTTGATAAGGAACAAATTACTATTATCGCAAATGCTGAGATTTGCTTCGATATACATAAACCATAAAACTTTAATTATTATACTTTTGTGTGCAACTTGTCCTCTGTTATTTGTATCTCATATCACACAGTTTATTATGGACAGGTGTGCTTTTATTTTCTAACTGCACTGAAGAAGGAACCTGAGAAGTATCTAGTGACCAAAATAGTACAGAAAACTGGAGGTGAGCCAATAAGCAGCCACCTAACAAGGTGCTAAAACACCAAAAATACTTCAGTCAGTGCATAGCAATACTCTGGCAACCACCCAAAAGAATCCAGCAGTATTTTGGCGAGTTTGGACTGGCAAGCACCATTTCACGTTTACTTCATAAAACATAAAAATGTTGTTATTGCTGCTGTAATTGCAAATAATAAAATCCATTATTTCTCCCTTACACTGCAGATCAGTGATAAACAAAACAGCCCTCAAGAAAAATTAACTGTGGTTTTACAAGAGTAAAAATGTAGTTACCGTGGTTTTATTATAGCCAAGTGCTTTTATGGCAAACTGATTACCATCTGTACTACTATAGTTTTATCACAAATATCATGTTTTACTATGATTACTGTAGTGAGACGTAGATTTGCGGTTACTATGATTTTACTACAAATTGTAGGGTTAAACTTACTGTAAGTGCTGTCAAAAGATTACACACACAAAATAAAAGTTTGTTTTTGCATATGTCTGTGATTGTGTGTAATTATTTTCTATATATAAACACACATGCATGTATGCATTTAAAATATATATATATATATATATATATATATATATATATATATATATATATATATATATATATATATATATATATATAGTAAGTAATTAAGTAAATAAATAAATGAGTAAATAAATAAATAAGTAAATATAGAAGTAAATAAATATATAAATAAGTAACTAAATAAATAAGTAAATAAATAAATATACACACACACTTAATTTTTTTTATTTATTTAGATTTTGGTATATTTTATATTATATATAAACTAAATATAAATATATAAATAAATAAAAATCTTACATTTATACATGCATGTGTATATACGTGTATATATTTATTTTTATTATTTATTTAATTTTATGTATATTTACAATAAAAAAAATTACATTTAAAGTTTTTTTTATTTATTTAGATTTTGGTATATTTTATATTATATATAAATTAAATATAAATATATAAAAATCTTACATTTATACATGTATGTGTGTATTTAAATATATATAATAATTACATACAATACACACACAAATATGTTATGCAAACAAAAACTTTTATTTTGTATGTGATTATAATTATCATCTACTTACTGTAGTGTGTTCATGTAGCTCATTGCGTTAGTAGCGCAAAAGGTTATGGATTTGATTCCCAGGAAACACACATACTATTCACCTTGAATGCCCTATAGATAAAACCAAATGCATAAATGCAATGTATATGTAGTAAAGTAGTACTTCTGTCAGGTAGGCCAAAACCTAATTAATACTGAAAATAAACAACATTAGATACCCATATCATGACTAAAAGGAACTTTACAAAGAAACTGATGTAGTACAAAACACTGCCAAGCTCATCAGTGGGGGTTGCGTTCCTCCTCTCATTTGTTATTAATAGAGCAAAGTGTTGATTATGCCCCCCTTCCCTTATCAACTCAACCGGCATCCCTCCCTCCTCCTCCCCTGCCTTTCAAATGCCAGCGTATTACTACTTTCCTCCCATCTGACAGAGCTGCCAGTCACTGCAGAGATGGATGCCACTCTCGGGAGGACTCCTAAGCCTTGCTATCGACTTATTTGTTTTGCTGATCCAACAACTCTGTGATCCTTCATCTAAGGTGAAAGGTGGACGCCGTCGGCTACATGTATAAGTTCGTCCCGAGCGTGGGGGAATGTTGTACAAGCGTGCAATTATACAGAGGGCTGGATTTTGCAGATGAGGAGGGGGACGAAAACTCTGTAAAGGCTCTTTTCTTCTTAACTGAAGGGAAAAGGTCACCGCAGTAATGTTGTGTAAAGGCTTCATTTACTGGAAATCTCTGGCAGAGAGCAAAGCCATTTTAGACGTAGCAGAGCACCTCACCTCTGTGACCCGTGGCCCTGTCCGAACTAACATTTGTATCCCGGTAATGATTCCCCAGGATTTTGTCTGCACACCTTTCGGCCTGTCGCCTTTTCCGGTGCCAATTCTCTACCCACCTGAGTGAGAGAAAAAACCCTGTCCCGATTCTGTCACTTCCACCCCTGCATCTGCTCTCACTCTTCCTGGAGGCATCTGCGCAATTTATTCGTCGGAGAGCTAATCAAGAACAGAGACAAAACCGAGACGCCTTGAGTCGCTCCTCTTTGAAGGGCACTGCAAACAGTGGCCGGTCATTTAGTGCTCCGCCGCGCTGCCCCTCATTTCCCTGCAACTTCACATGCGCGCTCTCCCCCGCAAACGAAGTGCAAATTGGTTCCAGTGCTCATTTATGCATGCCAGTCCCCTGATTAAAACAATGTAAATGATTCATTCAAGACCTGACTTCCAGGGACACGGGGAGGGACATCATTAACAGCACAGGCTCGGACCACTCGCCGGATGCTGGGACGACTTTGTCAAATCAATATAAAAAATTTAGCCACACGATCTATGTTGTATAAGATGTGTTATATAGTAATTCATTACATTGCTGTATAGTTATGAAATGCTATGTTAGCTTTTGCAAGACTGGTAGACTCTGTTTTGTTCGAATGAAACATACAGAAATTCAGTTTAAAGGGATTGTTCACCCAAAAATTCTGTCATGATTTACTCACCCATGTTGTTACAAACCTGTATAAATGTATTTGTTCTGATGAAAACAAAAGATGATATTTTGAGAAAGGTTTGTACTCAAACCGATCAGGAGCCCCATTCACTTCCATAGTATCATTTTTCCTACTATGGAAGTTAAGGGGATCATTCATTAAAATATCTTTGTTCGTGTTCATCAAATTTGAATGTTTGTAACAACATGACAGTGAGTCAAAAATGACAGAAATTTCTTTTTTAGATGTACTATCCCTTTAAATGCACACACCTGATCCATGACCGTCAAATTACAAATATTAAAATATATTCGATAATGCTAAAATAAAGTGTTGTGGGTAACGCATTAAAAGTAACGCATATTACGTAATAAAATTACTTTTCTGAAGTAACGAGTAAAGGTAACGCATTACTTGTACACATTATGTACACATTAATATTTGAGTTACTTTTTTAAAAAAGGAATGCGAGTTACTTTTCAGTTTAATTAATTCAATTAAAAAATAATAATGTACTGAATTAAACTGAACATATTAACATTAAGCGGGAACAGTTTAAGTCAAAAACGGAGATGGCAGGCCACAACTTGACATTTTTGCGATCATAAAAAACTCCTGCAAGGCCTGAAAGAGATCAAGTCTCGACCAAGTAAGAAAAACTAACACAGAAGTAAATTAAGCATTAATTTCCATGAAAAGTAATGCAATTAGTTACTTTTTTGGGGAGTAACTTAATATTGTAATGCATTACTTTTAAAAGTAACTTTCCCCAACACTGCTAAAATATTTATATTTATGTATCAAACACTTTTATTTAAAGTGACTTACAGTACTGAGCTACATGAAAGCCAGAGCAATAAAAATGCATGCATAGTTTTCATTTATATTGAACTTTTAAGTCATTTTTGTTTAACGAAAACCATCTAAAAATCCAAGATACATTTCAACCCATTCAGAAAATAAGGTACAAGAGCGGTCAGTGGGACTTTGCCCATTACAAGGTCCACTGCCCATTTTTTGCCCATTTTTGTTTAACGAAAACCATCTAAAAATCAAAGATACATTTCAACCAATTCAGAAAAAAAGTACAAAAGCGGTCAGTGGGACTTTGCCCATTACAAGGTCCCACTGCCCATTTTTGTCCATTTTTGTTTAACAAAAAACCATCTAAAAATCAAAAAAACTATTTTTGCACCCTGTCTAATTAACTTAAATGAAACAAGTTAATACAACACAATTTTTTATTTTTTTGTCTCAACCTATATTTTTATAATGTTCAATCTGCTTAAATTTAAAAAAATTACATGAACTTAATAATTTTATATTGGGACCACATTAATGATTTTTGTTGCTTTTACTTACTGGGCCGTGAATCTGTATTTCCCAGCATGCTTTGCATGCAACTGCCTTTGGAGATTAATTTTTTTAATTAAGTGTTATTTTATGCATTTTTAGGTAAAGAGAAAGACTTTAAAGTGTTTAATGTTCATTTATCTTATTGATTAGAAGAGTTTGTGTTATATTTTTACAAATTGTTTGGTTACCATCGTGCAGAAGAGTGGTGCTTGTGGTTAAGTTGTGGATGTGACGTACATACTTCTTTAACTGTGTGTTAATGCCTGTTGAAGATCAATCTCTTCTCACATGTTCATCCAATGTGTCATTAGCATGCTAACGTGTGCTTATGCTAATTAGTATTATATAGAGACAATTGTTTTAACTAGACTTTTTTGCTTGAATGAACTTGTTTTGTCTTTGTTGAACAGACCAGAATTAATTGCGTGGAAGTTTTCCTTAACTGAATTAAGTTTATTGAACAATATATTTTTATGACCAGAGAAAATATATTTATCAAGTTGGTGCAACAAAAGATTATTTGTTTAAATTTACTTATTGTATTCTTGTTGTACAAGCCAAAACTAATTTCGTGGAAAAGTTTTCCTTAATTCAATTATGTTGAATGAACAAACAATTTTTTTGAGTGTACATTTCAACCCATTCAGAAAAAAGGTACAAAAGCGGTCAGTGGGACTTTGTCCATTACAAGGTCCAATGCCCATTTTTTGCCCATTTTTGTTTAACAAAAACCATCTAAAAATCAAAGATACATTTCAACACTCTCAGAAAAAAAAGGTACAAAATCGGCCAGTGGGACTTTGCCCATTACAAGGTCCCACTGCCCATTTTTTGCCCATTTTTGTTTAACGAAAACCATCCAATTAGAAAAAAGGTACAACATCGGTCAGTGGGACTTTTCCCATTACAAGGTCCCACTGACAATTTATATTGCCCATTTTTGTTTGACGAAAACCATCTTAAAATCAAAGATACAATTCATCACTCTCAGAAAAAGTACAAAAGCTGTCAGTGTTACTTTACCCATCAAAAGGTCCAAATATGTACAATTTACCAGCCTAATACCTAACGTGTACCATTTATATGTACCTTTAAGGTACTAATATGCACCCTTCAGGTGTACTTCGTGAAACAGTACCGCTCGTGCCAGCTTTGTACCTTTTATCTATAAGTGAACCATACGGTCATCACATGCACCACTTGATTAAGTAACAATGCAAGGTTAAAAAAATAAAATCGGAATCCCATAAAAAAATAACCATCAATAATTCACTGAACTCAAACTTTACCTTGGCAACCACCATGAGCCAAAGAACAAGTCCTACCTCCCTTTATTCAATATTCCTCAGTGTGTTTAATGTAAGCAGCGCCACCTCTTGGCTGACAGTGGTACAGCAACCAAAAAAACTCCCAAGTGGCTGTCCAAAGCACAACAGTCGCAGGACCTCCAAGAGAGCTATAAACATCTACAAACGGTTAGGACAGTTGGCACACATATCAAATGCTCTCAAGTCACATTACGTGAAGTGAGACAGATAAAGTTTTGTGCAAACGCCTATGAGCCCGGTGGGGAATTGCTTTTAAAAGTGAAAAGTAAAACTACTTCGCTATCAACACCGAAAAAGTGCATTATATCTTATGTGGAGTGGGTTTAATGGCCCGCTGTGTTGTATGGAGTGTGAACTACGGTACGTCAACTCATCTGGATTTCAAGCAAACCATCAAAGCGCAAGGCAGGGACGTTCAAGCTGTCGGACATCAAAGCACACCTGACAGTCGTTCATGCTTCTGCGAGACACTGATAACCTCATCGATCATATTTGTTTGGCAAGACAGACAGAAAGAGAGAGAGAAAGAGAGAGAGAGAGAGAGAGAGAGAGAAAGAGAAGGGAATGAGAAGGGTTGAAGTCATAATTAATGGTCTCTTTTGTAGTAACTCCACCTGGTCTGAACCTTTGGCCCAAGGCTTTCTGAATGATGCAAGTCCATCCGTGCAGAAACACCTGGAAAGATTCTCCTCCCTTTCCGTTTTACATTCTCTCCTTCATTTGACCTCACAAAGCTCGGGTTACGCTTTATCATCTGCACCAAGATCTCAACATCATGTCATGAATGTGTTTTTGATTTATTAAACATTCCACTACATCCGTGCAAATGTATTTCCTACTGTACTATTTACATGCGGGTTGGTCTTGATTATAAGTTTGGCAACGTGTCCTAACTACGATGCTCATCCGTACAGTCACATTTACATTTATGCATTCGGCAGACACTTTTATCCGAAGCAACTCAAAGTATACATTTTATTCCTTGGGGTCGAACCTATGATCTTTGTTTTGCTAGCTGTAGGAACACAACCAGGTGATTCTTGCGAAATTAGACTTATGAGGTGTCATGAAACATTTTGATAAAAAAGCAAATGCTATCAAAATAAGAAGCATACAGTTATAAACATCTCTTTATGTAGTATTTTGCACATGATTTTAAATGACATCATACAAACCAATTTTGTTGTTTTTTCCACATTTAAGAGGAAAATGTTCATTACCGCAACGTGTCCATGAATGGATTTGGGTTCTTTGTCATGGAAGTATTTATAATTGGTAAATGTAGAGACAATAATAAGGAATATAAATGTGTCCAAGACCAATTTTCTCATCCTCCGCAACAATTTTCAATTGTTAAACCCTCAAGGTACTAACTTTTTTTTTTTAATTGTTGGAAGGGACATAATTGACTGTGACACTCAAGATGGCTAACAGGTAAGCAGTTCTTTTTTTCTCTCCAGATAAAAGTTGAAATTTTGTTTGTCATTGTACCTAGACAACTTTTTAGTTGTCATTACCGAAACATGAGTTTGTAAATGCATATATTTAATGTAATATCATGTTGCGGTAATGATAATTTTTGATAAAAGTAAATAATTCTATAGGAAATATTTTTTAAATCCTCTAAAAATAATGTTTATAGTAAGTTCCGACCTTCATCTTATATGTGCAAAAAAAATTGGCTTCAAGGGCTTTTTTTAAAAAAAAATCTGACGCTGGACACCTTCTAAGTCTGGATTTCGTGAGAATCACCCAACCATCTGTAAAACTTTTTCATGTTGTTGCAAAGCTTACTATCCACTGTGCGCAAGACGAGGGCCGTAACCCTAAGGGAAAACTTCCTAATATGATAAGAGTACTTTCTAAGAAAGCAAGCCTCTATGGAAATCCATCTTCTTCTAGCTAGAACATTAAGATTAGACAGGTAATATAATAATGATAGCATAACTCAATAAAAAAGTAAAAGAGTCAGCTTACGTTTTTGCGAACCGCACAACGTCATTTAGAAAAGTAAGACAAGTTTTCTGAACAGCTCTGTGCATCAGTAATTGGTCAGACAAACGGATGGTCCCACCCCGAACGCACGCCACTGGTTGCTATGTTGCTATGCTGCTATGTTATGTCAGGTGGGTTGTTTGTTTGCTCAATTCAAACTTTTCAAGTGAATTAATCTTCACGTGGCCTTTACTCGAGTCTGCGTATCATGGTGTGATTAAAGGTATTTTAACATCATAAAAAGCACACACATCACCTTTAGACCCGCTTCACGCCACAACAGGGCCCTATAACGCATCTTTCTTCGCTAAATCTCTGCATCTTTCTCCAAGTATCTGCCCGCTGGTCCCTCTGCAGTCTGCAATCCAGCACAGTTGCCATGGCAGCAGCAGCTGTATCCGTGGTGAGGGAAGGAAGCTGGCACCCCCAATAACACGAGCCCCCCTCCCTCCTCTGACCCGCAGCTGAACCGGGGCTGAGAGCAGAGGTCGATGGCTCGGAGCGGCCGCATGACAGTGAGGAATGACAGCGAATGGGAATGAGAGGAGGGAGTAGTGGAATACAGATGGGAAGAGAGGAGGAGATAGGAAAAACGAGAGACAAGACCAAATTTAATTACTATCAATGAAGGGATCTTCAAAAAACAAATCGACTGCCAATTTTTCGGTGGGCTGTGTGAAATTAAGGCACCGTACAAAATGAATGGAGCTCCGCTGCTGGCTTTTTATCCTCTAGTGAAATAAAAAAATGCCCACAGCGGAGACGAACAGATTACTTGCGTGTGCCATTTTATGTGTGCACTTGATATTGTTTGTCGCAAGCGTGCAGATGTGCGTTAAAATGCTCGTCTGGTCGAGTGCGTTTGCGAGTTAGATACGGGCAGAGATGTCAAGTGAGTTGACCTTTGACTGCGCCTGCCAGAGGTCAAGCAGTTTAGGTCAGTGTCCTACATATAGCATTACATGTTCTTGTCACCTGGAAAATCAAAGAAACTTGGGAAGACATAAGCATTGACAGATTAAGCCACCTTTATCCCAAAATCAAAGCCGAAACGGTGTATGATTGACGCTCGATTTCTTTAAGCAAAAAATTGCAACGTTTACTGTTTGTTACATTTTACTCCTTAGAAATCTGATTCCATGAGTTGATTAAACATAAAAACATCAAGGTGTTTAATTACTGTAAATACTGATATATACGATATATGACACTGAATATATACTCAACTATACAAAAGGCTGCAATAATGTGCCTTACAAATGGCGCAATGCAAAAGATGCCAGAAGATAATCTCAGACAATGAGAGATGGAAAAGTGAAAGTTTTGCTTTGATGTTTTAGAAAGGGAATAAAAAAACTGTCCAACCTGTTTTTATGTTTATGGTATAATGCCGATTCATTTTGATTTATGTCATAATGGACCTTTATTTAGGGTAGACAATATATTTTATAACTGTGAGGAATGCATTTAAGACTTGTTCAATTTGTCAAACTGTCTAATTTTCAAAACTATTGTTTTCTGAAGTTTTTCCATCTACTGGAAATTGTTTTAGTAAAAACATATTTCAGTATTTTATCCGCTTATTAACTGACAGTAAAACACAACAGTACAACCAACCAAACAGACTGGATTTTTTACGGATGAATTTACATTAAAATTAAATCAAGTAAGGTGTTGTTAAATTAACGTAATTTACATAATTTTGGATTTTTTACATTTTACAAAAAAATTACATTTAAAAGTTTTACATTTTGAAACACTACTATTAAATAATTTTTCATATACATTAATATATTTATCATACGTCCTGAATTAAAAACATGATCATCACTTTGATCAAACAAGCAGGTCTGACTTTTTATAAGATATATATTTATATATATATATATTTAGATTACGTTCATTTAATGTGAAAGTAAACTCAATGTAAATTTACAAAAATAAAAAAGTTAATTAAATACTGTCTGGTTTGTAAATAACACAATTTGCTCTTGCACCATCATAAAATAAAATCATTAAAATACTTTATTTTATAATAAAATAGCAGAGATTATAAAATAAATAAATAAACAAACTGTTTTTGCATTATTGTGCACAATTTTTTTGTTATAAATATTAATCTTAAAATGTAAATAAATGGACACTAAAACTGTAATTTATTAATATTATATGAATATGGCCTATAAATCTACCATTAAACTACAATTAAGTTTTTCTTCCCCATATTATCCCTAAGCATAGAAAATACAAAATATAAGCAGTATAAGAATCAACCATTAAAGCAAACCTGAAACATCTCAGTGCACAGAAACAGAAGAAGGCTGTAATATTTCTGAATTAGTGAAATATACAAAAACATATTAATGAAGCACTTGTCTGCAAAGCACCATCTAGTCCATCTATTCATTAAGATTATAAACTAAGATCTGCAGATTATTCAATTACCATGCAGTTCATTTGCATTCAGGTACAAAAGAAACATTTCAGGTACCTGACTGAGGCAAACAGCGCCCTCTGCTGGTCATTCGTCTGCACTTCGCCTTAAACGCCGGCACAACGTGTGTTCTTCACTGTGGAAATCAATAAAACATGAATGCTTTCAGCTTAATATCCATCAAAACATGACACATTCTTTCAAATGACTTTAATGTATTCCTTATATTATTTCTATATTCCTATATAAAGCCTGTCAATGACAGCACTGTACTGATGGAGACGGGTGTGTGCAGATTTTGTTTAACACTATAGCTGATGCTAACAAAGCAGAGATTGTTTGTTTCTGCTGTAGCGTGGTGCCCAAGCATCCTTTTTCATTTGCTTGTTTTCCAGATGTCGTGTCCTCCATATCACCCTGTCCTCGTCCTGCTACCCTCCCTCTCCATCTCTCGCTTGCTCGCTCTCCCTCCCTCTCTCTCTCTCTTGCTCTCTCCCTCGCTCTCTCATCCCTGCCTGCAGCAGCTTCATAGACCCTAACCGCATCAGGCAAGATAGCAGATTGGAAGTACAAGAGATGTCCATCCATCAAACGGAAGAGAGTTGAGAACCGAGGGAACACAGAAAGGCAGCGAAAGAGAGAAAGTGGCAGCACTTTTAAGCTAAATTAGAACCAAACGTTTATCAAAAGCTTTAGTTTCGACTGTATGGTTCTATAAGGAACCTTTAAATAAACCAAAAACATGCAAGGACTATGAAAAACAGCAACGCAGACCTGCTATATAAAAAAAAGTTTGTTATAATGGCAACATCTGTGCTGCTGGCCTATTGTGGCATCATCACACCACTACTGCGGTTTGACTAACCTAAACTATTCTACACTCAGTCTGAATATACAAAGGACACGTCCAAAAACACCAGATGCACGGATGATGCCACACACCAGCCATCTCTCCTGTGCAAACAACCCTTTTGTTCTTGTTTTGTTAAGACAGGCCGGCATACTGAGGTGTGAGCCATGTAGTCTGGGTGGGTCGTGTTTACGCAAACACCTGTTGCAGAGCAGACGCCCAGACAAGGAGAAGACCTGAAGGACAGCTGCCTCGTCTGGCAGGCAGCGGGTAGCGGCTACTTGATGGATGGCACCGAGTTAGAACAGGTGTGTAGTGGGAGAGTCCTCTGGACTCTTACCCATGATTCATGCAGACAGGCTATGCGTGCAGAAAAAAATGGAAAACATACAGCGAGTTCTGGTATGCGGGGCACGTGGGAACGGTTTGGGTCATACTTGGGTTGTCCTGCCACTGGCTCAGTTTTCAGGAGCGTTTTATCTTTTACCTCCTCTTTATCGCCGTGATATAACGCTTCACTTCGTTCTGCGTATCTCTGGCACCCCTGCGCTGCATCTGTGTATCGCAACGCTGCGCCACCCCCCATTCTTAATGTGTTTGTAGCTGATCGGGCGCGCGCGCACTCTCTCTCTCCCCACAGCACGCTCTCCATCTCCATTTCTAATTCCCTCCCTCTATCTCTTCACCTCCCTCTCTTTGTATCTTTCCTCTTCCTCTCTCGCCCACCTTCACGTTCTCTCACTCCCTTTCTGGGCTGATGAATCACCTTCCCCTCCCGTTGAACTCGACTGAATCCAAGGGAAGCAGTGAAGAAGCATCGATCAGCGTCTCCAACAGCCCCACAAGCCAAAGCGCAGAAAACACGGACACAACAAACCGGTGTGCACGGATGCATGCGTGCTTGGCATCAACCTCGCTCATAAGCGCTTGCTTACCAGGCACAGGGGAATACGAAAGTGAATACGAACGTTCCCGGTGTGCGATTTGCATGTTGCATGTCGTCATTGGTCCGTTGCGATCCACACAAGATAGTCAGAAGGTGCATGTTTGCGTTGTGCATGTGAAAAATATGTGAAATCAGCACAAAAGGGTACCATAAATCAATGCACATTCTTTTGACCTATAAAACTGGGAAAAAGCAAGAGGCTGAACAAATTGCTGGCACTTGCAAAACACACAATAATTTTGATTTGCACTGAAATTATCTATCAATATCACAGATATAGTAAGTCAAGGGGGGTACTGAAGTAATGTTGCTACAACTAAAACAGACGTGAACGTGACCACATCAGGTTATGAGCATGAAGTCCCCCTTAAATGTAACTAATTGCCACCACCACCACACCTCTCTTCTGACCTTAGCTATTCTTACACGTAATTAATCATTACGTAGCCAAAAAGAAACCTTTGACCGTAAATAAGTGGACTAACAGGAAACAAATGTATCAACACACAATTACAGGCCCGAAATTTCACTGACACCAGGTTCTATTTCCCTTCTCTATTAGGCATACGCTGTTCTGTCTCGGACTGGTGGCGTTGTGCCGATCGCCTCTCTTGTTTTGTTCCTAATGTACTGGCAAAGGCAGACTCCATTAGTCCCTGCATGCACCAAACACATTTATGTCCCTCTTTCATTTCCTGCTT
Organism: Misgurnus anguillicaudatus; assembly: GCF_027580225.2. Taxonomy (NCBI): domain Eukaryota; kingdom Metazoa; phylum Chordata; class Actinopteri; order Cypriniformes; family Cobitidae; genus Misgurnus; species Misgurnus anguillicaudatus. The sequence continues at coordinate 26,263,543 of NC_073349.2, forward strand.
TTCATTGCACCATGATACATCAGCACGCTCATAGCAGTGTGAAGAAACCTTTCTGTGAACTTGTAGTTGCATGTTGAGGGTGAGTGCCACCTGCTGGCCACCGCTGGAAATGCAACTATTTAAAGATTCACAGCACGGTGGTGCATGGAATCGAACCTATACGCTTTTTTGTTGCTATACCAACAAAAGCTTCTGGATCACCCAGTTCAAGGAGGATGTGGATTCCAAAACATGGAAAAAACAAACAGACAGCCTATTTATCAAGAGTCAACATCGTGGAGAACAGACAGGAGCCCCTCGAGAGCAATCTCACATTCCTACCATTTTCTGACACAGCCAACAAGAATGTATTCTCAGTACACGTTTTGTGAGTCATCCACGTGTGTAAATAGGAAAAAATTGTTTCTTAAATTCATTTGTGTGTGTGCATGCCACCACAGGCGTATAAGCGAATGTGCTTATTATCGCTAATTCCTGCAGGCCTACATTTTAAAAGGTTTAAAATGTGAGTTATGTTGCGTGAGTTGCAAGACGACAGCGGACATTGACAGATCACTTTAGGCAGCCGAATTGCAGGTTGTTACGTCCCCCTGTCACCATCCTCATCTGTCTGGTAGGTGGCCGTACCTCCGAGGCACTGCACGATCCTCCTACCGCCAAGGATCACACGGTACAGGCTGCCAAATAAAGACGCCCGGTCTTGCTCACATGCAAACTCGATGTGTTTTTAAAATCATGATAGTTACGGGGTGGTGATGAAACGGAGCGAAGCCGCAGGAACAGGGGGAATTATTCGTCAGCTATGCGTGAGGTCAAATGCAAGTTGAAACAAAAGTTACATTGGCAACGTCTCCATCTTCACAAGCTTCAGTTTTGGAGTGCACTTTTTGCAATCTTAATGCTTTTGCTATGTTGCATGCTAATATACATTGGATTTTAATTTAGTTTTGTGCATGTCAGGTTAAATATTAAGAAAGTTTGATATTATTTATACTTTATTTATCACATTGGATACAGAAGGTGAAAAAGAGAAAATAGGGTTGTGCATGACCCATGCAAGAGATCATCTGGGTTACACACTGTAAACCCTAATGTTGTCTTTACTTACACAATCACGTAAACATCACTTAATATTTTCTGTTTTAAAGCCAAAGCTTAAAAGGTTTAGTTGATTTAACTTTTAAGCTTACAAAATCCATTAAACTAAACATTCAAGTAAAATGAACTGAAAATTATTAGTTCATGTTGTGAGGAATACCCGTAATCCTTTGTGCCTGAATATTTTGATTATTTTCTGCCTTTCCATAGAATAAAAACTGACAAGAACTTTCACTTCTCAAATATTTGTTAATAAAATGTCATATAGGTTCAAGCTCTTATATTATTGATGTTGTTTTGTTGTAAATTATAATTTTGTGAAGTCACCGTTCAGGTGATCAGTGTTTGCGTACATGAAGCCTGTTCAGAACATTTTATTGTATTTCTCTCCACAGTACTGACAATGTTAAGTGAACTTTATTGTTTAAGTACATTAAATAATCGTAAAGTTTGGTGAACTAAACAATTTAAGTCAAGTCTACATAAGCACCAAGTTAAGTAAACTTAAATATGCACATTTTGGGAGAGCCCATTACTCAATTAAATTGAAGGAACGAATTTACTCAAATCATTTGAGTTCACTCAACTTATTAGGGTTTTCAGTGCATGCGTACAAAAAAACTCACATAGTGTGCATAGCATAGCTTAGCTTTATGCAACCTTAAAGCTTTTGCTATATTGCATGCTTATATGCATTGCATTTTAATTTAGTTGCGTGCATGTCAGGTTAAATATTAAGAAAGTTTGATATTATTTATGCTTCATTTATCACATTGGATACAGAGGGTCAAGAAGAGGAAAGATAGTTGTGCATGACCCATGCAAGAGATCATCTGGGTTACATGCATACAAAAAAAACACACCGTGTGCATACATAGCATAGCTTTATGCAACCTTAAAGCTTTTGCTATGTTGCATGCTAATATGCATTGCATTTTAATTTAGTTTTGTGCATGTCAGGTTAAATATTAAGAAAGTTTGATATTATTTATGCTTCATTTATCACATTGGATACAGAAGATCAAAAAGATGGTTGTGCATGACCCATGCAAGGGATCATCTGGGTTACATGCGTACAAAAAAACACACATAGTGTGCATAGCAAAGCATAGCATAGCTTCATGCAACCTTAAAGCTTTTGCTATATTGCATGCTAATATGCAATGCATTTTCATTTAGTTTTGTGCATGTCAGGTTAAATATTAAAAAAGTTTGATATTATTTATGCTTTATTTATCACATTTGATACAGAAGGTCAAGAAGAGGAAGGATGGTTGTGCATGACCCATGCAAGAGATCATCTGGGTTACATGCGTACAACAAACACACATAGTGTGCATAGCATACATACCACATAGTACAGTAAGAGAAGTATGCTATTCTCATAGCCTATCTTTGCAGAAAGGCAAACACAAATCTATAAGTGTGACAATTACTGCTCTGACTACATGTCGCCCCCTGCAGGCCAAACGTGACTATGACTGATCTAACATTTCTCCAGCCTGGTACCAATATTAGGCTCGTGCATGAAGAAATCCTGGCAACTTTATTTCATCCAATATATCAACATTTCAGAACATTAAATATCTCACGTCGCAGCGGGCGAACACCGAAAACCGAAAACCGTCTCGCCTCCCGCAAACCCGAACTGATTTAAATCGAGTCACGACTCGAAGAAATGACGACCATTAAATTTTAAGTATAGAAATTTGTAGAGAAATGAATACACCGTGCCTCCCCGCCCCCATTGCCGGGGATCCGGCAGGCTTGCAGATGCTTTATGGCGGGCAATTCAGCTACAGCTGCTATCTGCACCATCTCAGGAATGACCGCGCTTGGAATCAAGTGCAATAAACCAGACTGGAATAGGAGGGACAAAGGAAACAAAAGAGTACTAGTCCGTCTGGACGACCATTTAGGGGGAAAGAAGGGGGGTGGCTCACTGCCCTCTTTCTTTAGCCAAACAGTGAAGGGAAAATGCCACACGCATTCACACAAACCAGCGAGAGCAAAAGCCTCACACTGCGGTCAGTCACTGGGGGTTTGCTGTTTGTTTTCTCAGGACTGGCTCAGAAAGGCAGAGGACCGAGTTTTCCACGCTTCCTCTCTCGCATACACACTTCGGCCTCGATCTCTTTCACACCCCGATCTTGTATTGGGTTTTGTGTTCTGGGCCTCAGGAAATCCCCTCCAAAAAGAGTGTGAGCTGTTATTTATGTCTCTCGGCCTAAAAAGAGTGCTTTATAGCTCACGTCAAGGAGAAGCAATGGGGGAGAGAGAGGCATAAGGATGAGCCACCGTAAGAGATTCAAGGCAGAGACGAACCCTCGTCCAAATCCTCATCTAAATAAAGGCCTAATCAGAGGCAAACGTTTACCTTTACGGAATAAAAATGAAAGATAAATGAGAGAATGCATTGAAAAATACTCAAAATGCATTGGACATCTGCCCGAAAGTGACCAAATGCAGGTGTCAGTCAGTGCTCCTGTAGCTTATTTGGTAAAGCAATGAGTAGGAAGCACAAAAGCTATTGGTTTGATTCCTGGGAACCCCACATACATAAAAAGTTTAGCTTGAATGTGGATGCTGCTTTGGATGAAAGCATCTGCCAATGCATAAATGTAAAATCTTAAAGTCACCCCAAAAAACAACAAGCAACTCCGATTTAATGATTTAATAGTTTTCTATAAAGAAATGTCTTGTCAATACGCTTATCAGGAATTTTTGGTAATACATTGTTTAAAGTATTTTATTTATACTCCAAATTAAAACTTGTAATTACTTTTTGATTTAAATGTATTATTTTGATATGTTGTACTGTAATCATCATAACAACAAAAGCAATAATAATAATAAAACAATAATAATAATAATAAAAAAACAATAATATAATATAATATAATATAATATAATATAATATAATATAATATAATATAATATAATATAATATAATATAATATAATATAATATAATATAATATAATATAATATAATATAATAATAACAATAACAATAATACTAGTAAAAATAATAACAATAATACTAGTAATAATAATAACAATAATACTAGTAATAATAATAATTATAATAATACTTTTGGTATTTTATTTCTATATTTTTCCATCTTTACTTATTTTAAGAAAATAAATAATAATAATAATTTTAAAAATACATAATATTATATAATAATACTAACAATACTACTACTACTACTAATAATAATAATAACAATAATAATACTAACAAAAATAATAATAATAATAATAATAATAATATCATCATCTTTATTTTATCTTTTTGTTAAATAATAATAATAATAATAATAATAATAATAATAATAATAATAACAAAACAATAATATTAGGGCTGCAAAACGATTAATCGCAACTAATCGTTTGCAGAATAAAAGTTTTGCTTACGTTATATGTAAACACCCGACGGTACTGTGTATAACAATTATGTATATAAAAATACACGCATGCATGTATAATTTTAAGAAAAACATCTATTTATATGTTAAGTATTTATAATTATATATAATATTAATTATATGTATAAATATAAAAATGTTTATACATATGTGATTATAACTTAAATATATATTTGCATCTGTGTGTATTTATATATATTTATTATACACAGTACACACACGTGTTTACATATAATGTAAACCAAAACTTTTATTCTGCAAACGATTAGTCGCGATTAATCGTTTTGCAGCCCTATTTTTTTCGCCATCATATATTATCATACAACGTCATTATTTATTAATAATAACACACCCATCTTATGTGCATCTTGATGTTTTATCAGTAATATACGCAGAACAATCGTGCCAGTAAAGGTGGCATCAGGTGACATCAGGAATCATAAATCTAAAGGGTGTAGTAGTGAGCACAGTAACACATGAGACAGATCTGTGTTGTGTTTAGACTGGACCCAGATGTACCTGCCTGCAGCTGAGGAGGTCCGACACGGCCTCCTCGCTCACCCTTCAAAGCACCGGACCCTCAGACACTTAGAAAACAATACCTGATCTCTCTCTCTGACACACAAGATACACTGTAGCTCCAGGCAAGACGCACACAACCGCAAGCAACCCACAAAGACTCCCACCACTGCAACGCTAACAATGTAACAATGGTAAGAAATACTAGAAGAACACAGCGCCTCCAATACTACGCTATCTCTCACGTAAGGCAGGAGCCGAACACAGCGGCACTGAAACCAGAACATCGCATTTTACAGCATTACTTCACAATTACATTCTTGTCCCACTTCTGGGCTACACGAAGAATGAATGGAGGGTGGATGGTGAACGCCCACACGTATAAAATCACCACTTCTCCCAACAGTGCTCAAGTCCAGACTGTCTAAGTGCTCTGAGTGGGTTTAACGTTTCAATGAGTCATTCTCAATGCGTTAGGATGTCCTCTTCAGTATCACAGAGCGATTCATCAGCTCGGCTTCATTCAGCGGGTCAACCGCAGGTGCACCTCCTTTGAGGCTGTGGAAAGGATTCAGTAACATTTTCACTTATCAAAAAATGGAGCAAAATCCAGGTACATCAATCAGTGTTGTACAATAGAGCCAGGAATATAAACATAACTACATCAATGTCAGAACAGAGCGCTCGAGATATTGAACTCTTGACATCAGACACTTTAACAAAAGACGCCGCAAAATACTATTTTTATATTTCCTCTTTTGTACCTTGTTTTACCATTCATCCTAAAATGTGGATCTAAATACACAAGATGTACAAACAGTTTTTCCTATTAAGCGTCTGACTTTACAAGAATTTCTCGATTAAAATGTCACGTGAACATATTGTTTTCAAATATTTACAGTAGTGGGACATGTACATATGTGATAAGTGGCATGGGTATATTTGCAGCAAAAGCCAACAATACATTGTTAAGTGCATATTTTTTATTTTTATTTTTATTTTTTTAGATAAGACCCTTATTCCTCGTTTGAGATCATTTAGAGTCCTTTGAAACTGAGATTTTAAACTGCATTAAAAACTGTTAAGTGTTGGGGTCCATTAAAGTCCATTAAAATGGGAAAAACAAAGACTGAACAAAGAAAGACATCAACATTTTGGATGACATGGCGAGTGAATTGTCGTGATTTTTTTTAAAGAAAATTCACTAATCCTTTAAAGGAAAGATCATGTTCCAAGAAGATATTTTGTAAATGTTGGTAAATATATCAGAAATTTATTTATCATTAGCAGTGTTGGGTAAGTTACTCAAAAAAAGTAAATTACATAATCATGTAATTAGATTACTTTACAAATTACTCTCTTCAAAAAGTATTTAATTACTTATTACTAATTACTTTCTAAATCCTATAGTACATGATACAAGGATAGGCATGAAATGGCTCGAAGAAATAATAAATGAAAGTATATCAATTATTCTGGTCCCACTTTAGGGTCAAATTTTCTCTATTAACTAACTATTAACTACTTTTGCCTCAATATACTCCAACTACTGCTTATTAATGCTAAAGAAGTTGTTAATTTTAAGTATTGGTAGAAATGGGGAGGGTTAAGGATGTAGAAGAGGTTTTGCTGAAATTAGATTACAATAAAAATAAGAGTAATCCCTTACTTTACTTTTGCAAGGGAAAAGTAATTAAATTACAGTAACTAATTACTTAGTAACTAGTTACACCCAACACTGATCATTAGTAATATTTATTGCTAAGAACAACTCTAAAGTCGATTTTCTCAGAATCCAGATAAAACCATACATATTTATTTAGGTTTCAGATGATGCATAAATCTTAATTTTAAAAAATGTACCCTTATGACTTGTTTTGTGGTCCATGATCACATATTAAAAATTTGTTTTTTATGAATAGCCCTATATTTTTTATATGTTTCCTTTTTTTATTTATATTCATAATTTCCTATTGCAACTATTTTGTTCTGATTTTATTGTATTTTTTTAAGTAAAAGCTACAGTTTATAGACAGTACAACCAGGGGAACGTAAACACTAAAAAACTCAATTTTCATGATATAAAACAGCATTTATAAAATTATTACACATCTAATTGTTATTTATGACCCACAGAATCTGTTTCTGTGTCTCAATTGGTCGAGCATTGCATTAGCAGCACAAAGGTTGTGGGTTCAATGTAAATTTACATTTTGTAATTTTGCATTTTTATTTAAACCGACTTATTGTGCATTTAAATGACTATTTTATTAGTATGTGGGTTCCCTGCGCTGTACAAAATGATATCATATCAAGATATATTTTTATGTTACTTTAACTTAACAAATGAAGTTAAACAACTTCAACTTGTTTTTCTAAGTTATGTCAACTTATCACTCAAAACATTTTAACTTATCAGTCAAAAAACTACTTTAAGTAATCAAGGTGTATAAACTTTATGCTGCATGTTTTTTACAGTGTAAAAAATGCAGCATGAAGTTAAAATAACTGGGTTTTGCAAGTCAATTCAACCAACTATTTTAAGTTTTGAATTGTGATAAGTTGACATAACTTATAAAAACAGGTTGAAATACACTGTAAAAAAATTTGCTGTAATTATGCAGTTGGTTGCCAGTAACTTACTGTAGAAGATAAAGACTGAAAATGTTTCATGTTCATTTAACTTTGAACAAACTGTTGTCAGTAAATAACATTAATGTAAAATCTACAGTAAGTTACTGGCAGCTAGTTGCCAGTAATACTGTAATTTCTACAGAAATTTTTTACAGTATAGTTTAACTTAGATTTTTATGTTACTGCTGCATTTTTTCTAGGGATAGAAATCAATTTCTTCAAACTGTAATGCATACATGAAAAAATCCTCAACAACACATAACGGGACCGATCAATTTCAGCTGCCTACAGTAAGACATGTAACATTAACTTCACAAAGCTTTACGAGCGACATATTTCAACAAAATTGCATTGTACAAAAGACGTAACGCCCATCTCAGTCCATGATGGTGGCCTCGGATCGAGGTTTAACAAACCATTCCTAGGTTTACCACAACCATCAGTACACAAAGCGCAAAAAGACGCACACGTGTAAACAAGTGTGCAAAGCCCAGTGCACAAACGTGCCGTGCACGCCCTGATTTACAGCAAAGTAAACGATTTAAGCTGCACGTCTCGCTCTAACACCTAAACACATGACAGGCCTCTCATAAATAAGGTTAGCCAGAGCCTCCAGTGTAATTTACACCTACACTATCTCTTAAACTAACATGTAACAGGTTCATCTGCCATATTTCAGCACCACAGGCTGAGAACTCGCCCGGGAAAGATGAATGAGCTAGACGGGCATTAAGAAAGAGAGAGAGAAACTGCGAATGTGCAGTTATGAGGGGCTGGGCAAGTCAACTTCAAAGACTTCAGAGTGGATCTGTTTTGGATGTGGAGGCCATGTTGGCTGCACGCAGGCCCGGCACAGGCTTAGCTTACGCTCCTGTGAAAGCCCTCCAGGCCCGAGGCACAACCATGGCAGGCTGCAGTAATGTCTGACAGCGGCATCAAGGCTTCACATCTACCGTCATAAATCCTCCTGCCCTCATTCTTCTTTTCTCATGCGGCGAAATGCATCTTTGTCCCATAAGGGTGATTTATTTTGCAGAAACTTAAAGTTGCACCAGTCACTTCACAGCACGGGACTCTGCGTAAAAGGGTAAGGGAGAAAAGCAGAGCACATATCTGGCCTCGACGCAGTAAAATCTGTTTGCAATTTAACCAACTAAACCTGGTTATGTGAAGGATTAATATGATCCATATTTTAAAATATTAAAACTTTTAAATAGTGTGTGTGTGTGCGTGTGTGTGTGTGTGTAAAAACCACTCCAGTAAGAAGAAAACTGAATGGACTTCAAATGAGTCATGCCACCTAGAGGTTGAATTGAGAACTGCAGCATAAACAAATCTTATAAGAGACCTAAGAGAGACATTTTTATAGGTTATACAATCTCATACTTGTATAGTGTAACTTATTTTTCCCTCAGCTGTGAGGCCATGATGATGTCAAATAATACCCTTTATTATAGATTTATTATTTTAAAACTTTAAGCTTATCAATCCACTAAAACTCCACTAAGAACCCCATAAGACCCATCGAGAACACATTAATGTTTCAGTTCAACCCAAAGAAATATCATAAATTTAAAAAATGGATCAAGAAAATGTCTTATCGCCATAATGCGCTTTTCTTTTTCTCAGTGGTTATACTTGTTACATTCTCAATACCATTTTTTTTTTAAATAAACATAAATGCAAATACTTCCATGCTAATATTTGTCTTATAATAATAATCAAATTCTTTTGGGGGCTCGATTGTCACGAAAATAATGTCATGTTGCAACAAATCTTAATGATTTTAACAATATAACATTTTGCTTCTCTTAATTTAGGGTGAATTGAAAACTGATCATGTTCTTGGCAAAACCCCAGTTTGTCATAACATGCTGTAATAGTCGCATTTACACTCACCAGAACCTAAAACGGCACAGAGATGCACACTTAAGATTTGCATGAGGCCTTTAAACCTGCTGAACTGAGCCTGTTAATTCAATGCATTTTACTGCCAATTGCCACTTTGGCGCTATGAAAATAAGCATAAACGCCACAGCTTTAAATGTAAATTAATGAGGGTTGTTGCTAGGTTACCGAGCGCACATCCAGAACAGCAAATTATTAATTTATAACTAAGCGAGACATTATAGCAATTAATGTCTAGATATAACCATTCAACGACACCTGCAGTCTGCATATATCAAGTGTAGATTTTAGGTTTAAGAGGCGATTGCAATACGTTTTGTGCTTTTAAATGATCTGTGAGATACCCAGTCTATTACAAACAGTATGTAGTTCACAAATCTTTGTTGTGTTGGGAAATGGTGGTGGGAAAATACATTATTTTTTAGGGACAACACAGTAAATTATATTTTGCATATATTTCTTATAATTGCACAGCTACATATATATATATATATATTGCTGTACACATTGTACAACAAATAATAAATGTGTTCCTTTTAAATCACTTTTTGTAATAAAGGCAATACTGTGCATGATGAAAAGCAGACACACTGAGTAACATAAATTTTGTTTCTTTCCAAACTCATAAAACAAATGTAGTTGTTGTTTTTTTAAAGAAGAACTAAACTATTTAAATTGATAATTCAATCTATTTTAACAATGCAAATGTGAAATCCAAGTACTCTGTAACCCATCCAAGTCTCAACGTACACCTGGTTGTGTCACTCACTCATCCTATATGGAAATATAAAACCCAAGGTTCTAGTTTCCCACCAGCGCACCCAGCACCTCCTCTACTCGCAAAAAGACACAAACAAGCAGATGAGAAACGCTATGACTGGATCCAGCCCAGCGAGTTTAAACCACAAGACCATCTTGAATGTCTACAGTGAGAAATTCTCCGCAGCACAGGGGAAAACAACAGGCCTCATCACAGGGGTCTCGATTCTGAGAAGCAGAGATTTTGGATGCGATACTGTCCAGTTCGATCCAAAACGTCCACCATCTGTAACAGCTGGATGACAGCCGGTTAAGAGCGAGAACATTTGGTTCAGGGCCATCAAAAACAGAATCCTGAATTCAGGTTTGAACCAGACTCAAAAATCACAATTTGAGCCCTCCCTTAGTGTCATTGTGAAGATCGGGGAAACGCACGATCCCGGGACGCAAAAACGACAGACGTAATTCCCAGACAGAGCATCTGGCCAACTGCGGACCTTCAACCAGCGTCAATAAGCAAACTAAACCCCACCTCTGGAAATGTTCTTCACAAAAACAAACATACCTGTGGCTTGAGACTAGGTGAGCTATGCTACTTGCTTGGAACAAAAAGAGGCATTTATTAAAATACATGACATCCAAAAACACAAGACGTGCTGAAGACACAAAGACGCGGCCAAGAAAAATTACGACTTTGCCGTACAGACTCAAAAGCTTTGATTTATAAGCCTCACCTAAGCCTCCGCTAATTTAAACCGGGATGGTATTTTGATCCTGTGTAATATGAATTAGATTTGGAAGTTAGAGATTGAAAATGGCTGCATAGACAAAAGTTAAATAATCATTTGTTTAAGCATTAACATTTACATCCATTTGGCAGATGCTTTTATCCAAAGCAACTTACAGTGCATTTAATCTTTACATTTTATACACTGAATCGAGCCCATGAACTAAGGGATGGGGGAGTTTTACATTTAAAAAGCCTGTAATTTATTTTGATGATCTACACTTACATTCTTTGTGGGACATAACATTTTAATGTCTAAATTACAAAAATGAAAGGGTGAAATGGACATTATTGTGTTTGTCTGTTTGTTTGTTTATCACCTGTTAGTCTAACTTGTTATTTAAAAATATATGTATCATAGCAAGTAGTAATGTTTAAAATTTGACATTTGATTTTTGAAACCTGGAGTCAAACCATCTAAAAAAACATGCATTTCTGAAAATCCATATTTCTAGAATATGTCTTAATATTTATAATGCAAGAACTAGTTTTTCATGTTTTAACTGCCTTAATTTAGGACATCAAGGGTGTATTTATATCCAAATCTTTATTTTACTTGCCAAGGAAATGAAATGAACACTACATGAGGATAATAATAAAGCTCTCACACATTTTAAAGGCTTTGGCACGTGTTTCACACTGATCCACAAGCGCCCTCTGGTGGCAGCACTTTCAACTCGACATTGCTATTAAAATAATTGAAAAAGTCTTAACTCATTTCTATTATCTATTTTAATAAATAACTGTCAGCAGGTATACTGTGAGAAACTTTCACTGTGGCTATATATTGTGAATATACTTATATATTTAGTATAAAATCATTAGAAATGACCCTGAGCTGCACTAAATGTTAAGCTTTTATTAGGTAGCTATAAGTTTTTAGTGAGATAAATTGGAGATACATTGTGTCTACATTTTGACCAATGAGAGGCCTTCAATTTACAGTTTTGATATGTGCATGTCAGAAATGTACTATAGTTGCCTATTTTATGCCAAACATACCAGTCAAAACTGTTACAATAGGTTACTCTTTAAATAAAATAAAAGAATAAGAATATTTTATTACATTTTTGTGTATTACTGTTTCTTTTCACAAAGCTTTTATTTTATTATTTTGACTGCGGAGGCATATATATTATAAATATTATGAAACTTTGATGCATCATATTTCCTGAAAGAATGATTAAACCAAAATATCGTAAAACAAACCAGCCTACTTGACAAGTTATACAACTTGACCTGTATTCATAAGTCTTTCACAATCCTTCACTTCTGGTGTTGCTAGCACGATGTATTTATTATTTTCCAAGTACGCTTGCAAGGAAAGTTTCTATATAACAGCTTGTACTGTCATCATTAAACAAGACTGATGATGTCAACTACAAAACTCCATTATAGCGCCCTCGTGCGTCCGCCAATATATGAAAATCAGACCTCAGTCTAATGACAATAAAGCAATTTAAAACAGTTTTACATCTCTTCAGTAAACGTAAACTTTGATATGAATTTAGTCTAAATTAATTAACATAAACACTGACGATAAAGAAAAATGCGGAAAAAATAAAATATTCATTCAAACTATTTCGGATACTTAATCCTAATAGCCGACTACTTTCATTCATTTTAAGATGTTCAATATGCTTTAGACATCCAATTATCTTTTCAATAATTATACATAGTATGTTCACTGGATTATGATCAGTCTGATTTAACATTTACGTTCACGACACAAATATAGTGTTGAATGAACGTTAGAAGTCACAATTACAAACATCAAATAAAAATAGGAGTGCATTACATTCAGCGTGGCTATTTACAGGAGTGAACATGCCCCTAAGTACCCCATCTGTCTTCATTCACAAGCTCATAACTCTGTATAGAGAGACATTTGGCCCCTGTCCCGACGGTGCCAACTCAACTGATATACTAACAGACGTTTGTCAGCGAAACCGAGTCCAATCACACTCGACGATAAACACACCGAAACTTACATTTCACCTAACATTTTTACAATTTATTGAAATATGTCTTTTATAGGTTGAATCTGATTGTATATTGGATTGAATGGAATCCCTGTTGGAAAAGGCAGGGGGCAGTATTACGCACGCAGGCCTGCTGAAATACGACCTAGATGAATGGTCGAAATATAAATGCGTTTTTCAAAAGTTAAAACCGCATGGACTAAATAAACACAGATTACTTGTATAAATGTCAATTAAATATCAATCACAGCCACATTAACTAAACAAAGATACATAGGTTAAGTTAAAGATGTTCATAAAAACGTAAACTACTTCTGTGGTAACTTTGACAACACACATGTGTGATATCATACATTCAAAATTACCATAGGACTAATTTGTTGAAAGCAATTGCAAATTGGCTGCATCTCTAAAAAAAATAATAAAAATAAACAACTAGCAAAATTGGGTCGCAACATTTGATATTTTGTTATGTAATGTAATTGTATTTATTATCGATTAAAGATGCACTCACGTGAGATGAAACTTCAGTTAAATAGATGCACATATTTCACATAGGTCTGCACGGGCTTGAGTTTCTTCCACCTGTTGGCGCCATATTGAGAGGTCACGTGACCAGCGGAAATCTGACCAATAATCAGACACTCATTTCTAATCAGCAAATAAATCGCCTGTTTTACCCTAAAAACTTTTACTTTTTTTTAAATGTGTGATGCTGTGCTTACAGCGCATTTATAAATATTTTAAATATAAATTACCCAGTGCACCTTAAGTCCACCTTTTGGGGATGTCCATGCTGAACCAGCACCAAAACAATGCTGGTCTTGCTGGTATGCTGGTTTTTCCAGCAGGGGTTATACATGTTAAAAAAGGATACATTTCAGAATGTCCCGATATTTTCATTATACTTTACATGCACAAGTTTTACAATGATGATACTCCGGCATGGTTTGATAATGTTGTCTATGTTGGTAATAATGTGAGCTTCTGCAAAAGCAATTATAAGAATTGTTGTAAACAAAAACCTTTGCCGCCTTAAAAATGTTTTTGTTGAATCAACTCAGATTTACCAGTCATTTCAACTTACTATTAATTAGTTATCTTGACAAGGGATAAGTTCCTGTACCTTATAAAATAAAGATGACTTATTTTAACTATATTTTATATGTTATAACAACTCATCTTTTGTCAAGGTAAATAATATTAAGTTAAATTGACTTGTAAATCTGAGTTAATTAAACCAAAAATTTAAGGCAGCAAATAATTTATTACATTGTGTTAACTGTCAATGCTAGAAATTTGATTGATTGCCTCGAAATATTTCAAACTTCTGTTTTTTGAAAAACCTCCAATTTCCAAGATCCCATATTTTTAATATTGTCTCAGACATTTGGCTACCATTATATAAAATGTTTAAAATTATTATTGTTGCCCTTCTCTTATAGATAATGTTTAACATAATTAGTCAAGATTGGGACCATTAGTCACACTTTTTACTCAAAAGAATATTCATCAACGCTCTACTTTAACTTGAATTGATTAAAAGTCATTAAAAGTAATGAGTTGTATCACTTTTAGCTATTAAACTTAAAAGTATCTGAATTTAAGTTTCCAATTTTAAGTTATTTACATTTTTTTTACAATCCATTTAATGTGTGTATTATTCCTGTAAGTAGACTTTTAAAGTATTACAAATTTTAAAAGCAACAATTTGGAAGAGAACAGTAATGCGAACAAAATAATTGTTAAAGGCGGAGTCCACAATGTTTGAAAAACGCTTTGGAAAAGGAGACGGGCCGACTACCAAAACACACTTATAGCCAGTCAAATCAAATCAAATGCCGGGTTGCGTATGTGTGGGGCGGGTCTATCAACAGAAGGTCCAGATTCTATTGGGGTAGGGGCGTGTTTGTTTAGGTGATTTCAAATATCAACATTGGCTGTCATTCATCATGGACTCCGCCTTTAACAAATACTGCAATTAATAAATTGTATAGTCTTGTGAACACAATTCATCCTTTCAGTTTTCAATTCAGCCTGCCTTTATAACAGCTGACCCTTACCTGAATGTATGCCAGCCTGTTTTTATTCTCTCTACTGTTTCCTACCTAAAATATGATAGAATTATTTTAGTTTATGTTTTGAAACCCACTGCTAGTATAACACGCATTTGCGCACAATTGGACTCAGTTGTTACTGAAATAGCCCTTGTAACAACTTCCCGGTGTCACAATTTGCCACAGGTTCCTCTATATATGTTGTCCCTGAACATTAGCCCTCTGACCCTCTTAAAGGGCCCGTCCTTACCTGGATTTATGATGAGGAACCCAAAACAGCAAGACATTGCAGAAGCCTCCAGCAGGGCACTAAGTGGACCCAGCAGTGCCACTGTTGTTTCCGGTCACCCCGGACCCCTTCATTTTTCTCTTTGCAATATCCTCCCGGCGTAAACCACTGGGCAGCACACACAGAAAACTGATGAGCTTTCCTCATAAAGCCAGGCTTCGGGTGACCTTGCTGTTGCCAAGGCAACACATCTGTCATACATTTTCACATAGTTTGGCATCCATTTAAAAGCATCTTTTGAGATTGTTTTGAATTGTTTATGGTCCAATATATGTGGAATCATTAAACATTTTATTAAAACAACTTATTAGTTATTTTTCTTAATTAAAGACAATCATGCTATGAGCATATCAATGCATTTTGTTGTTGTGTATTGCTCCTTATCCAACACATATATGATGGCTCCTTATCACAGATGTTTTCCACAAAAACAAGCTGAAAGTAAACATTTGAGTCTGCATCGTCAACTTTTTGAAGCTGTTCCCATGTGATGCAGCTCTGTGTTGAAGACTAAAGGAAACCATGTGCACACACGCTGAACCCAAGAGGCCATGCGTGGAAACACGCAACACAAATTTTTATGTACTGTTTTTACTCACGCCCTTCTAAGGATTACTAATCAAATGCAGTGTGCTGAAGCGGTTCATAACATTTCGAAAAGCAACACTTACATCTATGCCAAACAAATAAAAAGAAAGTGTTGTGGTATCTATATAAATCCTTTGCGAAAATACTAGAGGATTTTGAAGAGAGAGAGGAAAATGGAAAAGGGAGGGTGAGAAAGACGCCTCTGGTGGAGAGACCAAATGCTCACTACTGCGAGTTTGAACAGGGTGTGAAAAGTTTTTATGAATGTTTTGTTTTATATTTAATCAAAACTGCTATTTAACACCCCATTTTGGGATTTTCTTTAAAGTTTAAATGTTAGTGAAAAGGGATTAAATATTACACAGTTCATTAAACTGCAAAAATGTTATCATGTATACCTCACATATGAGGTAAAATTTAGTGGAAAAATGCGTTCTTCTAATAGTTTTATATAAACATATTTTTTTAAGTTTTTAATATTTGCATTAAAATAAAAAGTTAACAAATATAAGTGTAGATTACAGCATAATTGCTTTTGCAGTATTAATCATTAAAATAAATCACGTGTCATTTTCATTGTTTATGGATTTAAAATTACATTTATTTTATAACATAACGCAGTTGTGTGCAAATGCATTATGGCACAATTAAACAAGTCATTAAACAGAACGTAAATAAACATAAAATGCCATTTCAGATGTAAATATGATGCCAATTTGTCATTATTCTGATTGAAATAATTGTATTTGACAAAAATGAATCATCACATTTATTTTGGTGGTTTTCACATGAGGCAGAGGCTCAGATTGTTAGAAATGTAAGTGGAAGTTTCTGTGAGCTCTGCACACCTTTCCCCCTTAAAGGGACACTCACTTTTTTTGAGAATATGCTCATTTTCCAGCTCCCCTAGAGTTAAACATTTGATTCTTACAGTTTGAAATCTATTCAGCTGATCTCTGGGTCTGGCGCTAGCACTTTTAGGATCGCTTAGCACAATCCATTGAATCTGATTAACCATTAGCATCACGCTAAAAAAATAACCAAAGAGTTTTGTTATTTTTCCTATTTAAAACTTGACTCTTCTGTAGTTACATTGTGTACTAAGACTGACAGAAAATTAAAAGCTGCAATTTTCTAGGCATATATGGCTAGGAACTATACTCTCAAACTGGCGTAATAATCAGTGACTTTGCTGATGTAACATGGCTGCAGTAGGCATAGTGATATTACGCAGCAGACGAAAATAGTCCCCTTGGTTACTTTCGGTGTCAGGGGACTATTTTTGGGCAGTGCGTAATATCACTACGCCTGCTGCAGCATTGTTACGGCATCAAAGCCCTTGATTATTATGCCAGAATGAGAGTATAGTTCCTAGCCATATATGCCTAGAAAATTGCAGCTTTTAATTTTCTGTCAGTCTTAGTACATGATGTAGCTACAGAAGAGTCAAGTTTTAAATAGGAAAAATATCGAAACTCTTTGGTTATTTTTTTTGCCCGATGCTAATGGTCTAATCAGATTCAATGGATTGTGCTAAGCTATGCTAAAAGTGCTAGCGCCAGACCCGGAGATCAGCTGAATGGATTTTAAAACAGTAAGAATCAAATGTTTAACTCTAGGGGAGCTGGAAATTAGCATATTTAAAAAAAGTGGATTGTCCCTTTAAAAAATGGTGCATGACCCCCCCTGGTTAAAATTGCATTGCACAATTAATAAAAAGTGCCTTTAAATTCATTTAATGTAGATTTAATGGCATCGCTCTGCAGCAGGATCGTCTATTTTTTCCCTTTCCTTACATAGCATGCCAGTTTTTTAAATTATTTGCCAAAATATTTCGAGAACTTCACTGTCTCCCCTGAAAGCCAGCAAATTTCACGGGTATTCAACAGAAAAAATCCTTCCCGCAAAGATCAGCTCTCCTGAAAGTAATATCAGTCATACGCTCTGACACTTTATAATTGAGATGCATGGAACGGTCCGGCGTTTTCATCGGACAGATGTGCCCGATCCTCTCGTTGCCAGCTGGGTTGGCCTACACGCGGCTGGTCTGTGCATGCTGTTGCCCTCTAGTTTCAAACTCTGCCAGATAATCATACTCGGTTCCCTAGGGATGCTGTAACTCAAGTCTCCATTGTGCCATGTCACGGTTATGCGGCCTACGTTCTGCTCGGTGCTCTGTGGGTTAAAATGAGTGGCCGCGGGCCAGCGTCTGAACGTGTCTTTCTTGAATGCGAGTGGATTAGCACTCTCCACACATCCAGCTTGGCCAGGAAACTCAAGACGACTTTTAAAACGAAATAGGCGCCGATACGTCTCCATCATAAATTTGAGGACACATGCTGACCAATAACAGCCCAGTGGTCTTCCTAGCCTAGGGGTATGATGGAAAGCAGAAGAGGCCAGCAGGTGGGCACTTTTGGCTGACCTTTTTTTATTCGTAGTATTCAACGTTGGCTGTTATGTGGGATTATAGAGACGAATGTAGCTGCCACCTAAAAAACCAGCAACGGAAACTACACCCTTAAAAATGCTGGGTGGAAAGGAATGAACCTAACCTGTTGGGTTGTAATTTAAGCAAAACAATCTCATGGTAATTCATATTTATGCATCAGACCACATTCGTACGTTTTTGCATGATTTGCTGTCTCCCCTGTGGCGTTGGAGTTAGGGGCGGAGTTAGGCATGTGGTTCATTGATATTCATATTGATTTTTATAATAATTATATTTTTTGTACAAATGCATACAAAATAGCAAAGTCATAAAATACAGACAAATTAGCCTGACACTGATACTGGTTTGTTTTAAAGGTGCAATGTGGGAATGCAACCAACGGCCCTTTCGAAACGCATATGGTGCTTTTTCATTGCATATGTACCCCACGGTTTAGGTCGGGTCATGTCAGGCCAGCTCACCTCACTTTGGCTTGGTTAGCTTTTCCATTGAGTTTAGGAACACTTCGAAGTGGGAGGGATTATATGCGTGTCATTATATTTGCGCTGCCTACTGCTGTGACATCATACACTGAAAAAAATGGACTTAGTGGGTCTTTGAATTTAAATAAAATAAACATGTATATGCAACACAAAATATTTATATTCCTTGTGTAAACATAATTTTATTGATTAGGATTAAAATGTTTTGTTTGAATGTAAAATGAACACATTATTCTCACATTGATTAAAATTGATTGAATTGAAAACTTAAAGCAATAAAATTGTGTTTGCACACAAAACGGCACCTCCTGAGCAGCAGGGGCAGTATAGCTCAATGAGAAGGACATCGATTGCCATAAAAGAAGAATAAAGATCGTTTGTTTTGGGCGCCAAAATGAAGACTCAGCAGCAGTCAGTCAGTCAGAAGAACTCTCTCAGACGGACACCACGTTATTAAAGTAAGTTATATTATTTATTTATGTTCGCTTCATACGTGATATATCTTCACTAGATAGACTATTTTTGTTTACAATATGTAGCCATTGCAATGACTTGTAGTAAATATTAGTTTGGAGGAGGTTGGTGGAGTAAGTTGACAGTCAGTCAAGCTCATAAAGAAAAACAGCGTTTTAAAAATGTCAGCTGTTTAACGTTATTTCACGTTTGGTAGTTTTATCCGAGTTGAAAACTGTCAGCTTTGAGTTGACTTTTGAGGCACTTTTTACTCAGCTGTTCTATGGAAACGTATCAGGACAAATAAAACGCTAACCAAAAGTTATTCTGTCCAGAGTAACGTTATACATGTAATTTACCAGATAATATCAATTGACTAAATTAATAATGACATTGTGTATGAAACAAACGGTCTGCTTAATCAGATGAACAGACCCGCGTCAGTTATTCATGACTTCGCTACGCCACGAGCAACACTTGATTCTATTAGAAAAAGCTTTTTTAAAATGTCTCGCGTGACGTCTGGTAAGTTATATTAACTGGAAAAAAAACCGCTTTGAAGTGCCACACCTTAAAGCTGACGTTTTCAGAAGAGAACCTTGTTGTTTTAAGATCTAATTTTGTCCAACATTGCGTCCTATGACAGATATAATACTTCATTATTGCTCTGTGTATGTGTGACCTTAATCATTTGAGGTTTTGTGTTGATTTCACCTCTGAATATTTCCTCTTATAGGTCCATCATCCTTGCATGCGCTACACACTCAAAAGCATTGGTAAGTCATTTCTTTCACTTTTGTACTGCTGTTAGGAGCTATATCTTATTTTTGTAACTAATATACATGTATTATTCTTTTACTCGCAGTACTCAAATATACAATGGTTGGTTAATCTGTTTTCAGATAAATGCTGAATTTAAAAGAATCACTACTGTCTAATGTTCCTGCGTGTCACCTGGACCTCCAATCCAAAAAACCTGATGAAACTCTTCTATCAGAAAGGAGGACAGCTAGCAAAAAGACTTCAAACAATTAATGATCAAATGACAGAAGTAAGTAATATAGATTCATAGACATAAAAATGTGTAAACATTGTTGGAAGTACAGAACGTTTAGTATGTTTTAGTTACAACATCTTTTGGCACAAGGGTCATTAAAACACCTGGGAAGATTTAAAGGGGTAGTTCACCCAAAAATAAAAATTCTCATCACTTACTCCCTATCATGTTGTTACAAACCTGTATAAATGTCTTTGTTCTGATGAACACTAAGGAAGATATTTTGAGGAATGTTTGTAACCAAACCAATCATAAGCCCCATTCACTTCCATAGTGGGGAAAAATAATACTATTGAAGTGAATGGGGCTCATGAACAGTTTGGTTGCAAACATTTCTCAAAATAAATATCTTCCTTCATGTTTGTCAGAACAAAGACATTTATACAGGTCTGTAACAACATGAGAGTGAGAAAATGAGATAATTCACTTTTGATGTGATTGTCAGGTGTGGTAGCACACACTCGAAACGTGGCCTCTTTGTTTAACTCATTCCAGTGTAGTGAACACTAGGGATGCTCCGATCAGGATTTTTGCAGCCGATACGATCACCGATTTGTAATCTTCGTGATCGGCCGATACCGATTCTGATTTTTTTAAAGCTGATATGCAAGCTCTTTGATGACTGTAACTGTTACATTTTTTCTAGATAAAATAATACCACGGATGTTGCCTTTGTTATATTACTTGCAGTAATTAGGTATATTATTGTTTTAATAGTGACTCAAATAAATAAGCACAACAAATATTTATTCTGCATAGAGAAAATTAATATGGCTTTAAAAAGGCTTATGTCTCCTAAAAGTACTGAAAATAAAACACTTCACAGACTTTACTGTATTAATTAAATATACACGCATTCGTATGAAGTATAAAAGTTCTTTAGTCAAGAGCAGAGAGTGATTTTATTGAGAGATGAATTACCCCTCGTTCAGACAGCCAACGACAAGCAGTAGCAGAGCGACGCGATCTCATTCATTTCAATGGAAACCTGGCGACTTCCGGCGACACGAGCGACAGTGACCGTTGGCGACCGTATGGGCGTGTCCAGCGACGCGAGAAAGTTAAGAAAAGTTTAACTTTATGCAAATGTCGAGCGACTTTCGGGAGCGACTACCAATAAGAACAAAGCAGTGGAGTTCACGTCATCCTTCTCTCGTCAGTTATTGGCGTGGATGGTACTCATTTGTTTATCACAAGCAGATTTAGAAACGCCTCATTGAAAGAGACAAGCGACACACAGCGATAATGTCGCTGGCTGTCTGAACGAGGTGTTAGGTTACTGCAGCTTTAAGACGTGAGAGAGAGATCGCTCCGTTCACGTGCACTGATGACAGGCTGCTGTGTGTGTGGGCGGCGGCTGAACGCAGACAAGCAGCTGTGAGGAAAATAAAAGTTTAAACGCCCAAAACTTTAAGACGCATGCAAATAAGAAACTTTTGGCATGAGGATGCAATTGTCCGTGATAGATATGTGTTGTATACGCTGTTTGATGGGGATGTGAAGACGCCTCGCGCTGTTGACCGGAGCACGTCCTCATAGAAAATGCGCATATCTCTGTAAAGGCAAAGAGAGACATACAAATCTGCACGCCGCACATGAGCAAAGGGTTGTAAAAATGCTCGTGCTACGTAAAAAAATGTCTTTAATTGCAGCCACATTCAGGATCCTTTTGATGACAAAAGTAAACAGAAAGATCGGTTTATGAGATCGGCAGATTTAGCGAGCACCGATCGAGTCATTTAATGCCATTATCGGCCGATCGATCTGAGCATCCCTAGTGAACACACACACACACCCAGAGCAGTGGACAGTGCAGCTGCCTTGCTTTGTAACCCATGTATTTGTAACCAATTGTAACATGCTGTGGCAATGCACTTGGGTCTGTATACTTACATTTATATTTGTTTGCATTGTACTAATTTCCAATGACACTTTTATTGTAACAGTAACCTTTTTTCTGTTTCTTTAACTACATTTGTTTGTTTTGTACAGGGCATGGATGAAGTCAGCATCAGTGAGGTCATTTGAAGACACCAATGTTGGGATTTGTGCTCTCAAACAACATGCTGCTTGTGATGAAGAAGAGGATCTTTGTATAGTCCTGGAAGCCATGAAGGTGTTGCAACATCGTGTTTGAGCTGATGTATGCCTTAAACCTGACCTATCCTGATCTCCGCTTTATTTTTGAGGAAATCCAAACTGCATTGAGAGTAACTTTAACGAACAGTTTCTTTCAGTGAAAGGATCAGAAAGACTGTGCTGCTCATTTTTGACTTTTTTGTCTGTTTTAAGTGTTTTCTCTTATTAAAACATTAACAGTTTGCTGCTCAGAGTCGATTTTGGGAAAGGGTGTTGTATTTTTTTTTTGTTTAATCTTTGATTAAAAGTTTATAAATGCTGTAGCTCTGACTTTCTGAAGGAGTGATATTTTCCAGTTTGTAAATCCATTTTATAAATAATAGTACTTACTGTTTTGCATGTCTCTTTGGAATGCAGTGTTTGTGTTTTAGCACTTCTAAATCTACTGTGATAGTAACTATTTTAAACATTTGGGTCAGTTTCACAGATGGGGCTTTTCCTAGTCCCAGACTTTTGCAATGCCATATATCAGTGCCATTGTTTTGTCTAAAAATGTACTCCAGTGTTGTTTTTGTAAGGTAGGTTTGTTTGTAAACTTTATTTTTGTAAAAATATCCTAATATAACTAGGGCCTAGTCATGGCTTAATCTACAACCTGTTTGGGAAATTGCCCCTTTATGTATGTACTGCATGTGCTGATTGTTGTAATAGTTATTGACTGTTAATGAATTAATGTGTAGTGATTTAAATGAATTGATGATCTGAAGGCAGTGGTTTGCCTCAATATCACTAAACATTTGTACAAAACTCTTTGCTTTTTATGCCAATGCAAATGTATTTTGTATTTAAAAAAAAATAAATAACATTTGGATAATTATGGGTGATTATTCTGGTGCCAGAGACATAATGAAATTGCTTTAGAGTTACATAATCCCATAATATAAGCATTAAAAAAGCATGTTGGAATTACAGATGAAAATCTAGTCCCCTTACATAATAAAATTACTTAAACATTACAAAATAAATGTGTTATAGTAAAGAGAAATAGCACTTTGAGTCAACATATTTCTATTAGACTACTTAAAGTAATTAAAATGTTTTGGTCTGACACATAAAAATTAATTTGAGAAAATTATTTTGGTTTTAAACAATCGGATCATGTGGGACCGATGTACACATTAAAATTACGTAAATTGAAAGGATTTTTTTTTTCAGTGTACAAGTGGGAGCATTGTTGGAATGCTCCACATACATTCATTTATTGTTTGTCCGCCACAAAAAAATTGACCACCACAAATAGATGTTTGCACATTATGTTTATCACTACCTCTATCTCACATGACAGTTTCAACACCCGTGGCGTCAGTCGACGCGTTCCGCTGAGCCTCATTTCAGTTGCATTTAAGCATATATGCGGATGTGCGCATCGCGAATGCGCCGCCACAAACTGCAAGTCTGGAAAAAACTGGTATTGTGTTCCTGAATCTCAACCTGTGGATGTTTTTCATTGCTAAAAGGGAGTTTGGGAACTTATAGCAAAGCACAGATTACAACAGAGAAGCACAAGCTAGCATGAAGCTAAAGCTATTCTTTACATAGCGATGATGCTGGTAGTGACGATTCTCTCAAACCAATCAGTGATCATCAGTGTTTTTTCGCTTCACATTTTGGTGTCAGCTCGGGTCTCTTGGAACCCCAACCGAGATGGTTCTAAAAAAGAGGATCGGGTACTACGTACTGCACCCTGTGGAAAAGCCCCAAAAGTAAGCTGACCCGACCCAAACCGTAGGGTACTATGCAAGGAAAAGCACCAATAGAGAAGCCACCATAGGACCAACACGTCATCGTCTAAGGCCATAGATGTGTACATTAGATGTCGCCATGGCTACGGCAGTTCATTGGACCAAATGCGTCAAATGGAGCCACCATTTTGAAACAGGGAGCCCAGCATCATCGTCATTGTAGGCAATGGTGTAACGGAAATAAAATCACCATAAATCGTCATGAATGCGATTTTCTTGGTTTTCTTATGGTTCGTTTCAACAGTCAGACATGTATTTAGCATTGAGTCCAGAAAAAAATTAAAGTTTTGATATTACGAAAATCTACTTTTTCTAATTGTAATGCATAGTGCTAGTAGGGCTAACATCCATGCGCAGCACAAAAGTCCGGCTTCATCCATGAATTTGAAGTACAGGCTTTACCTAGCTACTCCCTATGACAAGACCCCTGTTCCAAGATGGCGGCAGTTTTGACGAATGCTTAGAACCCCAAGGTGACATCTAGTGTATATATCTATGGTCTGAGGCAACGTAGAGACAAAACGCACTTTAGAGAACACTTTGTCCATTTTAGGCGTCCATTTTGGGCGCAAAATGGCGACTTCCATGTAAGGGCTCATTCTAAGGTAATAAAAACAATAAAGTTTTTTTGTAGGGTCTATATACACCACTGATAATATAGTTATGTATATTATAATGCATTTCTGTCAAGAGATCCTTTTGAAACTCCCATATTCCACCTTTAACCCATTGTTGGGTCAAATGCACATTTTTTGGGGGGTTAATTTAACCCAACGGCTGTGTTTGTCCCTTTTTTGACCGAACACTGGATTGAAAATAACCTAGCATTTTACCTAAAGGGTAACTATATCTTCCTGGTTTCTGGCAGTCTCAAAGGTGTTTTTATTGTATCTCCAACATCATGAACACACAAACACAAGTGCATAATTTCAGACCAAAAAAAAAACTGAAACGGTTACTGAGATTAACTGTGCTGTTCATTCCACCTACGCTACACGATCAGTTCAGACTTCAATATGCATTAAATAACAGTCGACAGAGAAAACTGGGGTAATACTACTAAGTGGAAAGCAATTGAAGCCTACATTCAGAGAGGAATTTGTTCTAGTATGATGGGCAGTATCACTAGAGCGGTCAATTTTTATGATGGGCGAGGTCACATTCGAAGATAGGCATTATATATAAATCACACAAATAAATATATAAATGCAAATGCGCAGTTGTGTACGAGTAATTAAACTATAGTCTGCGGTCTCGAAAGAAACATCGAAAATATTTGTTAACTCAACAACTTGAGCTAATAAAGGCCTGACAGTAGACATCATATCTCTCAATCTTCCTTATGTCCCCAGTGAAAATGAATTTACGGTCTCATTACAGTACACGGCAGACGTCGAACGGGCACAAATCAGCCATCATTAACAAATTGCAGAAAACTGCCATTTTGTAATTGAAGTATAGATCTGAATCAATATTTAAAGGACCCATGAGTGTATGTCAGGCGTGATGGGGCTATTGTATTGAACGTCAATATTCCTGCAGCTCAGTTAGCAATGCAAAGGGTTGTGGGTTCACAACCCAGAAAACACACACTTGTGACAAAAAATGTATAGCTTAAATGTACATGTACAAAAGAAAACCTTATTTAATGTATGCAGATACAGTATCATGCATTTGACGTCTAAAAGAGGTCACAACCACATCACAGCAACATGCCACAATTCTTAATGGAAGTATTCAAAAGAATATTTATGATTTAGATGCCTACATAGTTAGTTAATTAGAAATGTCCTTAAGGCATGTAATATTTGTTGTAAAAAATACAAAGTAAATAAAGCAATGATTTGCTCAAATATTTCTTTAAAAAAAAAAAAACATGAATCATAGAGCAAAATCACATTTACTCCAAAGCTACAGCACCAGAACCCACATCCTCCACACCGCATCTTCATCCTCTTGCTAAGCAGCATCTTTAGGATGCTATAAGCAAACCTCGACTGTCTATACATGTCGTCCGCTGCCCCACCCTATCGCAGCTTTTACCTCAGGCCTGTTAAAAATGATATCAGCTCGTGGAGGGCGAGCATTAGCATTTGCATTTTATTGGAGGCATGGAGATTTAGGGCTGTGGATACATCAGCTCTGAGCAGACAGAATTAGTTAACAATGCATTATCTGCCTTTTATGGCTGCCATAATTCTCTCGCTCGGGGAAGAGATGGGGGTGGAAGAGGACCGGACATAACGGCGGACCGCTCGCACCGCGGTGGGGGCTGCCGGTAGACGCCGGGCTTTGTGTCTCGACGCTTTGCTGCACATTTAACGCCCAACTGCAGCAGCGTCGCTGATTGGTGAGCGCGGAAACCGCAGAGCGAAGTCATCAAAGGTGCACGGTTCGAATATAGTAGAACAGAAGGCCGATAAGCGTCTCGAAAAGGTCACGCGTAATGACAGGACCTTGTGTTCCTAATGATGGCGCGCATAATCTCGCACTAAAATTCAGCAGAATTTTGGTGTAATGGGGCTTGGTTGGCACTTTAAGCGTTTATAGGTTGGCAAAGAGACGTGGAAAACCGTCACACATCTTCCAAATTGTTCTACCGAGGGCTACAGAATCTGCTCACTGATCCAAAGGAATGGGTGGCGCTCGTGTGTGTAGATGGTTTGGACGCTGATGCAGTGTGGGTTGAACACACTGCTGCAGTCGCATCTTCCCAAACTTTAGCCCTCGACCACAGCTGTTCAGTGTTCCCCATGACAGCCATCTATTTGAGATTATGCGCAGCAAAAACCCATCAGATCACATTCGTCCCGGAAATCACTCGTACAGATTCTGTTCACCGCTTGCTATTTTTTTGCATTTTTTTTTGCTTTGACAAACATCTGAGTGTACGTGCGTGGTCTGTTTTTTTTTTGTTTGACTAGTTGATTGGTTGAAGTCCAGCCCTGTTTGTGCGTCACACTTAAGTTAGGGCTTTTAAACACAAACTAACCACAAACCATGGTTAATTTATAGTTAACGTGTATTGAACAGCTTTTTGTATATTTACCATTTGTAAAAAATATTTATGTAGCTAAATATTAAGCTATAGTCTTTTTTATTGTTTGTTTGCTTTATTTTTATTCAAACCAACATAATCTCATGGGAATTCGTACACATTTTACGAGGTTGTTATAATTTGTATGGCTTCGTACGATCAAGTTCGTACATTGTTTTCACCCGTGACGTTGGATTTAGGGGCGGGGTTAGAGGTGGGATTTCATTGGTGTTATTTTTTTATAATCGTATTTTATTGTAGGATTTACGTTGAAAGGAATTCGGCACCTCTTAAATGTTCTTTAAGTCGCTTTAAGAAAAATAAAAATTAAATAAATGTAAATAAAGGTCAAATTTCTTAACGGAAATGTGACATTGGGTCAATGTCATGACGTTAATTATTTTGTGTCCATGTGGTTCCATTAAATGTAAAAGGGTAAAAATTTCAAAATAAATTTGCAGATAACTTGCATACATTCTCTTTTTTGAGGACCAGTCTAAAATTTCTGGTTTGATTTCATTTTGAAAGAATATTTGGGGGATAGTTGCAAAAATGGCAATTGTTGTAAATAGTATTTTTTAAAATTAAAATATAAATATATTTATAAAAAAAATGTGGAATAAAATATAATGATCTAGTTCTGTAATATGATTTTTTTACATACATTTTTACATAATTTTTCAAAGATTATTTAGAAAACAGAGCTGTTTTCAGCTTATTTTTGGACAAATATTAGAAAAACACATTAAAATTATATTAAATTTATTTTTTTTTGATGATCACGCTTACATGCCATCAAGGTGGATATAATTTTTAATATTTCTCATTCTTTGGCGCAATTGGCGGTTACACCATTTGACATTTTCAGGTCCATTCAGTCTTAACTTTCATAAAAATGGTGCAAATGTATTTTTTATTGCATAAAATCAACATAAATAGACTATGTGCATTGAAATGTGTGCTTTTAAAACAAGTTTTTTAAAGATTTTTGAATTTCTCATCTTGCCAAACCGTTTTTATCACTGACCCTATTACAGAAATTTTATGACATATACCCTACATTCATTGAGTCCGTCTTTGTTAAAAAGTTGATTCTGTTTTTCTTACGTCAATCCAAACCCCTAACTTTCTTCAGTGGAAGAAAAATTGTTGTGTTGATCTTTATTCCTTACAATGAAAGTGAATATAAGTACTGAGCCTGTGTGTGCCAAACATTCTCCCTAACATCTTTATTGCTCCACAAAAAAGATCAATCAAATGGGTCTTGACAACCTCATCCCACTGGAATTACCAATTTTACGCACCGCCTTTTACCTATGAATTCATACAATGTAAAACAATTAAGAATGAAACTCCACCCAAACCCTATCGCCACTGGGTCCAAAGCATCTTGTACTAAGATTCATGCTTGAGATTGTACAAATTCATATGAATTAACTTGTAAACCAGGTATTGCCTTGAGATTGTGTTGTATTTTAAAAGTGAGTCATTTTAATTTTGGGGTGAACTGTCCCTTTAAGATCACAGCCTGGGTGAAACAGACCAAGTGTGACGACTCTCCAGCGCTCCATAAAGCATAAAGGCAGTCTCTCAGCTATCTGCCTAGACTTTTGCTCCCCAGGGCTGCAAATTTACTAGTGACCTCTGCATTCCATTTCCGAGCTCAGCTGCCTTTCCCTTTTCCCCCTTGGAAAATTCCACTGCCACTGAGGTAGTCGAGAAAGCGGCAGTCAGCCAGTATTAAAGGGAGGGCTTAACTCTCTTAAGATCTGGACTGCTTGGAGCTGAGGCCATGAAAGAGCAACAAACCATATTTACAATGATTTGAGTATCCCTGAGACACAGTATGAACCAAAGGGAACAGCAAATGTTTACAGCATAATCAATAAGTCTTAAATTTGCACTGCTTTATTGTTCATCTACAAGTGTGCCACCGTATGAAAGATATGACTTATATTTAATACCTTTGTAAAACTAAGAATTGGTAAACTAGAAAATGTGCATTCATGCAAATGTTTTGCATGTATGCAACGCTAAATCCTAAAACAGACCGTAAACCATGTTTAATACATTACAATTAATTAATACAATTTGGTAGACATTAAAAAGAGTGAGCACTTAGTAAACAACATCAATAAATGCACATTTAAGAGACTTAAAGAGTAAATCCTTTAAACAGATCCTAAACGCCAACATAATCAAGTCAGACATGAAGTAGATATACATGCCTTCTTAAAGGGATAGTTCACCCAAAAATGAAAATTCTGTCATTTACTCAGCTTTAAGTTGTTTCAAACCGGTTTAAATTTCGTTGTTCTGAGGAACACAAAGATATTTATCATCAAGCAAAAAGCAGGAGCACCATTGACTTCCATATAGTAGGATAAAAATAAATACTATGGAAGTCAATGGTGCTTCAAAACCGCTTGGTTACAAACATTGCTCAAAATAACTCATGTTCCTTGTTTAAAACTATTTAGTATTAGACATTAAAAATAAATTCTTACATTAAGAGTAAGTCCTTTAAACAGATCCGAAACGCCAGCATAATCAAGTCAGACATTAAGTAGATACGAGCTGCCTCCTTAAAGGGATAGTTCACCCAAAAATAAAAAAAATCTGTAATTTACTCAGCTTCAAGTTGTATCAAACTTGTTTAAATTTCGTTGTTCTGCCGAACACAAAGATATTTGTAATCAAGCCAGAAGCAGGAGCACCACTGACTTCCTTATAGTAGGACAAAAATAATACTATGGAAGTCAATGCTCCTTTAAACCGCTTGGTTACAAACATTGCTCCAAAATATAGCTGCAAGCAGCAATTGCGGGGTCAAGCACCTTCAGCGCAATGAGCACCCAAAGCACAGCAAAAACCACACGACGCAGCAAATGCGCAAAGCGCAGAAAGCGCGCAATACAGAGCCCGAACCCGAAGCAAAGCAAATGCAGAGCAGGATCACTGCAGTGCGGAGCAACAACAGTAAAGATGGCAAAAATATAACACGTGTGGAAAACCAGACAGGTCGAGAAGAACGTGTTAAAGGAAACGCAAAAGGAAATCTCAATAAGTGAAAGTAAGAGCTGGGATTCGAACCCATGGCCTCAGGTTCCCAAAGCACAGCACTTACCGCATGCGCCACTGAGTAAACAATTAAACCACTGAGTTGGTGTGTCCAAGCTATAGAATAGAGATTTAGAGCTGTAAACATTGATATCCAGCAATTACCAAACGTAAAGAAATATCAACAGAGAGCACAAATAACTGAAATACAATGTATTGTATGAAAATCACAAAACTTAAGTGAGAAAAAAGTGAAGACAAAAACCACCGCACATGGGATTCGAACCCATGAACTCAGGTTCCCAAAGCACAGCAGTTAACGCATGCGCCACTGAGCAAACGATTAAACCACTGAGTTGGTGTGTCCAAGCTATAGAATAGAGATTTAGAGCTGTAAACATTGATATCCAGCAATTACCAAAAGTGCAGAAATGACAACAGAGAGCACAAATAACTGAAATACAATGTATAGTATGAAAATCACAAAACTTAAGTGAGAAAAAAGTTAAGACAAAAAATCACTGCACATGGGATTCGAACCCATGACCTCAGAATCTCATGGCAAGTGGATAACCAGATGCGCAACTCAGTTAACACAGCTCAAGGGAAAGCAAAAAACAGCTTAGGTGCTGCAAGGATTGACATATGCCAATCATCACAGATGCAAAACTGACAGTGCAGAGCAGAACTAACAGAAATACAATGTATATGAGAATCAAAAAGCTCAAGTGAGATTGAAGACAAGAAGATCATTCTGTATAGTAATGCTATACAATGTAATATACAGTCACATTAATTTACTATGACAAATAGACAATGTTACAGGCACGGTCAACTTTGGAGTGGTATTTCTAAGAAAGAGAACAGAATATCAAAAATCTGTTCAGTCATTTCTGTGCGGATTGCTCCAAACATTATACGAGCAGTACTTGGCATAAAATAAACAAAATTTGTAAAAAGAGTAGCGAAAAAATCATCTACCATATGCTTTACAATAACACATGAACAGAATGTTGGAAAATGACAAACGAGGTATCGTTGCAATCGGCATAAACCAGTGAATACAATTTCACAAAGAAATTCATATCAGACAAAGTATTCAGAAGTTATAAGCAGTTCCATAAGAACTTTTATAGTTTATAACCCCTAGGTGGCGCTGTACTCTGAGTTCCCAGGTACCTTCAGGACATCATGTCGAAGCTCCTTACTAATTTTTGCGCGGATATGTCCAATAGTTAAAAAAATATAACAAATTATCTGAAATTTCAAAATGGCGGACAGGCGGTTCGTTCAAACCCGGCATAATACACATCGACAGATGCGGCATGAGGTAAGCAATCCATAGACATCAAGATCATAATTTTCTGACAAACAGTTCAGAAGTTATGGGCAAAAATAGCCTATTTTCATATCTCATGACCCATAGGTGGCGCTGTCACCAAATTTGGCATGAACCCCAAGTTCATGGTCCACATGAAGTGTAACAAATTTCATTTCAATTAATCAAAGAATGGCCGAGCTACAGCTTCAGAACCATTTTTGCGTCAACCTCGTTAAGTTTGCGCATTTATTACTTTTGAACAAAGATAAATATCAAAATTCTGTAACTTATTCAGCTTCATGTTGTATGAAATTTGTTTAAATTTCGTTGTTCTGCCAAATCTCATAAGAATTGAACCAAATTTGAAGGAGGAGTAGCGAAAAAATGAAATACTGTACATTTCAAAATGGCCGATACTGTAATGGGTGGAGTCTTACTGTAAAGTATCAAATTCAATAAGCGGGATGAGAGCAATCACGTGTACTAAGTAGAATTCTCATAGATCTAATGGATCACCAGTTATAACCATTTGAACATTGAATTTTTGAGATGATGGTGGCGCTATAGAGTTACTGCTAGAGACCCCATTTTTGGCCAAATGACTATTTATGACCACCACTACAACTGTGCCAAATTTCATCATTTTCCTATATACGGTTCATAGGGCTGCCATAGACTCCCATTGGGGAAGATTAAGATTAAGATTAAGAAGAATAATAATAATACTAACAGAAACAATAGGTGCCACAGCACCATATGTGCTTGGCCCCTAATAATACTAACAATTCCAATAGGTGTCTCAGCACCTTCGGTGCTTGACCCCTAATAACTTGTGTTCCTTGTTTAAAACAATTTGGTATTAGACATTAAAAATAAATTCTTACATTAAGAGTAAATCCTTTAAACAGATCCTAAACGCCAACTTAATTAAGTCAAGTCATTCATTAAGTAGATACGAGCTGTCTCCTTAAAGGGATAGTTCACCCAAAAATGAAAATTCTGTCATTTACTCAGCTTTAAGTTGTTTCAAACCGGTTTAAATTTCATTGTTCTGAAAAACACAAAGATATTTATCATCAAGCAAAAAGCAGGAGCACCATTGACTTCCATATAGTAGGATAAAAATAAATAGTATGAAAGTCAATGGTGCTTCAAAACCGCTTGGTTACAAACATTGCTCAAAATAACTCATGTTCCTTGTTTAAAACTATTTAGTATTAGACATTAAAAATAAATTCTTACATTAAGAGTAAATCCTTTAAACAGATCCTAAACGCCAACATAATCAAGTCAGACATTAAGTAGTACGAGCTGCCTCCTTAAAGGGACAGTTCATCCAAAAATAAAAATTCTGTAATTTTCTCAGCTTCAAATTGTTTTAAACCCGTTTAAATTTCGTTGTTCTGAGGAACACAAAGATATTTTTAATCAAGCAAGAAGCAGGAGCACCATTGACTTCCATATAGTTGGACAAAAATACTATGGAAGTCAATGGTGCTTTAAAACCGTTTGGTTCCAAACACTGCTCAAAATATCTTGTGTTCCACATTTAAAACAATTTGGTATTATACATTAAAAAATAAATTCTTACATTAAGCGTAAATCCTTTAAACAGATCCTAAACGCCAAGATAATCAAGTCAGACATTAAGTAGATACGAGCTGCCACCTTAAAGGGATAGTTCAAACAAAAATGAAAATTCTGTAATTTTCTCAGCTTCAAATTGTTTTAAACCCGTTTAAATTTCGTTGTTCTGAGGAACACAAAGATATTTTTAATCAAGCAAAAAGCAGGAGCACCATTGACTTCCATATAGTAGGATAAAAATAAATACTATGGAAGTCAATGGTGCTTCAAAACTGCTTGGTTACAAACACTGCTCAAAATAACTTGTGTTCCACGTTTAATACAATTTGGTAGTAGACAATAAAAATAAATTCTTACATTAAGAGTAAATCCTTTAAACAGATCCTAAACGCACACATAATCAAGTCAGACATGTATTATACATGCCTCCTTAAAGGGATAGGAATAATTTATTCAGCCTCAAGTTGTATCAAACTTGTTTAAATTTGGTTGTTCTGCCGAACACAAAGATACTTGTAAACAAGCAAGAAGCAGGAGCACCATTGACTTCCATATAGTAGGACAAAAATACTATGGAAGTCAATGGTGCTTCAAAACCGCTTCAAACATTGCGCAAAACATCTTTTGTCCAGCAGCAAAAAATGTAAACAGATTGAGGGTGAATAAATGATAACAGAATTTTTGGGTGAACTATCCCTTTAAGATACAAGTGAAGTTAAATGCTGTAAAATGCTATCAGGTTAAAAACAAGTTATTTGCATATAAGCCAATTCTTGCACTTGTAATTTGGATATAATAGCGGATAAAGTACACGCACTTAATGAAATCTAATTTTTCTAGATTACTATCAGATTTATGATTATTATGACGCATTTTGTGTGTAATAATTTTTCTGAAGAGGATGATGATAGCTCCATTATGACATCTGCTGGTAAACATGAGTAATGCTTTTCATGTTTTCTAAAGAGCTATGGTGGATGAATTTTTGCATCTTTCAGAGTGAAACAATCTCATACAGTTAGGATGAAGTTTATTTCTCACGTGACTAAGAGTCAAAGATCCAGGATTTTCCATAAAATTTCCAACAATTGGTGTTGAAAACTATGTTTTACTACAATTTGGTACAAGACATAAAAAGGCTGTGCACTTAACAGTATAAGACATCTAATGATGCACGTATTAAAAACAACTACTAGAACAGAGTAATCTTTAAATGATCATGGCAGGGAAGGTCCTTTTGTAATACAACAAAAACCATATCACCCCTAAAAAAAAAAAAACCTTTTCATCCTCGTTTTTAAAACTTTTTCCCTTTACAACAATTCCATCTCATTTAATGAAACTAGAGAATAACCAAATCAAAAACTGTTAAAGAGGATTGTATCCATACATAAACTATTTCCCCTTTGAAAATAATACATGGCCAGTCCTGTAGACTCATCTAATGTATCTTCGATCCAGTGGTTTAACAATGAAAACAAAACAACTACTAAAAACAAACCTCTAGTGTGGTCACATAACCTTGATAAACAGCATTTTATTGATTCAACTCTAGGTTCAAATTAAAAACCCGACATATGGTGAAACTATCAGACGGTTTTGTTTCATGGGCGATGGTGGGAATGTGTTCACCGAATCAGCCACAAGAGGGGGTGTGCTGTCAGACTAGAAAACAAATGTGTTTAACAAGTGTGAAAAACAGGTAAAAAAAAACATCTCCCATTTCACACTTGCATAAGAACGATTGTCTGTCCTTCTTGGTAAGCAATACTGATTAGTTAAAAAGGTAGGCTTAAAAAGCCAATATTGAAACTAGGAATGTTGTTGTTGTTGTTAGATTCACATGTTAGAGGAATCATTTAACTGATACCGATGAGTGATCAGATCTATGCATTTTAATCAAGTAACTGTACATTGAATTCTGCTTTAATGTAAGTTTATAAGCAAACAAGGACATAATTTTGGCCCAGATAAAACATTATTAGCTTAGTTTGAAAATAACTTTACAACCAAGCAGAAAAGGGAGATAGAAAGAAGAAAAAACATGGACTGGGATGCTGCTTT
The DNA here is from genome assembly GCF_027580225.2 of Misgurnus anguillicaudatus. Lineage (NCBI taxonomy): Eukaryota > Metazoa > Chordata > Actinopteri > Cypriniformes > Cobitidae > Misgurnus > Misgurnus anguillicaudatus. The sequence continues at coordinate 26,298,987 of NC_073349.2, forward strand.
CCATCCAGGGTTATAGATGTAAAACTGATAGATTCAGTCATGTCGAGCAATACTACAAAATCAAGTTAAAACTTTGCCGTGTACGGGTTGCACATCTATACTAGCACACAACACATCATAAGAACATTGTTGTAGGGGCACAAATACACAAATCATGTCAAAACAGAAGGAAGATCAGAGAGAATAAGAAAAATATCACATTCCACCATTATTCTCTGCGACCTTTCGAAGATGCCTTGAGAATGGTGAGATGTTTTTCATGAAGGTTGGACGGAGGCCGTCATGATGGGCAGTAACCTCCTTCACTAGCTGGCCGTTCCTCTTTCAAATGGTCCGTTAAAAGTTGGCTAAAAGAGTGTCGCTGGTGCGACACAGGGGACGAAGTTAGGAGGACTTAGTTTCTCCCTGCCTCCTCCCCCCCGGGTCCTTTAAACCGCTGCGGCACTCTTCTCCTTCTTCTCACCATCTTCGTGCCAAGTCAGACGCTCCTCGTAAAAGGCGATGACGATCTGCGGGCACTTGTGATTGGCTTCTTTTGCAAGCACAAGGTCTGCCTCATCCGAGTCTTTCCTGTGATGAAACATTGGCAGAAAAAGATTTTAAGGAGGAAGGGTAACGGGTGTCAACAAGTGCAGAATAAAAACAAAAGTATATTGATTGGGGGGACATTAGGGAGTCTCACACAGGGCAGGCATGTAAATGTGAGGGGGCTCAAGACAAAGAGACATGAATAGGGCAGTTTGCAGCTTATCAGACATGAGACAAAAGACGGGGGTCTCCAACCTTTTGTGAGCAATGGATAAAACAATTTGGAAGGATACATTTTTTAGATAGTCCATTTGGAAGCTTTTTTGTTTTTACCTATTGATGTTTTATCATCGTTTAAAAATGTAAACATACATCAGGGTTCCCACAACTTTGTTAACTTCAAATTTAAGGACTTTCCTGGTCCAATACCCTCAAATTCAAGGACTAGATGTGGGGACACATTTCAAGTGAGAGCAAGGTTACATCGTGTTACCTTTTAAGATACATTGTTACAGTTCCCTATTGAGGGAACTCGCGCTGTGTCACTGCGGTGACACTTTGGGGATGCCTCCAGTGGTAAGTGCGTCTGAATGTGTATATCAAATTCAACCAATGGTTAGGCTTAACGACAAAAACAGGGTGACGCGGAAGGCAAGACGTTTATCGCTATCTGCAATACTGGCAAAGATGGCGTTACAGGGATGTAGGAAGTATGGCAAGGGAGATGCAGCGTCTCGTTCCCTTCTCATACGTAACCCGAGACGTTTTCATGTGTCAAACACAACTATGCAAAAAGCATTTTGTATGAATCAACATTTGCATACATAAGATATAAGCATTTAAAGCAAACATTTTAGCACATGTGCTTAAAAAGTCTAGAATTTTTATGATATTATCCTACACTACACAGGGAATAATATGGATTTTTTTCCTGAAAACTTCTTGCATAAAATAGATTCAAGCACTTTCAATGACCTGTATCTATGCATGTATATTTTCACAAACTTCCAGGGGCCTTGAATTTTTTCCACAAACTTTCAAGGATTTCAAGGACCTGTGAGGCTATTAATAGAATGTGTTTTGTAGGGCAACTCACACACTAAATAGATTAAAGGGGCGGTCACACAAACTTTGAGCAAGCAATTATGCAAATGTGGGTGGGGAGCGCTTTGCCAATTTTTGCTTTTCAATAGAGAGAGAGAGGTGACGCCATGACGTACCATTTTATCAACTAGTCACATGTCTCCGCGTAATACAAACACGCAGGTCAGAGTTCACCAGACTTGAACTTTGGTGTGCCTCAAAATATCTCTGCACGAGCTACCATTTCCGGTCTGATGCATTCACATGGATAAATGGAAGTTATAATGTGTTGTGTAAAAATTGCCAAAACCAAGTACTTACCATTTCATGAGGAACATTAGGTCTCCACAGGAGTCTGTTGCTCCGATAATCTTCTCTGGCTCTAGACCTCGCTCGAATCCTCTTGCTACAAGAATCTCATCCTAAAGGAACAAAGATGATGCTCAAAAACTGCGGCATAACTCCGGCTATGTTTACACGACAATAAACTGAAAAGGTTTTCCTTTGCGCTGCTGAAAGTTATGTACACAAGATAATGTTGTCAAAAAGATACGCAAATTACACATAGCAGCCGATGCTAATTTGTACCGTACTTTCCGAACTATAAGCTGCACTGGAGAAGAACAGACATTTAATCTGGAAAGGCAAGTTATTCAACTAAACAATAGCAGACAGAACAGCAGGCTGAATAGATGTCTGTACGTTAAAAGTAATATTATCAGTTATTTAAACTATAAACCATAGCATCCAGACCTTACCTGGAAGGTTGAATAGGCTAAATTAACCGAACAAGCCAACTAGCGTGAAGTTTGCATACTTGTAATTCCACATCACTGAATCCATTGAATTATATAAATACAGAAGCAGCATATGGCAGACTCTCACGGCTGTAGACGATAATGATGTCTCTTGCCTCATAAATGTCAAAATTAATTCATACGGACTTACAAGGCGCACCTGACTGTAAGACGCAGCACCAGCCAAGTTATGAAAAAAAACGCGGCTTATAGACCAAAAAATACGGTAAAGAAACACTCTGCAAACATATGCATTCGTTTACAGAGCGACAAATACAAAAAAAGCTGTTTTTTTAGATGTACAATGAGATAGATTTATCAATACTAGTGACGCTGGAGTATTAAAGGGTACATTTCACAAGACTTTTTTTAAGATGTCAAATAAATCTTTGGTGTCCCCCAGAGTACATATGTGAAGTTTTAGCTCAAAATAGCCCACAGATAACTGATTACAGCATGTTAAAACTGGCACTTTGTAGGTGCGAACAACTATGTGCAGTTTTTGGGTGTGTCCTTTAAAATGCAAATGAGCTGATGAAATGCAAACACTGATACTCCATGATGGTGGTTTGTTGAAATTGAAACTTAATTGTGCTGTAAATTATTTTCTCTCTCACTCTTTTTCTGCACTAAATGGCAGTGCTATGGTTGGATAGTTGCAGATTAAGGGGCTGTGTGTTATTATAATAAGATCCCCTTCTGACATCACAAGGAGAGCAACATTTCAATGACCTATTTTCAAATGCTTGCACAGAATGGTTTGCCAAAACTAAGTTACTGGGTTGATCTTTTTCACATTTTCTAAGTTTAAACAAGCAATTCGGACCCAATTGTAGCACTTAAACACGGAACAAGTCACATTTTCATGAAACGTCCCCTTTAGGGAATAACTTTGTAAACTTTTTTGGCAGCAAAAACCCAGTCCTATAGGCCACCATTGTTTTGGTTTTACTTGTACTGGCGCATAACAGTAGATCGAATTACCACGTGCCTTCATTATCACGGATTTGCGGTTACGTAGTTTGCATGAAGATGACTAGGCATTGTTTGAAAAAACTTGCATTTGGAACCCGTGTTCAAAAGTTTGCTTTTTCAGGCCCCCAAAACCTTCGTAAATGTAACTAAACAAACCCAACATAGACAGTTAGGCAAGCGTTACCTCTTTCTTCTTCTTGGGTTTGCTACCACTGCCGTTCTCCTCCTCTGAGTTTTTCCTCTTGCTGGTGCTGCTACTGCTGCTGCTGCTGCTGTCTTTGGACCGGGCTGCAGAAGAGCCGGTGGTGGGGGTCTTACTGGTGGGCGTGCTCCCACTGCTTCCCTTTTTGTACGTCTTCATAAACTCAGAAATAAGCTCAGGACAATCCAGGTTTTTTTCTGGTTCCCACGTGTTGTGTTTGTCTGCAGAGTGATGCATGAAAAAAGTATTACTATTTCCTCATATCGTAAGATGCAGACAAACATTAAGCAATAAATACTGAGAGGGGAAATGTTGACTTACTCTGTAAAGCCTTTCCACTTAAGGAAATATTCAACACGACCCTTCACGACTCTCCTGTCCAAAACCTTCTCCACCACATACTCTTCCTCTTCTGAGGAGGCAGAACCCTCATCTTCACGGTTCTGGGTCTTCTTTCCCATGTCTGTTTTTGAACCTTTACTTTTGTGTAAGCAACAGTGGCTGTCTGCTTGCCGGCTCACGGAGAAAACTGTCCAACTGAAAGAGTTTAAGGAATTGAATTAAGTATTAGAGCTATACGCGAGTTTAATGAAAATTATGTTGATATATATAAATTTTTTGCACTCACTTCTGTTTTAGATTTTAGGCTGTGAGCTCAGGACAAAGATGATCTTAGGGTTTAAGCGTTCAAACACAACTTCCTAAGTAAACAAAGTTCAAAGTGAATTTAATGCAACATATGTTTGCAGGAAAAATATGCATGACTTCAATTGCATCTCTTCATTCATAATTTTACACATTAAAATTTCAACACATTTGAGTTTCAAAAACTGCAAAAAGGTTTAAACACATAATCATAATGGATGCTGAATACAAGGGATCAGACAGAAACAGCCAAAAGCATGCTGCATACAACATTGCATGCAGTGTAAAAAACGAATAATAATCTTGGAACTCATACTTGCCATGCACCTCGTTTTAACATTAATTTACAACGTCAAACATTTAATTTAACCTTGTACTATAAATAAAACAACACAGCCATTGTTTTTTTTATCATCTCAGATACCAGCACAGGATCAAGCATGCAAGGACAAACAATTATAAAATATTACACATAATGACCATATTTTCAAGTTTCAACAAAAGAATAAACTGTATCATCTCGCCAAATGTGACTTTGTATCAAATAAACAAAACACTTCCTCTAAAATTGGTAACATGAATCACGCAGTTTACAGACTGAAAAATGTAGTGTTAGCATCACTGCTAACATTTGGGCTAACGTTAAACAAACCATTAACGTTACGGACTGCTACCGCTAACCCCAGTAAATCCCACTAACTTATAGATGTGCAACTAAAAACCCACTATTGAACATCACATGTGTGAGAAATGATTCAGTACGTTTTGGTGATCGAGTATACCGATCGACAAAACCGTTCAACGAGTCAATGCTTGCAAAAAAACAATGCACAAGGCTCACTGAAGCCATGCTGTATATGATTGCAAAATAAGTTACGTTAATTACTTTACATTCTCGAATAATTTTACATGTAGCGTAGGAACACTACAAACACGTGCTTTAACGCCCATTTAAGCATTCATTCCAATGTTATCGTCGTGTGCGCGCGCTAACACATTGAACCTCTGCTTAGCAACACAACGGGCCGCGCTGATTTTTACCTGAATATAATAGCTTTAAATACAAATGCGGGCAACTTAAATACCTTACAAAGGAATTCGTGACTTATAATCATATCGTCTTACATTTATTAGGATGGATATTTTATACTTACTAAGAGGTTTCGGGTGTTTTTCTGTTCGTGCTGGATAATGGGGCCGCGGCGGTGGCGTCTCCTTGCACACAGGAGTTTGCTGTGTCTCGCGCACGCATCCGTCCACTGGCCTGTGCAGCCAATCAGCGCGCGTTTAGCACGATGCGCTCTCGCGCCAAAATGTCCTAGCACATACAATGGGATGCGCACGCGCCATTTAAACGGTACCAAAAATGTTTAGTGTGTGCTATAAATTGTATTATTAGCGTATTTTTAATATAAAAAACATTTAGGCATTGATTACATGTAGACACTTTTTAAATATTTTTAAATATGTAAATGAGATTAAGAAAACGTACACTTTAGTAAATAATTGTATTTTTTACATTTTATAAAATATTTTCTTTCATTTCTAAACCAGTGAAAAATATTTGCAACCTACATTGATACAATAACGTAAGTTCACTGGTAAACCCCTGCGGAGTCGTCCAATTGGCTGTTTGAGATATTGACTTGATTCTAAACCAATCAGACGTTCGCATCGCTCCTAACAAAGGCGTTCGCGGGAAATGAAAACCAATCATCCTGTCCAGTAGGCGGGCACTATGTTTACATAACCTATTTATGGTATCAACCCCCTCTCCACTGTGTCTCTCACCGACAAGCGTGTGGCGCAGCACGGAGAGAAATAGTCGGTAGGATGTCTAAGGAGGTAAGTTGTTTTAGAAATATGATTTTTTAAGGTTTTGTAGCAATAGCGGTGGTTGGGTCAATGCGAATTTCTGTGCGTGTTTTATCAAATTCAGGCCACGATTGTTGTTCTTTGTTAACGCTGATAACGTGCACAGGCCGCCATTTTACATTCTGTAGCTACATATAACGTTACGTCTTGTAGCTAAATGTGTTACCTGAGTCCTAGTCTGCCGTATGTTATCTTGCACATGATGGTCAACACATTGATGATGAATTGCATAGAATTGCATTAAAAAATGTTTTTCGGCATGCAACGATTGTTTTGTAGGCCACATGGCCTGGTACCAACATGGCGGAGGTTTCGCTTACCCTCCCCCTCAATAGAATAAGCCGAATGAAAATCACAAGATTTTAAGCATTTTTAGGATTTTTGCAACTGATGCATTTAGAGTAATTTAATCCTACAAAACTATTATGGGATTTTTCAGGGCCCACCACGCGAGCCAGAGCAGCTTCGGAAGCTCTTCATTGGAGGGCTCAGTTTTGAAACCACAGACGATAGTTTGCGGGCGCATTTTGAACAATGGGGCACCTTAACAGATTGTGTGGTAAGTTTTGCATTGTACCTTAATTTTAAGGCATTTGCTTATTTCTAGTACATGGTCACTAACATATGTTTAAAGTGTTTAAAAAGGCAATGTGTACTTTACAGGTGATGAAGGATCCAAACACCAAACGTTCCAGAGGTTTTGGGTTTGTCACCTATTCCAATGTAACTGAGGTTGATGACGCTATGGAGGCACGCCCACACAAAGTCGACGGTAGGCTTGTGGAGCCCAAGCGAGCGGTGTCCCGGGAGGTTAGTTTTGCCCATCTCTTCAAATCCCATTTATAGGTTTGTGTGAATGTAAACGCTAATTGCATGTTCCATCAATTTTTTTTTTAGGACTCCAACAAACCGTTTGCTCACGCAACAGTAAAAAAGATCTTCGTTGGTGGTATCAAAGATGATACAGAAGAGGACCATCTTCGTGACTACTTCACTGACTTTGGCAAAATCGATGCCATTGAGATCATGGTTGACCACAAGACTGGCAACAAAAGAGGCTTCGCCTTTGTGACGTTCGACGATCATGACGCGGTTGATCGCATCGTCAGTAAGTGCTTTTCTGGAGTCCCATTTGTAGTTTTTATTATTGGCATTCAGCAATTTTAACACTGGCCCTTTTTCCTCCTCAGTTCAAAAATACCACACTGTGAATGGGCATAACTGTGAAGTCAGGAAAGCTCTGTCTAAACAAGAAATGCAGAACACCGGAATGAACATGAGAGGTGACTTATTTGTTTGTTTATCTTCCTAAAACGTTAATGCTTTCCTGAAAATGCATTCAAACAATTTTTTACTTTTTTTAGGTCGTGGAGGTGGCGGCGGAGGTGGTGGTGGTGGCGGCAACTTTGGTAGATATGGCAATAATGGCGGTGGTGGCGGCGGCTACAACAATGACTTTGGCGGTTCTGGAGGTGGTAGAGATGGATACTTTGGTGGACGAGGTACGTGTCCAAGTAAAATAATTAGTTCCATATTTATGCAATAAAGTGCTTCCGACTCATCTTTGCATTCTTGCCTCAGGAGGCAGAGGAGGTGGCGGCGGTGGAGGTTATGGAGGTGGCGACTGCTATAACAACAATGGATTTGGTGGTAAGTATGGAGTTTATTTTTTTTACAAACCATTAGTATTTTCTTATCCAGACACTTACGATTTTCTGTAATGTCCAGGTGGTTATGGTGGAGGAGGCGGTGGTGGTCCTGGCAATTATGGTGGTAACCGTGGATATGGCGGCGGTGGCGGAGGAGGTTATGGCAACCAGGGTGGTGGATACGGTGGTGGCGGCGGCGGCAACTTCAATGATTACAACAACGGCAATGGAAACTTTGGCGGAGGCGGTGGTGGTAAGTAGTTTTTAAACTCATTCTGGTTGTTAACTGACCATAAAAGATGGTCAACCTATAATAATGGTATGTATTTGGCAAATGTACAGGCAACTTTGGCGGCGGCTCTGGTGGTGGAGGTGGCGGCAACTACAATGACTTCGGCAGCTACAACAACCAGCAGTCCAACTACGGCCCCATGAAAGGGAACTTTGGAGGCGGAGGCGGTGGTGGAAGGAGCAGTGGCCCATATGGTGGTAAGTTACCTGTGTTTTGGACACATTACCCTTTTTGTCATGTCAATCATTCATAAACTTTATGAGTGGGTTCTTCTGTCTTAGGTGGCTACGGTGGTGGTGGCGGCGGCTCAGGAGGTGGATATGGAGGTGGCTCAGGAGGCAGACGGTTTTAAGTTCAAAAGGTTAGTATCTTATTCCACTGTCTGCCTTGAATATAGACTTGTAGATGACTTCGTAGTATGTAGGGTAAAAATGGCAATCAGTAAGTCATGGACTCGATCCTCTTTTCTCTTCGCTAAAATGTATATGTGGTGTAGAAACCACCCTCAGGTAGTGTGCAGTTTAACATTTGTTGTTCATATTGTTCAACAGGACTGAGTGCTTTAGGAGAGGAGAGAGGTGACAGGGCAGATGCAGGTTTACATCCTAGATCTGCTCAGCCAAACAGGTGTGGCAGGTTACAACTGCCACCAGAAGAGGTGTACAGTAGTGCTATCATGTGTGGGACGTCATGAATTGTCATCATGCAGACTTGTTTTATATATTGTCTATGGAAAAGCATTCCAATGAGGTTTTATGTAGATTTACTTTGCAGTTATGGATTTGATTTATGTAACCAATCAAGGTGAAATAAAACATCCTTTTTGTTTTTTAAAAAGCTTGCTGTTTTAGTCATTTGGGTTTCTGGGGTTATAGTGGAGTCAATTATGGGCTATACAGTAGATTATTTAACGTTTATCTAATTGAAACATGCACTCCCTAAAGTACAAACTTGGGAGAAATTTAATGTTAAAACTAGTTTAAAGCCCAAACAAAACTTTAGAAGTCAAGACATGGTAAATCGAATGTGTGCAAAAAAAAAGATGGTTGCAAGGGTAGCGTACGTAAGGCTGCAAAGCAGTGTAGCCATTGGAAAGGAGCTGAGGGAGTAGCAAGATCATCGCCCTGTGACGAAGCAGAGAACAGGGAGGGCAGGGCGCCACACAAAGACTAGCAGAGACAGCAACTACCAAATGGCTTAAATAACTTCTGTAGGTAAGAACAGACTTCTCAATTACCGCTGGTAACTGTAAAACATAACATTTATTTGGCAAAAGCTGTACAGTAACTGAACTTCCCATTCAGTGTTGTGATTGGAGGAGTAACTGCAGTTAGCATAGTCCTTTGGTGCAGAACATTTGTCACATTTAAACTTAAAATGCATGCCCATTTGTTTGTGGTGTTAAGCTAACGCATCTGGCTTTCTCATTTAGGATCTGAGTGGAAGTCTCTAAACTGGAAAGACATGCCAGTCTAAAATGGTGCAATGATAAAAGGTACAGTGATCTTTCTCAGTGTAATTTTTATATTAAAACCACCTCTAATCTCTTATTCCTCTTTTTCTAGGACCAAGATGCAGCTGTGCAAAGGATTTATTTTATTACGTTTTTAACTTTTTTACCAATAAATCTTTTTAATACTATAAGTGATGTGGTGTCTTATGTCAACATGTTCTGCTGCAGCAAGTCTTTGTACACACTGCATTATATGCACAACAATGTACAGAAATGTTTGGAAACACATGGTCTACATCTGATACAAGAACATTGCCACTGTTGAACCTTTTAAGTGTTAAGAGACCACAAACCAGTGTTTGAATTAAAAAGATCTGTCTGGGGAGAGGAACAATACATATTAATGTATTATTTCCCAGACTTTCCTCTAATTTAAAGTTAGGGTGATTTTGCGTAGGTTTACTGGCACTAGTCTTTAACATCAAATCTATGGACAAAGATTGTAAATAATCTTGATGTACACCCTTAAAGCTTCACATTGACTTAAAAAATCTGTTAACACCCAAAAAACTGTTAGTGGTGGAAAAAAGGTTCTTAAGAATATAAAAAGGTACAAAATGGTTCTAAGTACCTTTGAGTACATGGTTCTCTAAGGAGCCAAAAGAACCTTCTGAGGACCTTACGTTTTATGTGTCTATCAAAATTCCAATTCTTAATTTAAGAAGACTAATTAATTCCAGAATGAGACTTAAATCTCAAGGTTCCCACAGGTCATGGAATTTCAAAATATCTAACCCAGACATTAACATTCAGGGAAGTTTTTATAAGTAAATGAATATTAGGAATTTTGTTTGTCGCTTTAAATTTTAGTTTGCATTTATCAAGATGTAATTCGCTTGTTAAAATGTAATTTGCATCTCAAACAGATCATGAAAATTCAGCTGTTTAGCCAGGAAAAGTTAGGAAATTTGACATTTGGCTTCAAGCCGGAACCCTGGAGTCTGCGAAAACCCAAAGAAAACACAATTTTTATGGTTTGTAAGAACATGCCAACTGTATTAGTTTGAGGCTTTTATATTTAAGCAGGGTTTGTGAATTGTATACTTGATATTTAGCTTTGAAATAACTGGATGTGAATTGTTAAAACCCACTATTCCTTCCTTTTACATACTAACTTAACCTTTTATTCAGAGGTGTAAAGGATTCAAGTATTTTTACTTTAATCAAGAATCTGTACTTTATCAGAGTGTTTAACTTTTCCAAATTCTAAAGCATGGGTCTTCAACAGGGGTCTGGTGTGATATTACCGGGGGTCCTCCAAATATTTTTTAAATGTAAAATAATTTTAAAAAAAAGAAAATGCATTGATAAGCTATAATAACAAAAAAACTTAAATGAGGTTGAAAAATAAAGAGCATAATGTACCCATGATAAACTCTTATTTAACTGAATTAAAAGTTATTTACACTACTAATAATGATTTTCAAGAAAAAACATTCTTAGTATTTTTTTCTTGTTTTCAGCAAAAACATCCAAAAATTCCCAGATCAAGATGGTTTTTCCCGATGAGCAAAACGCCCCAAGAAAATCAGTCCAGTTCTAGACCAAAAATATAAAATCTAAGTAATTTTGTGCATAAAACAAACCAAAAAAATCTGCCAATGGGGTAATGTTCTTGAATTTAGTGTTTAAGAAAAATGTTCAAGATTTTTTTTGCTTACCCCATTGGCAGATTATTTTGCTTGTTTTATGCACAAAATCCCCCAAATTTGATAATTTTGGTCTAAAAACTAGACTTACTTTCTTGGGTAGTTTCGCTCATCAAGAAAAAGCATCCCAATCCAAGAATTTTTAGATATTTTTACTGAAAACAAGACAAAAACACCAAGACACCTTCCTCTTGAAAATCATTTTTTGCAGTGTAGTAAGCAACATTTTTTTTTGATATTATCTTTGTAAAAAACCATCATACCATATGTGTTATAAATAATAAATGCAGTCTTAATTTGATAATATGATGTATAAGGGCAGTGGTTCTTAAACTGGGGACATTTTATAAAATGCACAATCATAAATTCTGTGTAATTAAACCTCAGGAAAATACGGCTACTAACCAACAGCACTACATTGTATCATTTAACAAGTTTTGTTTAATTCAAACGTTGCATTTTATTAATTTTCTTTGGGCCGCAAATGGAAGCACCCTAGGGGGCATACGCCAAAAGTTTGTGAACCACTGTACTAGGGGGTCCCCGTTTCTTCTCTCTATCTATTAAGGCAACCCATTTTCAAGTGCGTGTGAAAAGTCATGCAATACATACATCAAATTCCAATTTTGCATGCATATGATACGTCAGTGCTTCCCTTTCACCTAAAAAGGCGCATCTTTTCGTATCGTTTTATTCTCAATTTTGGGGTTTTGCTTTAGGATGTCATTTAATATATAGGTTTCTTCATGTTTAAGTCTATTTTTAAACATTGGTCGCTTGGAGTTGGGGTTAGAATTGAACCCAAGCAACAATGGTAGAAAAACAAAAAAATAGAAACCAATATATAAAATGACACAAAAAATGCGCTGTATTAAAGGAACGGGAAGGACTGGCCCATCATATGCATGGAAAATTGGAATTTGGTGTATGTATTGCACGACTTGCATGATTTTTATATGCAAATCATGAGAATGGGGTGATTAAAGAGTCTTTGGCCTGAAAATGGTTGAAGACCTCTGTTCTAAAGCATAATATCATACTTTTTACTTCACTACATTTCAAATAATTTCATTTAATACTTAATTACATTAAAAATCTAGTACTTAATTACTTTTACTCAAGTAATTAAAAGTTTAAAGATATTAAAGTATAGAATGTAGTGTAGTGAAACGTACAATATGATAAAGTACAGATACTTGAGTAGTGAGTTAAAATACTTAACTAATTTACACCTTTGCTTTCATTGGCTACAAAGTTTATTCATTTTCCAATGCTATGTTGCGTGGTACCAAGTAAACGTTGCCGTCATTAGTCTGTTGTAGTGAATATTCATCAAGAGAGTAAGGACGTCCCTCCTCATCCCGTAGCTGTGAAAACACTTGATTGTAAAGATCCGACAGTCGACATTTGATAATAGCTAAGTTCTGCTGAAACTCCAGTCTCTCTCTGGTTAAATGCTCTCTTTGGGCTTTAAGCTGTCCCAGCTCGTTCTCCAAATACACAATATTCTCCAACTTTCGTTTACGGCAGTTCTGAGCCGCGACTTTGTTCTTTCCTCTGCGACGGATGTCCCTTACAAGTGCCAGCTGTGCCTCGTTCAACGTATACTGGGTCAACAGCTCGTTGAAGTCGTCCACTGGTAAGTTCACAATCTTGTCCAGTGTAAATGGGATTTTTAGGGCAAAGGCTCGTCGCTCATCTCTGCTCAGAGGTGCGGGAACACTGCTCGGTTTAGGCTTTGGGTAAGGGGGCTGATAGGAACCTACCCTAGGTAAACTTGATGCGTTTAACTGAAGGTCATGTAGGGCCGTAGGTAAAATCGGTTGCTTTAACATCGCCGTCCCTGGCCCTGTGTAAGCCTGGCCCTGCTGATTGACAGCTTGCATATTTGCGGATGTGGAAAACGAAGCACTTGGGTAAGAGCTGTAAGACTGTTGGTAGTCAACAGACCCGAGGAGATTTGGCCGTTCCCCCATACTTTCGATTTTACTTTCGGCATAGCACATTGTTCCATTTGTGGGTACGTAAGTAGGCATCCCATGCACTGCGTTTTCTGGGGAGGCGAGGGGCGGACTCGAACCGAGCGACAATCCGGAGTCTGATTCTAGATCATCCACGGAGGCTTGTTTGATTTGTCCTGAGCTATGGCCATCCCTTCCAATGCCATGGCTGCGTGTCGTCAGGTTCATATGCTCCAAAAAACTCATGAGAGGCGGATGAAGAGCTTGCGTATTTGTGAGCATTCTAGAAGAAACATGGCCGCTGGGGAGTCCATAGTGCATGTCCTGCATGTGTGGATTCAGGCGCTGATAAGGTGGCATCAATTCGGAGTACGAGTTTTCGTAAACCACCGCAGGATGAGCATCGCACGTTCCTGGAATGGATTCAGTCTGCGGTTGACCCATCCCATATCCCCCTTGAGAAACCATGGGCTCCAAGGACAGGTATGGAATAGCTTCAAAGGGATTCTCATTGGGTACTTCGAACTCCTGTGAGGAAAAAATACAGTTTTAATAACAAAAACAAATAATATCGTTAACTTGACTTTGGAGGTGGAGTAACGGATGAGAGGCACATTCATAAGTTTAGTCTGCAGGACCGGCCCACCATGGTGAGTGTGCCACCCGTAGCTTATGCAGGTCTTACTTAAGGGTGCTCGGGTTTCATGTAGAAACAGATGGTCATTGTGCTATGCAGGGGGCTGTCAGCAATATACAGCTCACCCTCTTTCTTTGTCCGCCTTTATTCTCGCATCACTCAATTGGCCCATTGTTGCAGGTCTTAACACAATGTGTGCGTTTAAAGAGAACTCAAAATTAGAAAAATGAAAAGAACTAGCTGTATTTTACTGAAATGATGTTTGATGTTTCTTCACAAAGTGAGTTTTTAAAGTTGTTGTTATATAACGATGAATGCACCTGGGTGTTCCAGCTTACAGACCTGAAGATCTGTGATGGCCATCAGTTCTTGCCAGGCCACGTCCATCTCCAAATGCTGGTGTGCCCGGAAACCAGTGACATTGGTGGACATTGACAACTCCCCATGCGGTCTTCTAGGGTTTGCCAGTCCCTTTAAATGAAACACAATTCATGTTTGAAATACATTTTAAGAAAATCTAAGTATTTCGAACAGTAAATTGGTCAACTGATGAACGATATTTTTTCTTACGTAGATACTCACCTCACTGATCCTCACGGGAAGTACACCGTTGACTGCCGAACACATTCAGGACACACCCCTGATGCAGTGAATCAACCTAAAACAACAAATAATTATTTTGCAACGTGCTTTCTGCAAATATATCCTGTTTATTAAATAAAAGTTTATTAAAGGGATAGTTCATCCAAAAATTCTGCAATTAGTCGCCCTCAATTTGTTTAAAAAAATTTCATTCCATATTATTTTTCCTACTATGGAAGTCAATGGTGCCATGCTGGGTTACGAATATTTTTAAAGATATCTTCAGTTTGTGTTTAGCAGAACAAAAAATATATACAACTTTTAAACAAATTGAGGGTTGAGTAAACAAGTACAAAATGTTTACTTTTGAGTGAATTATCCCTTTAAGTGGTCGAAGTAATGCACAGCGTATACTAATACAACACCACAAACATTTTAAAAATGTCTTATATTTAAGCAAACAGACACACAAACAGCTAAGATGTGACTTTGTCTATATCTACACAATTAGAAACTAATTAAACTTCAGATTGAGGATGAAGCTATGAAACTTCACATTTTAGACATTAACCAATAGATTTTAATCAGAGATAGTGTAAAGTTTTTATTCCAATGTACTCCAAATGTCATGTGCCATTGGCCACCGTTTCGTTGGGTTGGATTTGTCCTATCAGCTGGGTTTTGAATGGTAATGTCAACCCTTGATAAGGCAATCTTTTGGGAGGCAGCCTGTTCTCCAGTAAACGAAGACAGGGGCCTAACCACAAACATCAGAATATCAGGAAGACTTTCTTACACCAAGACTCTATACATTTAAAAAGTGATACTTTATATTCACTAGCATATTACCAAATGTATTATTTGCCTTAAAAATTTTACTGTTTTTGTCCAAAACCGTTATGGTTCTCCTCCTTAAGTGTTTAAAAAATGCGTTTCTCGGTTTTCAGTTTTGTTTTATGTATGAGTTTCACTTTTATACAATAACAACCATAACTATAAAAAGAATATTTCATATGTCACTTTTCTGCTACTGTTTGCAAAATGGTTTTGACTGCTTGTGTTAATAAGTAAAAATTACTGTTAGCTGTTTAATTTAACTAAACTTAGTGAAAGTTGAGTGTAATTCCTATTAAATGCAATATAAGAACAGTTCAGTCTTTAGCTAATTGTAAACTATGTTTTAACTGCCTGGTAGAAATGTCAGGTTGACAGGTCATTGCAGCAATAATGTTATATAAATAATAATGATCTATATTTATATTTATGCATTTGGCAGATGCTTTTATCCAAAGCGACTTACAGTGCATTACAAGCTACACATTTTTATAAGTATTTGTGTTCCCTGGGTTTAAACCCATGACCTCTTGCGCATGCAAATGCAATGCTCTACCACTGAGCTATACATTTATCTTATATTTCTTGTACGTAGAGGTATTCAACAAAACACTTTCCTTTTGTCACATTTGGTGTATCTAAACGAAATACAGTAAGTTATATCCTGCCTTTACCGCAGTGTCTAGCACGTTTCCTTTGACTAGTTTCTTAAATTCTGAGAGGAGAGAGATGTGGGACATCAGCTGTGGCATTAACCAGTATCATAGTCCATACAAGGACACCTGAAAGTAATTTTTTTATTAATTAAAAAAATATAATATTCTAAACATATTCGCAATATTTATGATAAACATCTAGACTAGACTGTAAAAAAATACTTTGCTGCCTTAAAATTCCTGTTGAATCAACTCGGATCTACAAGTCATTTTAACTTACTATTATTCATCTTGACTAGAGATGAGTTGTTATAACTACAGGTGAGTTGTGAAAACTTATAAAATTAAGTTGACTTTTCTCAACTTTATTTTATAAGTTGTGACAACTCATCTCTGTTGACATGACTTGTAAATCTGAGTTGATTTAACAAAAAATTTTAAGGCCACTGTAAAAAATACTTTGCTGCCTTAAAATTTTTTGTTGAATCAACTCGGATTTACAAGTCATTTCAACTTACTATTATTTATCTTGACTAGAGATGAGTTGTTATAACTACATATGAGTTGTTATAGCTTATAAAATTAAGTTGACTTTTCTCAACTATATTTTATAAGCTGTGACAACTCATCTCTGTTGACATGACTGTAAATCCGAGTTGATTTAACAAAAAATTCCAAGGCACACTGTAAAAATACTTTGCTGCCTTAACATTTTTTGTTGAATCAACTCGGACCCACAAGTAATTTCAACTTACTATTATTTATCTTGACTAGAGATGAGTTGTTATAATTACAGGTGAGTTGTTATAACTTATAAAATTAAGTTGACTTTTCTCAACTATATTTTATAAGTTGTGACAACTCATCTCTGTTGACATGACTGTAAATCTGAGTTGATTTAACAAATATTTTTAAGGCACACTGTAAAAAATACTTTGCTGCCTTAAAATTGTTTGTTGAATCAACTCGGATTTACAAGTCATTTCAACTTACTATTATTTATCTTGACTAGAGATGAGTTGTTATAACTACAGGTGAGTTGTTATAACTTATAAAATTACGTTGACTTTTCTCAACTATATTTTATAAGTTGTGACAACTCATCTCTGTTGACATGACTTCTAAATCTAATTCTAAAGTTGATTTAACAAAAAAATGTAAGGCAGCAAAGTATTTTTTACAGTGCAGCAAAGTATTTTTAATTAATTTTAAAGTAAATTAATATTAATAAACTAATGAAGCTTGTTTTATTTTACTTTACTTCAAGTTATTTTTTCTGCTTTAAACTAAATAATGGTAACGCTTAACAATAAAGTTGTATTTGTTAACATTAGTAAATGCATTTGCTAAAATGAACTAGCAATGATCAATACATATTTCAGCATTTATAAATTTGTGTTAATTGCACATTATAATGTTAACTTTTGATTTTAAAAACATGTTGTTGAATGTTAAAATTTACTGTAGAAGCTAATACAACTTAATTATAAAGTATTACCAAAATAATAATTTCTGCAATGAGCATAACTTTGGAGAAACTTAATGTAAAATGTATTATTTACAATATAAATCAAACATAACGCTTTAATCAAGTAAATAAAAAATAACTTAAATCAACTTTAGTATTGAGTATCTAAAGCAATAAAAACTGTCCAAACTTTTTCCTTTCTCTCTACATATTTGTCCTTCATAAAGTTTGCGTGAAACTTTATAAAGAAATAAGAGTTACCCACAGTTTTCACCTGAAATGTGAAGCATATAAAGTTATGTAAAACACCTGCCTGACATACTTTTAAAGAAATATAAACAAATCCAGAAAGTGAAAATGACAAACCGTACCTTATTAGCATTTCCTTAATGTTCTGGGCTCAGAAGTCTTCACAAAATGAGATTATCCTGTGCGCATCGAGATCATTGACCCCTGTGTTAAACTTAAAGAGTGAGAGGCAGTTCAAGTTTTGAAGCAAGTGTGCAATGTGCTCAACCTGTCCTTATGTCTCATTGACTCTTTCTCCCACTCACCCTGCCTGCTCTGGCTGTCACTCACATAAATGGGATGGGTCTATGGGCGATGTAAGCAGCTTTCCTGTAAAGCACCCGCAGTTTGCCCTCAAGTCTCCTACTAAATGCAACACTCGCACTTCAAAATGTTCAAATTACGTTTCCCACAAAAATAAAGACCAAAACGGTTAAGCCACGAATACTGAGCAAATATAGACCTTGACACGTCGACCCTTATAAATGTGGTTTCAGATCACGTCCGGATCTATGGCGTGTCCTTAAATATCAGTGCATCAGGCGAACGCTTATCAGATGCATAAATGTATTTCCGGGGTGAGAACTATGTGAAATTACCTCTGCGGGAAATCCACTGCGAGGATGTGGTTTGAACACAGACGCTGTGATCGGGCGCACCTGGAGTTAAATCTGGGATTGCTGAGCGGCCCGTGCGAAGGAGGGGGGTACTGTTTTCTAACTTGGTTTAGTAAGGATGGAATGTACACCTTCGACAGGTAAGAAAGGCCACATTGTTCCTGTCTCTGCAGCACAACCGCAGAGACAGAGAGAGGGGGGGCAGGTGTATGGGTGGGTGGGAGTTGAGCATGTCTTACATTGCAAATGACCATCTGAGTCTTGCTGAAGTCCCTCTAGAGTCACCCGAAAACAATCAGGACAATTGGTCAGATACAATGGAACGGTGCGTTCTGGTGGCAATGTGAAAAAATGGGTTTTCCTTTTTCATTTCAAGTGTTTAATTTTATTTGACCGATGCCATTCAACTGCTAGACTGATCGTATTACACCTTCTCAGTAAACACACCACTTATAGTGTGTGTGTGTATGTGTGTGTGCCAACAATCACAGCAACACACGCAAGTGTATGTTTATAGGCTTCTCTTGAAGTCTGATTTCCTATCAACAACAACCTATCGAAGACCATGTTTCCACAGTCGTTTCGGGGACTACGAAATCGTGCGCTATGACTAAAAACCGTCCCTGATGTCTTCGGTTGTCACTGGTTATGTGAATGCTTGCTGGAGCTCATCTTTTATTATGTGGTCTTTATCTTCCCACGTGTTAATATGTTTGTATGTAAATGCATGGTTATGATGGACGTAGGTGGCTGACATCGTCCAAAGAGGTAGGCGCCTGCCAGGAACCAGAGAGACGGGACTTCCCAAGCCTTGATTCCTAGCACCCTCCCACCCACCCAACTCAACCACCTACAAACACACACATAAAAACAGCCTGCTATTACATAAACCACAATGGCTTGGGATTTGGCGTATTCCAACCTAAATACCCATACTGATTTTCTTCATACATAGTTCAGGTCATACAGTCTTTTATTTCTTTATGTGTAGTCTTTACATTTATGCAATCAGACCTCTGGGGCAGCATTGGGGTCCTGTGATGCCCAACTATGTTTTTTATGAATTAATATTGACTGACATTTTCATGACCCATCAATCTATTTAAATTTTTTGGCTAAATAGTTAAGGTAAAAAATGATGTATGGTAAAAATATAGCACCACCATCTACAGTGTATGTATCAGGCAATCAAAAGTAAACATGAAGTTTTTGATAATATGGAAAAACTTTCTGGAGAAACTTCTGAGGGCATTTGTGTTTTGGTTTGTGGTCCATTGGGAAAATACATTCTACTCTACTGCTGGGAAAAGTGGAAAATGAGCGTATGAGTAATCAGGAGTATATACCGCTCTATTAGGTCTTACATCAAATTATTTACTCTGCCATATTAACTGATTTTTTTATGTAAATATTTCTCAATGTTTCTTCTGAAAGTCAGTTTCTTTATAAGTTTCTCTAGTCTGTAATGCAGAATATTTACTGAGCACTCCCACTATCATCACCCAAATAGGTAATACAGTTAATTTAATACAATTGTGACCATGCCTGTGAATATGGTCAATAAGTCATTTTTAGTGATTTACTGTTTTACATAAAATTGATATCTTTAAGGAAATATCCTTTTTTTTTTATTATTTGCTCATTTTCCAGCTCCCTAGAGTTAAACATTTGTTTTTTACTGTTTTGGAATCCATTCAGCTGATCTGCGGGTCTGGCGCCAGCACTTTTAGCATAGCTTAGCGTAATCCATTGAATTTGATTAGACCATTAGCATCGCGCTCAAAAATAACCAAAGAGTTTGGATATTTTTCCGTTTTAAAACTTGACTCTTCTGTAGTTACATCGTGTACTAAGACCGATGGAAAATTAAAAGCTGTGATTTTCTAAGCCGATATGGCTATGAACTATACTCTAATTTCGGCGTAAAAATCTAGTAATTTGCTGCCGTAACATGGCTGCAGGATGCGCAATGATATTACGCAGTGCCCGAAAATAGTCCTCTGCTATTGAAAGTTACCAAGGTTGTCAGGTTGACTATTTTCAGGCGCTGCGTAATATCATTGCGCCTGCCGCAGTTAAAAGTGGTACCGCCAGACCCGAAGATCAGCTGAATGGATTCCAAAACGGTAAGAATCAAATGTTTAGGGAAGCTGGAAAATGAGCATTAAAAAAGGGGGGGAGTGTCCCTTTAAAGTCACTTTTTACAAGCCTTGCCCTCGTGACTGAAAGTAAAAAGAGATCAAGGTAATTCAAGGAGGGAAGGAGATTCGCGATAAATAATTAAGCTTACAGAGTTAATTTGTAAAAAAATACCACACCCAGATAGATAGCAGACGACTCTGGGCCGGATCCGCACCAGAGCTGCCAAATTTGACACGGATCCGTGTCAAAAATATATATATTTTTTTTTTTTTTAAGATCATGTCAAAGACTGAAATTAATTTAAAATCAATTATTATGAGGATTTTACAGACAGGGTCACAAACTAAATTTTGTAAAACAGTGCGTGTCACACTATATGGAGTCAGTTACAACGAGAATCTGCCATATTATTATATAATATAATATTATCTGCCTATATTACACTCTTAAAAAAAGGTACAAAAGTTTCACTGGGATGGTACCTTTAAAGAGGTCCTATTATGTACCATTTAGGTACATGTATGTATCTTTGTGGTACCAATTTGTACCTCTAAGTGTGTACCAATATTTAGGTACAAATGTATACATTTTGAAAAGGTACCACCCCATTGACAACTTTTTTTACCTTTTTTATGAGTGTAGATATATAAGATTTTAAAATAATGAAGCAAATACAAGAAATCTATTCAGTATCAGAAATGTTAGAAAGAGATAAAAACAACAAAGAAGTGTTTTCCCCGTATTTTTTTTTAAATTCAGCTTAAAAAAACAAAATGTGACATTAATAACAAACACTGTTAATAACCTTACTGTTAAAATCTACATTCATAAACTTGACCTTTGTTCCTGTATACTGTTTTATTTAACCAACATCTATAACCAAAACATTTGGAATTTTACTTTGGATGTACAGATATATTATTGAGCACTAAATGTTTAAAACATCAACATATTCAAAGCCACTACTAGACAAAACAATAATTGTATAATGTGCACACAGACACACAGTGCATATGCTTTATTGTGCAACAAAGGAGGCCTGGGTGAATTAAAGTATGCCACAATAATGTGGGCAGCTCCCCTCAACCCTTGTCTCATGGCAGAAACCACAGCAGTTAGCAGGAGCACCTAGACAAGCCTTTATCAGCATTCAACAGAGTTTCCGTCACACAACATCCCCTTTCCTACGATCGCCTCTGTTTCTACAGCCACACATGCCAACCACAGGGGCAGCGCTGCTTTTGACACACCCGTGTCCACCCTGGGAACCGAATGGGATACGGAGTCACCCCAAAGTCAGGTGCTACTCAAAGGTCAAGGTGCCCAGCAGATCCATCGCTGCCATTCTGATACGGTGTGAAAAAGACGATTACTGTAGCGTGACCTCGTAGATCAAGATGAACTATTGTGTAATATATTCGATTATCTTTCAACTTTATCTCGAGCACTATTGAGACATAGTAACAGTGCACAATGATTCTGTGGGCGCAGGTTCCTCATTTGGAGTCTGTCAGGTGTAACGTTTGTTTAGTGGAAAATATTCTTCAGAACTGAGTTCTGAGAAAATGACCTCTGTGTGTTCAGGCAATGAAACAGTGGCCCTTTTCAAAGAATTCTGGGACATGAAGGGATACTAACAAAACATGTTTACAGCTAATAATCATTTAAAAATGAACTATTCCTAGTGTTGCTGTCTCTCAAGTGGTAGAACATTGCATTAGTGGTGCAAAAGGTCAAGAGTTCGATTCCAGGGAATACACATACACTGTAAAAAGTGAAAAGTTGGTTCAACTTAAAAAGTCACTTCAATTGGTGAAGTAAAGTGAAACTAAAGTGACATTTTAAGTTATATGTTAACAATTGAAGTAATTTTTTAAACTGATCCAACAGTGTACAGATGAAAAGTACAGTATTGCTTAAATGCGCTTTGGATTGTAAATGTAAATACATAAATGTAAATGTAAACTTTGATAAATTTAGGACACTGAAGCATTGTTTACATTGTTAAGGTGTTCCTGTAGCTCAGTTGGTAGATAATTGCATTACCAATTTAAAAGGTAATGGGGTCGATCCCCAGGGAACACACCTATACTTAAAAATGTATGGCTTGAATACAGTGTACATCATTTCAGCGGTAGCCATAGACTGTAAAAAAAGATGGACGCCGCAACGCCGCTTTCTTTCATTGTACTGAATGTAAAATGTATGATGATGGGCGCTGACATGTTATGCAAAAACGCCAGTTTGGAGCCAGGGCATGTGCAGACGGAATGCCCGGAGGAGAAGCCGCGGTATCAAACTTTCGCCCAAACTCTCGCACGCCCAATTCAACCACGCCCATTGAACGTAACATAATACATTATATATTAAAAACAGTACGGCTATTTTTGAAAATGATTTAAAATGAACAATTTTGTTGGATGTCTTGGACAGCAAAATTAAGTTCATGCAGTCTGTTTTAAGCATAGATTGTAAAAAAGATGGACGACGCCCGTTCGCTCTCTTCCATTGGTGAAAAGTGAAGCCGCCAGTATCCTGATACGTCGCTGACATATTGAGTCTTGAATCTGCGCATTAGCGATTTCGGGGCCAGTCCTGCGCAGTAGTGAGCAGGAAGTAAAGCCGTGAAATCAAATCCCCATTCTAGCAGAATGCGCATATCACAGCTGTCAATCATGACGTGACACCACCGTTTTTATTGCATAAACAAACACTTGAATTTACATCAGCGTGATAAAAACTACAGTAAATGACAGAAACCGATATAATTGAAGTGTAATTAAATTGTTTAGTTGGTCCCATTGAATAACATGGGGGAGGCGGGGGTTATGACCTATACTGGGACCAGTCACTGGGGGGCGATCGAGACGTTTTGGCTTCACTTTTCAGGGCTTGTGCGGCACGCTTGGTTTTAACTTACGTTAGGCGTGTTATCTTAGCTAATAACATTTATTAATTCAATTATAAAGCCCACATTTAACATTACCGGAAAAAAATCCCTCAGATCCTGTAGGTCGGTTAGTACAGTTTACTGCTAAACAATTCATTTTGTCGATTTGACACAACAAAGAAATCGAAAATTAATAGTTAGTTATATCTTCAATCTTCCCTCGAAGCTCCGACAGTCCGCTCAGAGAAGCTGTCAATCACAAATGTCAATCGTAACAACACGCCTAGTTCTATAGCATCAAATTACTAGCTAAAATGAAACTTATCACAAAAATGAACAACTGAACATATAACAACTACCTTAAAGGACCAAAACATCTTTCAAAATTTTTTTCCAAGTCCCGTTTTGTTTGCCTGGAGAGAGCGGTTAATGACTTGTACTGCATTCAGCCACCAGGGGGCGATCAAAGAACCAGCCACTTTACTTTTCAGGATGTATGAGGCACGCCCGGTACCAGGTGACTTCTTTTTCGTTGGCACATGATACGAAGCTCATCAAAACATGTATTTAGCCCGTCGTGTGTGGTTCGTCATGTCAAAATATGTGTTCGCCGTGTCATATGAACCTGTGCATCACGCGTCATGTCAAAATACAGTCCTGCTGCAGATGCTTCGAAGGGGTTTTGATATAAGAAATGATCATGTTTGCCAGATACACTCGCTGTAGTGTTAAGCGAGTGTCTTGCGAGTATTTTGTGAACATGAACGTCTCTTTTATCATAAACCCTTTCAACACGTGTGCAGCAGGCTCGTATTTTGACATGACGCATGATGCACATAAGTCCACATGACGCACCAAACACACACCCCGACATGACAAGCCACACACGACATTCCAAACACATATTGGAAGAGAAGTCACCGGCCATCACTGCAACATTTTGAATTAAAGCATTTGCCAAATGCTTAAGTATAAATGTAATACTATTAAACCCCTCTCCTCTTTCTCTATTAACATGTATCTTCTAAGTGTTAAAATTTTGTATCTTATAATAGAAATCATTAAAATGTTCTTACAATTGGTAAGATGCCTAGTAAACATACTTTAAAAAAGACTTCACATACAGACATATCAAAATCCCAAGTGTTTACTTTACAGTAAATAAATCCAGATGAAACCAAAAACACTATAATTCTGTTTAGTGGTAAATAACTACTATACCTAAACAAAAGGTTTGTTATACAGTCCTGTATATCCAGGCAAGATACGGTTTCCTTTCTGACATAAGAAGGGGTAATTTCGAAATGCTCTTTGTGGTAAAATTGTGAAAACCCAATGTTTCATTGTGAAACTTGCTGGTGAACTTACAGTTGCGAGCATATAAGAAAATTCTGTGTTCAACATAGATATATATCTTTGTCTTATGCTTTAACGCTCATTCTGGAAACAAAATTAAACCTAAACGACATACCGAGAATAGCACTGTGAGTTTACTTACAAATTAGCCCACCACAGATCTCTAGATAAAACTCTAAGACTGCCTTTCCACTCTGAGAACAAAACGAATGACCTCGGATGTCAGCAGAGTCGCTGTTGTAAATGATGGACACAGGGAAAATCCCTTATAGGATTAGCTTTAATAGTGGTGCTTCCCAGAAAAAGTGACCAATGTAATTATGATGCCGAGTTGTAGGAGGATCTCTTAAATTATCATGGAAAAAACAGGATAGACTGGAAGCATAGGCAATTTTGAGGAGGGCCTGTGTCATTGAGGCTAGTGTGTCATTTATGGAGGGCAAATCAATTTCAAATGCAATTGGTTAAAGATCGGGATCGGAAGCAGGACCATTGACAAAGTATCTGACCATGAGAGCCAGTGGTTTTAGCAGTTTTGAAGGGATTTTTTTTTTAATAGACAAACTTCTATTTTTTTTTATTTGTTCATTTCATTTTCTTTAGAAAATTAAAAAAGAAGAACTGTTTTTGAGATTGTATTTATCAAAAGTTATAAGAAACCTTTTGTGTACTTTTATGCATTTGGCAGATGCTTTTATCTCATATGTGTGCTCCTTGGGAATTAAATCCACATCCTTTGTGCTGTAAATGCAATGCTCTGCAGTTGCACTATATACGTTTTTAAATCAAATGTAACTGTTAACGTTAGTTAATTCTTAATGACCTAACATGAAAAATTGTTGGAAAAACTAATTTAAATATTGAAAAAATATATTGTTTATTGTTAGCTTATTGTATCCAATGCTATATTTACCATATAATAATGGCATTGTAGGAGTTTTGACAAATTTGTTTTCCCGTTATTTATTCTCCAGCTGATTTGCTCCTGTAGCTTAACTGGTAGAGTATTTCATTAGCAGAGCAAAAGGTCATGGGTTCCATCTTCACACATACAAATGAAAAGTTTAGATATAAGTTTCTAAAAACATAAATGCACATTTTTATCCTCTTTCTAAATTCATATTTGAACCGGTTTTATGTAAACAAATATTTTTATTGTTAAATATTATATAGTTATTTATAAATTTATTATTGACTTATTAATAATAACATAATTGTATTATTATACATCATTAATATTAACCACAGTTGTGCTGATTTTTCTTTTTTATATTATTAACTTTTTTGCATATATATATACATACTAGGGCTGTCAAAAGATCCATCGCGATTAATCACATACAAAATAAAAGTTTGTGTATGCATAATATATATATGTGTGTGTGTACTGTGTGTATATATTATGTATAGGCTATATAAATGCACACATACATGTACACTCCCTGACAAAGGTCTTGTCGCTTGTGTACATTTTGACCTGAAGTGCCGCTAAAATATATTTCTAATCAAGATTTGTTTTCAAGAAATGGCTCATTTTAATCCCAACAGCTTTTGTAATAATGTTTCAGTGCAAAACGAAACTGTCAAAAAGTATTCTAATATTCACAGCTTGGTAAAGCCCATTTAGTAAATTTTTGCAAAGACATAAGTGTTGTTGCCTTGTCATATGAGCTTCAGCTGTGACTAATAATGGATTAATTAGGTCTCAGGTGTGTATAAAAAGAACCCCAGTATACTAGACATTCACATCAAATGCAACTAGACCTAAGATTCATCCTGAGACTAAAGTTTGGATTATCAAGAGGCTGAAGACCAGATCCACTGCTGATGTGGCAGACACCTTCAATGTGTCTCAGCATCAAGTACATAGAATATAAAAAAGATTTGAAGAGACTGGAGATGTTTTTGACAAGCCCAGGTCAGGCAGACCCTGCAAGACAACTGCTCGGAGGACCGTTTGTTGGCTTAAAAATCCAAGGCCAGCCCATTTTCCACTGCAGCAGAGCTCCACGAGACCTGGTCACCTGAAGTCCCTGTGTCAACCAGAACAGTTTGTCGGATTTTGTCTCGAAATGGCCTCCATGGTCGAATCAGGGCCTAGAAGCCAGCACTAAATAAAAGACAATTGAAAAACCATGTGGCATTTTCCAAGGCCCACAGCCTGCTAAAAGGATGGACGCTGGAAAAGCAGGAGGTTGATTTTTCAGATTAATCTTACACCACAGTCACCTCAAATATTGCAGGAGACCTACTAGAGCCCGCATGGATCCGAGATTCACCCAGAAAACAGTGAAGTTTGGTGGCAGAAAAATCATGGTCTGGTTACATCCAGTATGGGGGTGTGCAAGAGATCTGTAAGGTGGAAGGCAACATCAATAGTCTAAAATACCAAGAAATCTTAGCTACCTCTTATATTCCAAACCACAAAAGAGGCCAAATTCTGCAGCAGGATGGTGCTCAATCGCATACTTCCATCTCCACATCAAAGTTCCTCAAGGCGAAGAAGATCAAGATGCTCCAGGATTGGCCAACCCAGTCACCAGACATGAACATCATTGAGCATAATGTGGGGTAGGATGAAAGAGGAAGCATGGAAGACGAAACCAAAGAATATTGATGAACTCTGGGAGGCATGCAAGACTGCTTTCTTTGCTATTCCTGATGACTTCATCAATACATTATATGAATCCTTGCCAAACCGCATGGATGCAGTCCTTCAAGCTCATGGAAGTCATACAAGATATTAAATTTGATTCTCACAGCACCACTGCATAATTTGCTGACATATTTTTGAATTTGGAGAAAATTTGTTCAATTTCTGTATAGGCGACAAAACTTTTGTCTTGCCAAAATTTGACCTTTCTGTCTTGATTAAATGATAAATCTTTTTTCAGTGAAACTAATTTATTTTAGTGCATTAAACATTACCAATTGATTAATTAAAAGTCAGGTTAATAGCAGGTGTTTCTACAAAATAGATAAGCGACAAGACTTTTGTCAGGGAGTGTATAATATAATATATATATATATATATATATATATATATATATATATATATATATATATATATATATATATATATATATATATATATATATATATATATATATATACATGAATGTGTGTGCATTTATATATATTTATATAATTACACACAGTGCACAAACACATAAACTATGCAAAAAAACTTTTATTTTGTATGCAATTAATCGACAGCCCTAAAATGTATAAATAACAACAAGAGAGTTACAACGATGTATTGTAAATAAATGCCGTCAGTGTACATGTAAATGATTAACATAATCCAAACAAAAACAATACACAAAGATAGCCTATTATTAATTTGCTGCAAAAATAACGTCACTAACAAAACTTCCGCTTGCTCGTGTCCTTTCACCTCATGACGTAGGCGGAAGTGGACACGCACAGGAATTGAATACACGGTGCATCAGGAGTGAATAAAGTCTGTCGATTTGATCATGGATACGTTAATACTGGTATGTTTATATCGATAAATGTATAATTTTATAAGTATATGCGTTTTACTTATTTAAGTAAAATTTAATAAGACAACCGTTAGATAGCGGTTTATTTGCATTAGCAACATTACTTTTCTCCCACCTCCGCTTACCAGATGATCTCAAGTTACATAATAACGTTATGTGTTGTTATGGTATTTGGACATTAAAGTTATTTGGGTCACTATAAGAACTCATAACGTTTTATTCATTTTACAGCGTGTCAATCTGAGCCACCGTTATATAACTGAACAACCTTTACCCAGTTCACGCCGATTCATTACCCAAACAGCTGTAATATGATACACTGATTCAGTTTTCGTGTTAACACGATCATGTTTTGTATCTATATCATAACAGGAACCGTCTCTGTACACTGTGAAAGCCGTTCTGATCATGGACAACGATGGAGAAAGACTGTATGCTAAGGTGAGATCCCCTTTATTATGTAGATTTCATTTACTTCAGGTTGATGATCAGATCAGCTGATGTCTTGATATGATGACGTTTATACAGAGCTGACAGTAGTAAACAACTTAGTTGATTTTTTGCTTAACACAACAAATATTATATAATTGTTTTGCAGAATGGGTTTAGTCTTTCTTTACTTTGTTGTCTTGAAGTAAACGTTTTAAATATAGACGTGTTTTATGTTTCAGTATTATGATGACACATATCCCACAGTGAAAGAGCAGAAAGCTTTTGAGAAAAACATCTTCAACAAGACACACAGAACAGACAGTAAGAGTGATTATACACTCATGTTATTATATGTATGTAAGAATAATTATATATAAATAGACTCTTGCTTGTTTTTAAACAGACAGTGAAATAGCCTTGTTGGAGGGTCTGACGGTTGTATACAAGAGCAATATTGATTTATATTTCTACGTCATTGGCAGCTCTCATGAAAACGAGCTAATGCTGTGGGTTTCTCAGAGTATGTGATGTTTCTGAGGCCTTGAATGAATGTCATGTGACTCTTTTTCTCACAGCTAATGCTCATGTCAGTGCTGAATTGTCTCTTTGATTCGCTGAGTCAAATGTTAAGGTAGGAAAGATTCACTTCATGTACTGGATTCATTAATGTAACCTATCCAACAATCAAGATTCTCTTCATCTTTCTCTTTAAGGAAAAATGTGGAAAAGAGAGCTTTGCTGGAAAACATGGAAGGTCTTTTCCTGGCTGTTGATGAGATTGTTGATGGCGGTGTGAGATGTTCTTTTGTATATTCAAACATTTTTCCTTTTTTAAGAGGAAGCTAAACAGAAATAATCGGTTATCGTTAGTTTTAGTTCCATTGAGAGTGTTTATAGATGCGTTTTGGTCGATCAGATCACAAGTGGATAAGAGAGACACATTCACGTTTTCACCTGGTATTATAATCCGTCTCTTTTTGTCCGCTTCCGACCCCTTCTGTCCTGATTACTGAGGGGGTGGTCTTTGGGCGAGTCCCCATAGAGACAGAGCGCAGTTATGCAAATTTGAAAAACACGCCCACCGGGGGGGAATTCAATCCAACTGTCTCCATTGACTTTGTATTGCGAGAGGCCGCCTCCTTGTCATTTCTGGCTTATAACAAAAAACAGAATAATGCCTAAAAGCTGCTGTGACTATATGTACAGCTAACAAGCCAAAGAACCCAAAAAATACATTTTTATAAGCTGTCGAGCCGTAAAACCCAGCCTTTGAGGAGAAAAAAGTGGATCGCCGACTACTTTTCACCCTAATGGACGCAGTTCTACTAATATGAGTACTATGAAAAGTTGCCTGTTTCCACTTTTCTGTCTGTAAACGCTCGTTTTTTGAGCTCGACAGCTTATAAAAACTTATTTCTGGGTTCTTTGGCTTGTTAGCTGTACATATTGTCACACAGCAGCTTTAAGGCATTATTCTGTTTTTGTTATAAGCCAGAAATGACAAGGAGGCGGCCTCTCTCAATACAAAGTCAATGGAGACGATTGGATTGTTTCCCCCCCGGTGGGCGTGGTTTTCAGGTTATGACGTGCGGCGCTCTGTCTCTATGGTTTCATTTAAATGTGAGCGGGAGAAATTACGGGTTTTAATTGCACAAACTAATATTATGTCAGGGTCCGCTGCTTGTGTTGTTAGTAAACATGCTTCACAACGTTTTGTTTCGTGTATATGTAAGGCTTTCTCTGATATTTCTGAGCAGTTGATTAAATAAGCTCACAAAATGAAGAGGCCGCGAACAGAAGCTTCAGTTTTATCAATGAAAGCCTAAAGATCGTGCTGTACACGGTGTGGTTGCACTAGACGTAATGTCCAATGTTAAAACATTGTGCTTAGTACACATTACATTAAATCAATAGGTGGTCTTTTGTGGCTACTCGAACACATTTGTCCACATTCGCGTCTACACCAAAAAAAAATTGTAACTTTATTGCGGGACGGGTTGGGGCGGGTCATTAAAAACAAAATATAAAAACATGTATGTTGCGTCTAATTCCCCGTAGCATATATTAAATATTTAGGAATATATTTGTTCATATTTTATTAGGTTCTTTGATAAGGTTAAATTACGTAGGCCTACGTGGCAACGTAACTTCCGCAACGTAACTTGATATTAGGGCTGTCGCGGTAACCGCATTACCGCATGACCGCGCTACTGACAAGCCCAACCGCATGGAAAAAAAGCAACCGCAACAACCGCGCCTTTCACGTTAAATTCATGAAACTATATGCCGCCTTGTTTTTCACGTCATGCTGACATGTAGGCTATAATAAAGGCCAAATAGATTGTCAAAAGTTAAGAGAGTAGGCCAATTTGTTTTTCGTAAATTTCAAATAAAAATGTAATACTTCATATTTCGTTAAATCATACAGTGAATGTGTGAAAAAGTAAAACTGAGATGAAGGAATAACTGTGGCGTCGTCTCCCTCTAGATCCAGTTTTAAAGATTAAAAGTACTTTAATATAACTGATCAACCCAAATGACGCCAAAATATTACTGGTTGCTTACCAGCATTAAAACCTCATAAAAAAGAAGACCTTATAGGTTTTTTCTTTGTGCATCTGCAGCGTCCGCTCCGTGGATGCAGCCAATAAAACGCCGCGGTTGCTTTTCTGAACTGACTGACTGCACGCTTGACTTTCACATTTAAATATCTAGAATGTGCTAACAGAGGTTTTTCATCAACAGTATCTGCGTGATACATTATAATATAAACATTGATGATCATCTGCCGACTCGACTGTTTCATCACATCCTCTATACACGGAGAGTCAGCTTTATTAACGGCTTTTCCTTCGCTCCGCGTGAGCTAAACGTTTCCGCTTTTTGCTTTTTTACTCGCATATAATTCTAAATATTTTCGACAAAGGAAAACACAGGATATAATGTAAGTTATTATAGAAAGCATTTAAGTTTGTTCTGAAATGATGACAAATCTGTGTGACTAAATATGACCTCTCCAGCTTAATTTAGCCAAAATAATGATACATTCGTTTTCATACTTTTTATATAAACGTTAATTTATCTACTAATGTATTATTAAAATGCCCTAAATTATTATGCATTGCCTTCTGTATTGCATTCGTTTTGTACATTTACAGGTGCACAAATACTGGCTAATTTTAATTTCTTTAAGACACTGCTGTGTTCTGTATTTGCCGATGCTCTGTTAATTTGCGCTTAACAAGCCTAAATGATGTTCTTCAATTTATTTTTGTTTTCTGTAGTTTAGCTGTAGTATAGCTTGTGTTAATCTTTTTTTTTTCATAAGGGGGAATACCTGTAGCCTACCCTTCATCTATTAGTTGACCTCATTGTTCTGGATTTAAAAAATAATTTTATTTTAGTAAATGAAGGCGGTAAAACCGCATACCGCGCTGGTGAGCCACGCAAAATCACCGCAAGGGAAATTCCTTCACCGCGACAGCCCTACTTGATATCCCCAAACCTTTGGCGTCACGTCACGGAAGCGCCAAGTAGCTCCCGCTTCCAGCCACAACAACAAAACAAACGGAGAATTAAAAGATGAAAGACGATCTGCGGGAGAAATTAAGGTAGGGAATTTGTGAATAGATATAACAAACGCTGCTTTGTAAATGTTGAAAATGTTTATCATTAGCTCTATAGTACGACCATATTACGACCGGTCCAAATATTTCATAAAAGCGGGACCCGCGGGTTGGAAAAAATGCCGACCCGCGCATCACTAGTTCACAGCAAAAAAAAAAAAAATGTATAAACTGAAATAAATCAGAGAACAGTGCTCCTCACTATCCACGTTGTGGCTAAGATCATACGCCAGCTTAATATAACAGTACGCTTAGCAGCATAATCCAAGGATAAGGACTTTGCTGCAGGAGGCGCAATGATATTACGCAGTGCCCGAAAAATAGTCAGCTGCTATTGGAAGTTACCAAGGGGACTATTTCCAGGTGCTGCGTAATATCATTGCACCTCCTGCAGCCATGTTACATCAGCAAAGTCCTTGATTATTACGCCAGAATGAGAGTATAGTTCCTAGCCATATTGGCCTAGAAAATCGGAACTTTTAATTTTCTGTCGGTCTTAGTACACGATGTAACTATAGAAGAGTCAAGTTTTAAATAGAAAAAATATCCAAACTCTTTGGTTATTTTTTTAACGTTATGCTAATGGTCTAATCAGATTCAATGGATTATGCTAAGCTATGCTTAAAGTGGTACCGCCAGACCCGGAGATCGGCTGATTAAATTCCAAAACAGAAAAAAACAAATGTTTAACTCTAGGGGAGCTGGAAAATGAGCATATTTAAAAAAAAAAAGTGGAATGTCCCTTTAAGACACTGTGAAAAATATTCCTCCAAATGCACAATTACATTACACATCACATCCTGATGTCACCCGTCTTTGTGGAATCTTTATGGGATGTGTGGGAACGCACGCACAGATTCCAGAAAATCACTGGCAGTGTGAATGAATTAAAATCAGACGATCCCGGGACCCGTTATTTGTGTATTGTCTGGAATTTTGTGTAGACTTTCAAAGCATATACATAAATAATGCCTAAATTCAATCAGTAGGCGATTCAATCATGTAATAAATTACTTCATATAAGGGTAACAGGAAATATTAAAAAATATGTATTGCTGTAAATCTCAAAACACTAAAATTAACAAAAAAAAAGAGTTCCCACTTTAGTAAGGTGTATAATGAAAAACACTGTAACGCTATCAAAACGTTGTGATCTGTTTAATCATCTCAACTGTAACGACATATTAACATTGCCTCAACCAATGGTACTTCCTTTTTGTTCACTCAATTGTAGAAAGCATTTAGAAAAGTGATTTTAAAAGTCATTATTTTTGATCAGATGAGTCACACTGTAAATGTTGTAAAACATTATATAACAAGCAATTGGGTCAAAAAGAGATGTTTCAATCCTAAAAATGGGTTGTTTTAAGCCATTGTTGGGTCAAATATAAATTTTTCTAGGTTAGTTTACCCCAACGCCTGGGTCGCCCCTTTGTAACCCAGCATTTTCAATGTGTGCGCTTTTAATCTTTGTACAGCACTTTTTAAATGTGTTGGCATTTGGCCTGGCCCCATTCATTCCTATGGCTCCAAACAAAAGTTTTATTTTGTGCCACCATACTCGTGTAAAGCCCGATTTATAGTCGTGCGTAAGCTCTACGCCGTAGGTTATCCTTAGCCTGTGCGTAGCTCTGTGTAGCCTGACGTGCACCTCGCAAAAATTTTAACAGCGCGTCAGTTCTACGCGGACCGCAAGCACTATGATTGGTCCACAAGTACCCCTCCCGTCAGGTAAAAAACTGCGTCATATGTATTTCCATTTGTGACGGTGAGAAAAAAAATGGGCCAAGTTGAAAAGTCGCTGTTTATTTACTTCCATCATTGCTGGTCTTCTCAAATCATACACAAAAAGTTGCTGTTTCTTCTTCGTTTGTGGGTTAACTTGCCAAGCTTCTTCTTCTTTGACGGTCGCGCTGCTACTGTGGTAACACACGTGGATACTGCTTACCAGCGGTCTGTGCATGTGTTTGCACGTCGACACGGACGACGACGCAAAAGTATAAATGAAAACGATGCGGAACGCCGTAGGACCTACGCACAACTATAACGAGCCCTTAACTTATTTCTCATGTAACGGTCTTTAAATAGAGAAACCATGAAAGTGTTTGGTGGCTTCTAAATTCATCCCTGTTTGGATCCCAAGAGGTGGGTGGGGCTAGGCTAAATGCTGGCGCATTCACGACGTGCTGTGCAGAGATTAAGTGCATGCATTGAATAAAGATAGGTATGTATTAATTCATCTAAGTTCAAGTAAGAACATAGTAAAATATTGAAAAACGGTGTTGTTTTCCTTTAAGTATAATATGAGTGCACCCTGAATATGAAGTGCATACGGTATATCAAGAAAAATTATACTTTTTTTTAGGCCATCCTGTTCTCCAACTATTAAAAAACCTCTTAGGACCACTAGATCTAGTGCTGACAATACGATATGACAATATGAGAAGGCAAAGGCCAGAAAATGAAGCATTAAGTTCATTAAACAAAGCAAAGAGTCTAACGTTGCATTTGTTGCAACTCCGATTGCCATTTTATTGTCTTTGTTTCATCGCAAACTAATTGCCGTGTGTCTCTCTCACAGTGTGATCCTGGAGAGTGACCCTCAGCAGGTCGTCCACCGCGTCGCTCTGAGGGTAACATTTTCTTCTTCAAATGTTTTTAATTGTGCTCTTCTTAATGTTATTGTGCCTGCCAAGCATCTTTTCTCGAATGTACTTAAGAGCTACTAGGCAGCTATTAAGTTTGATTTCCAATACTACTCAAGTTCAAACTGCAGACCAGGAAGTCTTAAAATCACCCTCTTTTTTTTCTCTTGTAGGGCGACGACGTGCCTCTGACAGAACAGACAGTCACTCAGGTGAGAGAAGATTGGCTTCGTTCAGCGACACCTGCTGTCTTATCGCATTCGTGCCTCTTATGTTTTATAGCGCTTTGAGATTTACCCATGATTCATTTAGAAAATGAGTCTGAGGTGGTCTGGTTTCATCGCTCCCACATTAAGAACCGTACCGCCGCGCCGCCATTAACACGGATTTCCGAGTTCCCGCGTGTCTACCGCATGTAAACAAGATGGCTAATTATTGGCGGCTGTCTGGCAGCGATGGCTCCCCGCGGCTGCCGTAGTCGCGAGTACGACCTGATTAATGTTCCCATTTAAGAGTCCCTGCGACAGGCTGCCTGTATCCCTCTCGCGTCTGTGATTAATGGCTGTCTCCACGTCTCTCCTGCTATATGGTTATGCGTTGCCTCGTTCAAATTAAAATGATGAATTAATTCCTGGACGTTTTGCTGCGCCTGCATTACTCGATTACATAGTAATGCAGAGTTCCCATTATTGTTTGCACCATCTTTGCTCCTTCTTGCTCTTTATGACTATTTACATACAGCGGTGTCCAAGTCCACGCCACTCTTGTGGACCAAAAAGACTAATTTTTTTATTTATAATTAAATAATAAAGCTTATGGGTTTAAAAAATTTTATGATGTACATTTACTTGTACGCTTTTATTAGATCATCATCAAGTGACTTACAGTGCATTCAAGCTATACATTTGATCAGTATGTGTGTGTTTTTTTATTAAACCTACGAACTACCAGTTGAGCTACTAGTGTTCACTAGTGATCATAAAGAAGAGGCGCTAATGTCCTGATTTTTTGAATGGTTCTCTACCTGATGGATGTTTGTCTTTCAAGACAAATGATGGCATTAATGACTCAAGACCACAAACACATTCAAATTCAATTACGTGTTGTAGCTTAAGAGACAAGTGAGGTTTTTTGGGTGCGGTTTGGTCCATCCATCCTCTTTGAGTGATTGAGTTTACTGAAGAGGAACACACAATGCTTAAATAAATGATTTTGAAGCCGGTAATTCGTTCCAATTAAATGTGACTAATTATTTGACACGTCCTAATTTGAAACATCAGGTTATAATAAATGATTATGTATCGCTTTATGAGACCTCAGATTAATTACGGCATCCATTATAATTGCACTTAAAGTCATTTTTTCCACTTAAAAGTTTTACAGCTAAAATTAAAGCATGACAGATTTGTTTTAAATTATGAGATGTAATGATCGCCCCTCGTGGTGACAGCCACGATCACATGACCACTTTAACAGCCCCATCTAAATATCTTATCTCAATAGCGCTTTATGATCTGACTAACCTGAATACACCTGTGGTTTCAGTAGCCAAAAATATTGATGTCACAGCGAAACGTGACAATAAACTTTTAAACATTTAATTTTATACATAAGCTTGTAATTGGATGTCCTGATTTTGACTTTATCGAATGTATGTTGTTCTCCGCAGGTGCTACAGTCGGCTAAAGAGCAGATTAAATGGTCTCTCCTCCGATAGGACATCAATGGTCCTCCCAATCCAGAAGAAATGAGGGGATTAGACACGCATTCATTTTTCATTACTCCTGTCTGCCCTGTTTTCTGGACTGCCAAAGTGCAGGTCTACTGAAAACAACTTTTGTTTTTCTACCTTGAAGACCAAGATGATGTTTATTTCAAAAGAAGGCAAGAGAAAGAACCTGGAATGCGGTTTTGATGGGACTTTCTTTTAGGGAAAAGTACCACGGCGTTTTCTTCATTTTTTCTTTTTTTAATTCCATTCCAGTAAGCAATGAATATAAGGCTGGTTTTGTGAATGATATCACTGTACTGTGAGAATTTCATTACGATTCTGTACATTCCAGTGGTCGATCCCGTGTCCTGTTCCTCCCTGTAACCCTTGTTTTGATTTAAGTAAAGAAAACAGTTTCATCATAGTTTTTCTTCACCGTGTTTTACTCTCTTTTGGGGCGGGTCGTTTTGCTGGGACTTTTTCTTAACATGGTTTTGAGGCCATTTTGTTTACTGTGCTTTTGGTGGTTTTTAAAATTAGAATATTTGTAGATCATTTATTAATTCTTAAAGGGACACTCCACTTTTTATATACTAATTTTCCAGCTCTTATAGAGTTAAACATTTGATTTTAACCGTTTTGGAATCCATTCAGCCGATCAGGAGGCGCAATGATATTACGCAGCGCCCGAAAGCAGTGCCCGAAAGCAGTGCCCTTAGTAACTTTCAATGGCAGGGGACTATTTTCGGGCACTGCGTAATATCACTACGCCTGCTGCAGCCATGTTACGGCAGCAAAGTTCTTGATTATTACGCCAGAATGAGAGTATAGTTCCTAGCCATATCTGCCTAGAAAATCACAACTTTAAATTTTCTGTCGGTCTTATTACAAAATGTTAGTACAGAAGAGTCAAGTTTAAATAGGAAAAATATACAAACTCTTTGGTTATTTTTTAGTGCGATGCTAATGGTCTAATCAGATACAATGAATTATGCTAAGCTATGCTAAAAGTGGTACCGCCAGACCCGGAGATCGGCTGAATGGTTTCCAAAAAGGTAAAAATCAAATGTTTAACTCTAGGGGAGCTGGAAAATGAGCTTTTTTTTTTTAAAAAAGTGGAGTGTCCCTTTAAAGGGATAGTTTACCCAAAAATAAAAATTTGTTCATCATTTATTCACTCTCATTTTGTTACAAACCTGTAAGAATTTCTCTCTAATTAGAAAGATATTTTTATGAATGTTTGTAATTAAACCGATTATGAGCCCCATTCACTTCCATAGTATTAGTTTTTTCTACTATGGAAGTTAATGGGGCCCCTGATCGCGTTGGTTACAAACATTCCTCAAAATACCTTATTTCGTGTTCATCAGAACAAATACATTTTTACAGGTTTGTAACAACATGAAAGTGAGTAAATGACAACGGAAATTTCATTTTTGGTTGAAATATCCCTTTAATGCCATTCCCTTTAAAGGGGACATATCATGATAATCTGACTTTTTTCATGTTTAAGTGCTATAATTAGGTTCCAAGTGCTTCTATCAACGTAGAAAATGTGGAAAAGATCATCCCAGTAACTTAGTTTTGGTAAACCATTTTCTTCAAATGTGAAAAAATAGGACATTGAAATTTGTCTCCCCCTGTGATGTCAGAAGGGGATAATACCACCCCTTAATCTGCACTATCCAACCACGACACTGCCATTTAGTGCAGAGATCAGCTCATTTGCATTTAAAAGGACACACTCAAAAATTGCACATTTTTGCTCACACCTACAAAGTGTGAATTTTAACATGCTATAATAAATTATCTATATGATATTTTGAGCTAAAACTTCACATACGTCCTCTGGAGACACCAAAGATTTATTTTACATCTTTAAAAAAGTCTTGTGAAATGTCCCCTTTGATGCATCTATGGCTATTTTCATGATAAGACCGGTTTATCTATACACAAGTTAATCTATACAAGTTGATATTTATAGTTCATGTTACAGAAACAATATTGATTCAACTCTATTTACTGTTTTGAATCACGATTCCGTAAAAAACAATGTAACGTTTCACTTAAATTCTTAGTAATTGAAGTATTTTCAAGTATAATACATAGATCCAGTAAAAATGAGATGATATTTTAATTCCCTGGTTAAATAAGTTAAACCATAATTTGTTCAATAATCAGTTTCTTCCCAGTCTCCTGCTTGTATCCTTTTCTTACAGACTCAAAGTCTGTCCAACAGTGTCCTCTTCTGGTGGTAAATTCAACACACAGTCTTAAATGTTTTGAGGCCATTTATACTAAATTACAAGTTCTAACTTTCTGTTTTTGTCGCCCTTTTGTGTTTCCCAGGCACATTTTAGTCTATCATGCATGCAAAATGACACGTCTTTTCATCCACAACTGTGAGGTTAACTTTACCTCTGATTAAATTGTGGATTGTAATTTCATTGTAAATGACTTGCAACATATGGTGCGATATTAAGACGTCTTAAAACCAAGCTGTTATTTAAAGTTCTGCGATAGCTGTTTTGGCCACAAGCCCTCTTATAGTGCAATAGAGATGTATTTACCCCAATATTCTGAAATAAAAATCTGTTGCACGACTCACATCAACCCGACATGTGTGCATGTGTGAGCCAAAATGCTGAAGGAGGTATGACAGCTTCACGCGCCTGCTTTTTCTCTGGTGGATACCTCCCCTCGCTCTCTTTTTAATGCAAATGAAAGCTTCCCCCTCGAGAGATGGCTGTAAAAATAAGCAGTATATCATGTACATACCTCGGGATCATACCTAGGACACAGTTATCACACTGGGGGTGGAGATGAGATGCATGCAATCTTAAAGGTCACGCGTGACAATCCCCTGAAAGAGTAAAGTGAGATTTTATTAGGGTATTTTTACATTGCATTTCATCCAAAGTGACTTACAGAGCATGTTATCTACATTTTATTTTTTTATTTTGTACCCTGTGATCGAACAAATGACCTCTTGGAATTGGGCTATGGGAACACACTGTTTAAAAAACCTGGTGCAACTATTCTGAATCACTGCATGCTTCTCTATTCTCTTAATCTGTACTGCAGACGTAGGGGTGAAAACTGAACATTACAAAAGTTCAACGTCATGCAGTTGTAATAAGAGACAGATTTAGAAAAGGGCTTGTTTAGGCCAGATTGGATCTGATATACAGCTGCGGTTCAGTTTGACATGGAGAACTTCCCTGGCACCGCTTCAGCACACCTCCATAACCTTCACATCCTATTTATCTTGCTCTTTAATAATGCCTTGGAATCCATATGAAAGTAGTTGGGAAAGTTTCCATTGTCTCCGCTCATGTCCCGAAACGTGCTGTATAGAGGAATGAAACATCACGTTGGCCCCAGAATGCCCCACCCTCCCAGAGGGAGTTCCCTAACCCTGTCTCCGTGAGGCTCGTAAGCGGTGGCGTCTTATCTCCAAACCATGAAAGCCTTCGCATCTTAATTTATTTGACCAATTCAGTTAAGTAGCTTTTTCATTATGAGGTCACTCATTATGATTCATTATTGTATGGGTCGCATATTAAAAAACCTTGGGACATCTCGCTCATCTGTGTGTTATGAAGTCTGCTTTATTCTCAGTACAGTTTAACAAGTTTTTTAAAGGGACACTCCACTTTTTGAGTTGAGTTTTACCTTTTTGGAATCCATTCAGCTGATCTCCGGGTCTGCCGGTACCACTTTTAGCATAGCTTAGCATAATCCATTGAATCTGATTAGACCATTAGCATTGCGCTCAAAAATAACTAAAGAGTTTGGATATTTTTCCTATTTAAAACTTGACT
Source organism: Misgurnus anguillicaudatus (assembly GCF_027580225.2). Lineage (NCBI taxonomy): Eukaryota > Metazoa > Chordata > Actinopteri > Cypriniformes > Cobitidae > Misgurnus > Misgurnus anguillicaudatus. The sequence goes on from NC_073349.2 coordinate 26,339,370, forward strand.
CCTCTGTAGTAACATTGTGTACTAAGACCGACAGAAAATTAAAAGTTGCGATTTTCTAGGCTGATATGGCGTAATAATCAAGAACTTTGCTGCCGTAACATGGCTGCAGGAGGCGCAATGATATTACGCAGCAACCGAAAATAGTCCCCTTAGTAACTTTCAATGGCAGGGGAGTATTTTCGGGCAGTGCGTAATATCATTGCGCCTCTGCAGCCATGTTACGGCAGCAAAGTTCTTGATTATTACGGCAGAATAAGAGTGTGGTTCCTAGCCATATCTGCCTGGAAGATCAAACTTTTAATTTTCTGTCGGTCTTAGTGCACGATGTAACTAAAGAAAAGTCAAGTTTTAAATAGGAAAAATATCCAAACTCTTTGGATATTTTCGAGCCCGATGCTAATGGTCTAATCAGATTCAATGGATTGTGCTAAGCTATGCTAAAAGTGGTAGCGCCAGACCCGGAGATCAGCTGAATGGATTCCAAAATGCTAAAAATCTAATGAGCATATTTACAAAAAAAGGTGGAGTGTCCCTTTAAGATAGTATCATTTAATAGGAGAACCAAAGGTAAAAGTGTATAAGCAGAGTCTATCATCGTATCTTACTATGCAGAAGTAGATTAAACACAGCAAAAAGTATAAATACTGACTCTGTGCTATTTGTTTGAACAAGTGAGGTGTAAAATACTTGGAAAAACCAATCCATTAGATTTTCCATTTAACTCCATCCCAACCAACCATCTAAAGCCAACCAGTCAAACCCTGACACCCTGGTTCAAGCATTCCAGCCAGCCCAACATAGCTACATTGGCTCACCCAACGCCATGAATTTACCACAGGGACAAGAAGAGTGTTGAAAAAGCCTGTTTGAATGCGGATTACTTTTGCTCATCCATTCGGTGACCATAGTGACAGAGAAATTACCCTCGTAAACCTCTTCTGCATCCTAATAGACCTGAAGAAAGCGTACTGCCCTTACGGAAAACACATTCGTACCTAGTTTTATTCGAAAGATCGTTCTGCTTGCAATCCCTGGTTCGAAAAGCATATCCTTCAACATATGTATGTGGGTGATTCTCACGAAACCATTGAAACACCACGGCACTAATGATTTTAGCTTTAAAATGTGTAATATAGTAACATTAAAAAGCATCACAATTAACACAATACTGTGTTCTACCTTGCACAATGTGTGATTTCAACATAAGAATTTATAATTGTAAATTTTATCTCATTTTCTGCAGAAATTCTCATTACCGCAATGTGTCCGGCTGTGTTTGAACATGCGTAATTTAATCAAATTAACACAAAAATATTAAGAAAAAAATAAATGGATGTTTTGCTAGACTACTTTAGATGACAGAAAAAAATATTTACTGAATATTCATGTATAATAATAATGAAGAAAAATTAGGAAAATGATGTGTCCATGCCTGATGTTCTTATCCTCCGCAACACTTTTTGAGAACAGTTTAAGCACACATACAGAATTTTAATAAAGTTTGATTTTGAGTGACCAAGCACATGGACCAGTTACTTCAAGATGGCTACCAGGTAAGATCATTTTTTTACAGTTAATTTGAAATATTGTCTTGTCAGAATGCTTACACGACATTTTGATTATCATTACCGCAACAGATGCTTATTAAATGTTAATTTAATTAATAGAAGCATAATACTTTGATTTTAAATGCATGTGCAGAATCTCCAAATTATGTTCTTTCAGGTTTGTCATGTCATTTTGAAAATATGTCAGTGTTGATGTTTTCTGACTGTTGCGGTAATGAGATTTTTAAGGACTAATTTTTTAAATTATGTTACAAAAAGTGTTAAATGATAAGTAAAAGTTTTTAAAATAATGTTCCCATTTACTCCAGACTTTGTTTTTGAATGTATGGTGGGGAAAAAAGTAAATTTAAGCAATTTTTAAATTTTCATGCTTGACATTTTTAAAACCAAGTTTTCGTGAGAATCACCCATGTAGGGTGCAATAATGGTTGTGGATGATGATGTCAACGTTCTCCCGAGCAAAACAGAGATGGGGTCAAATCTGACCCCTTATTTTCCTGCTACGCCTGCTGCACCGCTGGCCTTTCAACTGGATAATCCCGCATCACCTATAGGCAGTAGATGACAGCCTTTCATCGCTTATAATTACGGTGGCACAGCTGTAAAAAGGCAAAAAGGTAATTTATATTAATTACAGAGGAATGAGTATAATAGCGTAAAACAGTGCGGTTTGACACGCTGTACAAAACATGCAGTAAAGCTGTCACAGGCATGTGGACAGGAGGCCCGTAATTGATGCTTAAAGCTGGGTGTGTGTCTGCAGTTGCGGCAGTCTATAAATTATCATCATCTACAAGCTAACAGAGTCTGTGTCACCGTCTAAGTATCGCACCTTTGCTCCAACAACCTCTGACACGCTCGCACGCTGAATGCTTTAACGCGACCGCTTGCTCGCTCTGCTGAAGACTCGAAATCAAAAGCCTTGTATGTGAGAATGCTCATTCATAACACAATAGCAGGTTTGTATTCATTGTGCGTGCAGCCCAATGCTGAAGCTGAGCAAACAGCATTGCTGCGATAAACGGCCTGCATTTGGTACAGGCAAATACAGGCCGACCAAATTCATCAAGGACCATAGAAAGTGGAATCCATGCACAACCAGGTTGAGATAAGAGTGGAAACTACGCACGCCTGTTATGCCGAATTTTGACCTCCTCATTCAGACTGCTGAATGATGACCCAACACCTAAACACAACCACACTTGGGAATAAGCGGAGTCATAATCGAGCAAACAGTCATTTTTCGGCACACCACACCGGTCCCTAGGCTAGCATGGCCGCTAACGGAAACGCCTCGTGCGACCTGATGTGTTTTATGGCGCCTCTTGCTCTCGCAGGGCCTGTTTATGGATTCCCGTCCAATAGAAAATCATTTCACATCGGAGGCAAAAGCAGCCAAAACCAACAGCAATGCCACGACTTGTGCTGATCCAGCAGTATTTCAACAAGCTATTCTATCGTGTGTAATAACAACGTCGTCTTTCGCAGTATTTCATTTAGAGCCGCGTTGAAGTTATTCGTCTCCTGAAATCGTCAGAAGCAGTCACTTTTGCAGGTTTAAAATCCTTAAACGTAAACTTCACAGGTGTACGCGTACACTTAGGAAATCCTTGAGATAAATCTCATATATGGACTGCTAAAGACCTAAAAGTACGGCTTTAAAACTTGGATCCCGTTCGCATTTAAGCTATGTGCGATTTTAATATTTACACAAGCGCACATTAAGCGTTTCAAATGTGCCATTCAGAAAGGCTAAGATGTTATTGCTTTGGCCGGACCTCCGCGTAAGAGTATAGGCTACCTTATTTTCATATCGCATGACGGAAAGTTTAAAAACACATAAATTTAAGCGAAGGCATGCTACATTTATCAGCCAGGCTGTTGGAAATGTCTACAACTGTTTAGACGTTTCTATTTTAGATTTGCCTGCGCTATTTGTCACCGAACCTGGCCGCGGCCCCCTGTTGAAAACGAGGCCTGTCGATTTGAACCAAAGATGTTTGCTGAGTACAAAACGCGGTAAGCAGCAGCCTGTTGACATTTTTAAAGAGGGGGCCCTTCTTTCCTGCCCCATGATTTAGATGGAGACTCAAATCCCCTAAGATCCCAAAGTCCGTCCTGCTGCGTTACAGCTGTACACGCAAACCAACAAACACGCTGTCTTTCTTAGTTGTGAATGTCCATGCGTTGGAGAACATCTGGTCAGCAGCCTTGCTCGAACTAAGCACCATGGCCCAGCTCAAACAAACCACGAGTCATTTTTTCGTACGTTAAATCATTAATTTATGTCGTCATGTTACGAAGAAGCATTTGAGGTTTCAAATGGGCCGAATGTGTTTGAGTGTCGTGATCTGAAATAATCTTAACGGAGTCGGTGATTAAACCAGTGATGTAATTGTTGAGCGTTATGTAGCCATAACTCACTTTTGCCGTGGACACTCAATGTCACGCACAGCAATGGTAGCAATTAAGCTTTACGACATTTTTCTTTTTCTGGTGTTCGGGGATGCGTGTATTCGTCTTCTGTGGTCATGTTTGGTCTTGTTTCGCACAAATTTTCACTTTGATTTTCACCCATTATGGGTTTACAAATGAATCGTTGGGTAACCAGATCAAGACGAGCAGGATTTTTTGCACGCTTTAGCTCTAAGTGCTCAGCTTTCCCCTCCCTCGACCACTCTCTCTCTCTCTCTTTTTCTCCCTCCTTCATATATACTTTCATTCCCCCCTCACCCTCACGGATTCCCCATCTGCACCACAGCGCCCGTTAACAGACGCTGGCCTGACAGATTTACCGCCGCCGTCCCACCATTGGCTGCCAGCATGACAGAGTTGATTTAATGCTCGCTTCTGATTGGTCCGGGGGTGACAGGCGAATTTATGGCCGCGCTGTGATTCGACGCTGGCTGTCTTTGATGTGAGTTACCGCTCTGTTGCTTATGGGACACAGAAACGGTGTCAGGTTTCAATCGTAAAATCCTCTCCCCAAGGGAAGGTGCACGGAGTGCTCAACATTCCTGACGTCAGAGAGCAAGAAGGAAAGAGAGAGAGAGAGAAAGAGGCAGAGAGATGATTTGTAGCCGCAGTCATTTTCACTCACTCAGGCCTGCTTCTGTTTCTTTGTGGAATGCATTTGCTATCAAACTCAAAAATAACATCCTGCTCCATGACTTTGGACGGGCAGGATCATCTCAATCGACAGTCCAATAGAAAAGTAAATAGTGTTTTCGAGTCCCTGTCATCACCGTGTCCTATTTGATGTTTACTTTGTGGCCTGCCAATAATAACCACATACATGTTTTAATTCTCATGGTTCTGGGATCTGCTAAACAATGGAGCATTTAATGTTTTCTTTATCCTCAGTTTACTACCCTTTCGAGCAATATAGCCGAAATTTGCTTTTCCAAAACTCACTACAACAATGCAAGAGTTTATTTCCTACTCAAAACAGCAAACCACAAATCACTATCACGTTCTGATTCCAAGATATCAGGCCTCCCTACGTCTATGCGAATGTTTTACCGATGTTATCGTCCACCAGGTGACAATGTCATCATAAGGATACCTGATCTGAAGTATGATTCATATCTATACCACAGATGTTACCCGAGGACTTATGCACTAAAGTATCACATTAAGTTTTGATGATTATCTAAGCAAACACCATTAATTATGCCATTAAAACCGAGTTGTGCAACAATATGTGCAGTTAAACCGCTAATATGCAACAAATGCTGTTACTGTAGCTCAGCTTGTAAAGCATGTCACTAGCAACTCCAAGGTCATGGGTTTGATTACCAGAGAACACAGAAACTAATGGAAACCTTGCACTGAATGTTGCTTTGAATCCAAAGCGTCTGCTAAATGAATACTTTGATGGCAACATATTGTTTCCATGCTGAAAGTTTCTTTGGCATTCAAATCGGTGCAGTATAGTCAGAAAAACCACATGCACCCACAAGAAAACAAAATACTGAAGTTTATTTGAAGTATTTATTATATTAAACTATACTACACTGTATTGTATACTATGGCAGGGCTCAACGTAAATAATTTTTTATACTGGCTCGGTCGGGCCAGTGGTTCAGGTTTTAACTTGCCCTGCCAAAATTTTCACTGGCCCAAATAAAAAATGTCAGTGTCACATATTTAAAAATAATAATTCAAAAGTCAAAAATAATTTGTATGCATATACAACAGACATGTTCCAACAAAAAAGGCTTTCAATTGACAGCAAACTGTGCAAAATATTGCATCGTTTCTTTCGTTGTGTTTTACCCAAGTAAATGTCTGCTTTTAAGATGTTATATAATATACATTGATGAAAATATATTTTAGTGACTGAGGGTGAAGCACTGGCCCAATCGGGCAAGTGACAATACTTTTTACTGGCCCGAACATCTCTCACGCTTGCCCCGGGCCACCGGGCAGTCCCTTATGTTGAGCCCTGTATGGTGTTCTGTAGTATTGACTATTGATAAACTCTACACTAAAATGATGGGTTGTTTCAACCTATGGTTGGGTCAGGTATAGTATGAATGAACCAAACCTTGGGGTTAAATTTAAACCAGAACACTATAGGGTACTTTACTATGGTAAGATCTGAACCCCCTACATTATTTAGAAATTTTACTATAGTACACTACAGCATTTTGTCATTTGGACACAGGTTCAATATACAGAAATGTACTGTACTTAACCAGGTTTAACTACAAAAGCAATGGTTAAACTATGGTTAGCAAACTCATGGCTAATTTGGAGTAACCAGGGTTAACTCGTGTTGCCATGTCTTTTGTTTATTTTGCAGTAAAATCATAGTTTATTTGCACAAGGGTATATTTACCATATGCAACATAATCCGGTTTTATATTCGAAGAGACCCTAACGAAAAACAACCATGGTTTTACTACAGGTAAAATAAAAAAAATCATGGTTACTCCCTTATGAAAATAAACCATGGTTTAACTACAAGTAAAACCAAAAAATCATGGTTACTCCCTTACAAAAATGAACCATGGTTTTACTACAGTTAATAAACACGATTAACCACAAAATAAAAACCATAGTTAAACCATGGTTAGTGTAGTAAAACCATGGTTTTGCTTATATTAATCAATACACCAAAAAAACATGGTTACTACACTTTTACCACAGTAAAACTATGGTTAATTTTTGTAAGGGCTGTAAGTACAGCTATGGTTACCACAACCCTTACAAAAATTAACCATGGTTTTACTACAGTTAAAACCAAAAAACCATGGTTACTGTAGTAAAACCATGCCTTGCTGAAAAAACAGCATCAAACCAGCATTGACCAGCATGAGTATTGTGCTGGTCTATGCTGGTTTGATGCTGGTTTAGCTGGTGGTCACCAGCATACCAGCACCAAAACACAACATATGCTGGTCTTGCTGGTATGACCAGGATGGGATGCTGGTGCCAATGCTGGTTTGGTGCTGGTTTAGCTGGTGCTAATGCTGGTGCTGGTTTAGCTGGTGTTCACTAGCAAACCAGCACCAAAACACAATATGCTGGTCTTGCTGGTATGCTGGTTTTTTATGTATACATAGTTAAGCCATGGTTAGTGTAGTAAAACCATGGGTGTGCTGATAGTAATCAATACACAAAAAAACAAAAACATGATTACTACACTTTTACCACAATAAAACCATTGTTAATTTTCGTAAGGGAAAACAACCATGGATTAGCGAGCATGATTTTCAAAAACCATAGTAAAACCATGGTATTGCTAATAGAAATCAATAAACCAAAAAACATGGTTACTACATTTTTACCACATTAATTTTCATAAGGGGAAAATAAATGATTATGTCTTAAAATTCCACAGTGTGCAGTAAGTATATTTCTTCTCAAATAATTGTTAAAAAACCCACGAGAAAGGATCAGCCGGCAGTTTTTAAAGATAAATGGCGGCACGCAATTACTTCATTGTCACATAAATCTCTACTTTATCTCTTCATCGGCGCGCGTCTTCGCGTGTACTCTGAGTGGGTGTGTACGCGCGTGTCACTTGCACTTTCTACCTCACGAGACTCCATATTCCTTTGAAAGACGAGAACGTATCACGGTGTCCGTGGAAATTTCCCTGAGATGATCAAAAGCAGGTTTGCGGAGTTATCTCTGCCATTAATTTCCCCTTGTACATTGATGCCTTGCAGATATTCAGTAAATCACAACTTGAGTCTTTAAAGCAAGGCCGCAATAAGCCAAATGGGCTTATATTGCTTTTAAAAAGCGGCTATAAACCTGACAAAGTTTCATACAAACACAGAGCAACAAAAATATGATATTAATAATGATAATGATTTTGTAATAATGTTCTACTCTTCCGCCAAGCAAAGTAGTTCCTCGGAAACATTCGCATTCCACGAAATGGTTGCCAAGCAACATAAACGCAGTGGCACAGTAATACTGATGTAATGCTGTCACATGTTCATGCTGCATTCGAAAATTACGGACTTTTATAGACGGTTTCATCGGACGCACGTGCGCTAACGCGATAAGCGTCTGGATCCGAACTTTACTTCCGGTTTCGTTTTTTTAATGGTCTGACTTAATTGCTAAACTGATCTCTTGAACAAATGCCTCATCGAAAATAACAAATGTTTTGGTTTCCTAGGTAATCTATGTATTGTTTTTTGCTTGTTATATAAATAAACTATGTTTAAAGAACTTTTTTGTTATTTATTCTTAGCGGAGTTTACCGGAAGTTACGTGCGGACCACAACAGCCGCTTGTTTTGTTACCCTAGATATGTATAAAGGCTAGATGTCTCACCCGCGCTGCTGGCCAATTGAGTGGAACGTCTGCATTTTGGCGGCCATCTTACCACAGGGCGCTCGCTCACTTGTAGCATTGAGTTGTAACGGTGCAGGTACTTTTAAATGACCGTAAATTGCTTAATTTTTTTACCGATTTTCAAACAGGTTGGTTTGTTATAAACATCAAAGATGTAACTATGACACTGCGTACTTATACAAAAAAAATTAATTAATAAAACATGTTAAAGCATCCAGAATTATAGCCACGTTAATAACACTTGTAAGAAACCAAACCGTTCGAAAATTGGTAAAAAATTGAGCAAGTCATGGTCATTTAAAAGTACCTGCAGCATTAAAACTCAAGTCTACGAGTGAGCGAGCGCCCTGTGGTAAGATGGCCGCCAGGTGATGACGTTAGAGACTCAGCCGTAACACATCTTATCTACTGCTGAAACGTCTATAAATGCGAAAAACAGCATGTGAAATTAATAGTAGATGTCAGAAACCTCAGTGTGCAAATCTCAGGTAGTGCTTTTATGTACCAAAAATGTATTCCCTGTGGTTAAGTTGTACCTGTTTTAACTACACAAACAAGTACATTTTTTATGGTTGTTGTTAATGGATCATAAGTGAATAATCGCATGACTCACTTGATATTAAAAACATGAATGTACTATGTACAGAATGTTCCATACCCACCCACCCTGTACAAATTTATTTTTTACACTTAAAAGTCAACAATTTTTGTCTTGACTAGTGATGGGTTGCTGTAACTTATAAAATAAAGTTGAATTTGCTGAACTTATTTAAACTTTGAGTTGCTGTAATTTCTAAAATATAGTCAATATTAAAAATAAAAGTTTAAATGACTTGTAAATTTAAGTTGATTATACTTGAAATTTTAAAAGGGGACATATCATGAAAATCTGACTTTTTCCATGTTTAAGTGTTATAATTGGGTTCCAAGTGCTTTTATCAACCTAAAAAAAATAAAGGGGATAATAGCGCCCCTTAATCTGCACTATCCAATCACTGCAATGCCATTTAGTGCAGAGATAAGCTCATTTGCATTTAAAAGGACACACCCAAAATGGCACATTTTTGCTCACACCTACAAAGAGGCAATTTTAACATGGTACATAAATTATATGGCATTAAACTCTGGGGACACAAACAATTTATTTTATATCTAAAAAAGTCTTGTGAAATGTCCCCTTTAAGTGCAAAACCTTTTTACAGTGCACACATAGGCCTACTATACAGAACACATTTATTTAACTAGGTATATAAAATAATAATTGTAGGTATTTAATTCCACAGTCACAGTAGGCTACACTATCTACAATATGTGGGGTTGGCTCGACCAATCATAATCAAGAATCAGAATGTTCTGTTTATTAAAGAAATTATAACCCTGTTTGCAGATCCGTTTTTTACCAATTGTCCCTATATTGCTCCCCCTGAGATTAGCAGGGCTACATATGACTCATATCTCTTCAAAGTACTTTGAACTGTCTCATATAAATCAGTGTATCGTAAAGCTGATCAATAGCAGCTGACTGCCAAAGTCACTTTGGCCTACCGTCTATTCGTACTCTCATCTCCCTAAACGCTCTCTTCTCATCCATCTATATCCCTTATATCTACATCAGCCACGCACAACTTACATGTTGGAGATGGCGAGTGCAAACCTACTGAAACAGCTGTGACCCGTGATAATTTCTAAGGGTAAATAGCGAGGCCGAAGCCGTCCGTCAGAAGCTCAAGGATTCGTAAGACGTGTACCTCTACCTTACCCCTCGCTTCACCTTGCTTGTTCAGGTGGAAAATTGCAGTGGGAGGGCACGAGCACAAAATGAAGGCCCGCGAAGGCCTTCCCAACCTCACGCATAATTGCATAACATCTAAAGAGACGCATTAGGGGTTTTTTAACATGCGTGCCAGCATGCGAGTCGCACCCGGGGTTCGCATCTCACTGCTGGAGGCATATTGCATGCTTGCAATTTCTGTTTTATGTTTCTTTCTGAACAAACAGGTGTCATAAATGTATCAGCGATTGAGAGAGTGACACGAGCTGTTTATGGAAGGTCAGGGAGGTGGAAGTGTTTACACTTTGATTAGTTTAATCAATTTTTGTGTTGTATGCCGAGACGGTGGCTTGATTAAATTACAGCTGTGGCACGAAATCCCACACATGCAGAATTATCCTTCACTTTCAAAACACCATAAGTTCAGGATTTCTTTTTATTGTCGTGCTTATTAATCAATCATGAAGCAAAAT